>NC_041386.1:710274561-710315003 GCF_002162155.2 Triticum dicoccoides | reverse complement strand
TGGAGCCGGACATGTGGGAGCAGCGGCCCCACGGCGTGTTGTCGACGGGGGTGATCTCGAGTTCGGCCCTCAGCCGGATAAGGTCCCGGATACCTCTAAGGCTCTGGGATCGGGCGAGCGGCCATATTCGACAGAAGGAGACTTGCCTACTCCGCCGGTAGCCTTTGTCCATGCAGAGCTGCCAGGCGGTCTATTGACGGCGTTGAAGAATGCGTCTATCATGGAGGAACATCGGACCCTCATGGGTACGGTGGTTGGAAAGATTCAGTCTGCTGAAAGCGGGCTGAATGAGTCATGTCTTGGCCTTATAAAGGCTTTTGAGGTATGGCTTCTAAGGAACCTTTAAAGAATCATCATGATATGAGTAGTAGCCCCTGATACACTGTCCGGTGAAAGAGATAGAGTCGGGTGGGGGATCAAATCTCCTTGTGTCATGGGAACATTTGTTAATGATGTATACCCCTTTGTTTGAGAACTTGCGTCTGCGGAGAGGACGGCCGCTCATAAGGCGGAAGTGTCCGAACTGAAGCAGAGCCTGGAACGGGCCGAGGAAGAACTCGGCCGTGTGAAGAAGCAATTGGAGGATAAGCAAGGTATGTTTAAACATTGTCTTGCGTTAGGCACGAATGAGTAATTGTGCCTATTGTAAAGTGTTTGTGTTATATGCCCTAGGAGCGAATGCCGAATATGAGGCACTAAAGAAGGCTGTGGCTGACGCCATCGAGAAGGCTGCCGCCGAACAGGCACTGCGTGAAAAATACGAGGCCAGGGTCATCACAGCTGAACGGGAGCTCCAAGAGGCTGTGAGGAAAAATAAGAGCTTGGAGCAGAGTCTAGTAGGGAAAGATTCCGAACTCTCCCAAGCTCTCCAAGCCGCAGAGGGTGCTCGGGAAGAAGCCCGAGATGTTGTACGGGACATTCAGGAGGCCCAGAAAGTTGCGGCTGGCAAGGCTTGTTGTATTTATGGCCATTATTGCATGATAGTGAGGAGACCTCTAAGCGACAAGCTGAATTCTTGATTTTACAGGGGTGTTTGCGGATCTGCCTCGCAGCATATCAGACGCTGCCCAATTCTACCGAACCGAGGAGAGGAAGTCAGCCGAGAGGAGCTTCTGGTCGTAGTATTTGGCGCCGAACTATCCGGTGCCTTTTGTCGATCAGCTGAAGCAGCTGGTCGAACTGCACCAGGCGGCCGAACTAGCCATGAAGGACTTAGTTGTCCGGCCGTGGCCTGCGGAGCCCATTCCAAGCAGTTACTTCGGACTCGTGAAGCGGATTGTGGGCGCCTGTCATCGGCTTGATGCTATCAAGCGATTAGTCTGTATAGAAGGTGCGTGCATGGCGTTTGCCCATGCGAAAGTGCGTTGGGGGAAACTTGACACGGAGAAGCTGATGACTGAGGGGCCACCAGAGGGTATGGAGCGCCGCAAGCCCAAACTGTACTATAAAGGTGTACTGAAGGGGGCCCGCCTTGCGGCGGATGAGTGCACCAAAGATATTATATTTCCCTGAGGGCATTCATGCCGATATTTGTAATATGGGATACTGGCACTTTTTATTATGGATTGCCTATTTTGTTTGAACATATGATCTTCTTGTGCGGCTGTTTATTGTATGTATATCCTGAGAGTTGGCCAGTCATCGGCTTCTGTCCCCACGTAAAAAATACGGGGGTGTTCGGGATATATCTGAACACTCTTTATCCCATGGCTGGGTCCTTTTAATAGGTGTTTCTCACCACGAGCCAGGCAATCGGACTATAGGGCTTTACTACTCTCACTTAGCCATAGGAGTTCGAGTATGGTCGGTGCAGCCCCTAGTATTCGGAAGACCGAACTAGGGGCTCTATTGGCGCCTGATCGGAAGACCGACCCGTCGCAATCTGCATTTATGATGGTGTTATGCGGAATAAATCTTTAAGGATTTTACAACCTCTCGAACAGCTGACCAGCTCTCGCTGCATCATGATAGTCGGTTTTTGGCTTTCTCTACTGAAGTGCTCGTCCGGCAGAATCGGGACACAATCACAGTAGTTCTCCCAGTGCTACCTTAGCCGACGGAACGGAACGTAAGGTAGCAAAACATGGGAGCCGGGCAAACACAACCAATGACCCAAGACATGATTCGGAGCTGATGCATATAGTGCTATAAGTTCGGGGTGCCGAGCGACCGAGAAGGTGGTCGGACTTTATTGCCGTATTATGAAGCCCCTGGCATAACCGGGCGTATCACGAATCATGGCTGCAGTTCTATGGCAAAGAGGCGTCGATGATAAGCGATAGCCGGTACGTGTTATTTAAGTCTACACATTGTAGCAAGATAATATGGCTGGGCCTATGAGCGCAATTTATGATTATGAAAAGAGATGGTTTTTAGCGGAAGCTGTGATGGCCGGACTGTAGGGGGCTGTGAGTGGATCGAAAGTGTATCCGAACTGCCTTCTACCTGCATGGTCATGTCCTTGTGTGTCCGGGCCGATTCCACGCCGCCGGTACTGTTCTGCATCAAAGTTAGTTTGTGAAAGGAAATGCTTGGAGGCCGCCGAACGTCCTCTTGTGGTTGGTCTAAGGGCTCCTGATTGGATCCTGGTGACCCCAGCCGCTATACCGTGAAGCAGCTTGGACTGCTTAGTTGTTGTCCGGATAGTTGGCTGTTATATCAGAATTCTGACAGGCATGCACGACTCGCTACAGCGGCGGCTGTATGGTTTCCGCTCTAGGGCAGGGTTCGGCCTTGCACGTGGGCGTGAATATATCACCGATGTTGGCCTAATGGTTTACCACGTGGGATCTAGTCCGCGTGGTTCATCCCGTTAGCATACGATGGGTTACCGTATGGGGGGGATGCGCCGATGGCGTGGTATTTTTTGGTTATCTGAAAACAACCGTTAGAGCGGTGGGCCAATGAACTTGGCGTTTCCACCTGACATCTTGTAGGAGGTGTTATTTGTGGTTTCATACCCGCGGGGGCTTTATGTGTGATGGAGCCCCTGGACTACTAGGTCTAGGGGTACGACAATTGAATTGCTGTGGTTGGTGTGATAGGAGGCGATCGGCCGTACTGTTGTGCTCTGGGGGATTTGGTGTCTCTTGACCAGACGCCTTCCTTTATTATATCCAGCGCACGACCGGTCGCCTTGTTTTGAGTATCCAGCATGCTCTATTGGTGTGCTTTGCCGCCCTTCTGGGAGTACCTTGTATGTCACATGGTTGATCAAGTATGTGGCTCGGGCCGGATAGGCTTGAGCTGCTTTTTGTCCGTCAACCGGACTGGGGGTTACTGGGTTTGCACCAGCTTCCTTGACTCGACGTTTATGACCGTCGCGCCGAGGCTTTAGGATGCCTCGTCGTGCATCCATCTTACCGCCTTGGACCGTGGTGATGTGTGGACGTTGGGGTGTGTGCCTTGGGTTATCCTGCTCAGGTTGGGGTGGCCTGTTATGCCGCGCGTACCCTTTGTCGGGGTGGTCGAGCCTGTATTTTTCGGTGGCCAGGATCTTGGTCCACCTATCCATGAGGAAATCTTGTTCAGCCTTAAGCTGTTCTTGCTTCCTTTGCAGGCTCCTTGCCGTGGCCGTGAGCCGTCGCTTCAAGCGAACTTGTTCCACTAGATCTTCAGGCACACCGAATTCGTCATTGCCGAGGCTTACCTCGTCTTCGAAGGAGGATGTATAGTTTTCTCTCTTCAAGTATCTCATCATGGGCGGTCCGGCCTGCTTGAAGGTAGGCTCATTAAGGTTGTATTCCTCTTCGGCACCATCCATATTGCTTTCATCTCCGTGGCTGGTATTGTTGTGGCGGGGCTTGGAGTGGCGCCGACGGCGCCCATGCTTTGCTTTTCTCCCTAAGGGGTTATCCTCTGTTGCCTCGTCGCCGTTGGTTTCCTTCGGAGTGTCCACCATATATATATTGTGTGAAGGGGTGGCTGTCCACCGTCCTGTGAGCGGTGGATCCTGTACGTCTCCTGCATCGTCGTCCATACTGTCGATGTATTGGGAGTCGAAGTTAAGCACGTGGGTTAAATCATCGACCGTGGCGATAAAGTGGGTGGTGGGTGGGCAGCGAATTCCTTCGTTACCTGCTTCCTACTCAAGCCGAACATAGTTCGGCCCTGAGCCTCCTAACAAAGAGAGAGACTTTAATGACTTCAACATATCGCCAAATGGGCGAGTGCTGAAAGATGTCCGCAGCGGTAAACTCCGTTACCGGAGCCCAACCTGGCTCGACTGGCTCGAGAGTGCGCGAACAGGGACCAACAACCGGATACGAGTCCGGGGGCCCGGGGTTACAGGCCTCGGCAGAGGAGAGACCCGTGTTCGGCTCAAGCGCCGATGGGTATGCGGCCTCCGGGACGGAGTCCACCCCTCCGTCCTTGGGCAACGCAACCTACTCTGGATTTAGATCCGGGGCTACTGCAGGGGTGACGCCCCGAGCATTGTCCGACAGCAGGTCTAGGCCGTGCTCGTCGTGATCGTCCGGCACACCTGGCACATGCCCGAATCCGTCGAAGATCAAGTCTCCGCGAATATCCGCTGTGTAGTTCAAGTTTCTGAACCTGATCTGGTGACCAGGGGCGTAGCTGTCGATCTGCTCCAGATGACCAAGTGAATTCGCCCGCAGTGCGAAGCCGCCGAACACAGAGATCTGTCCAGGGAGAAAACTCTCGCCCTGGACCGTATTGTTGGCAATTGAAGACCCCATCAAGCCTCGAAGCGACGGCACAGAGGAACTCTAAATGAAAGCACCAATGTTGGTGTCAAAACCGGCGGATCTCGGGTAGGGGGGCCCGATCTGTGAGTCTTAGGCTGATGGTAACAGGAAGCAAGGGACACAATATTTACCCAAGTTCGGGCCCTCTCGATGGAGCTAAAACCCTACTTCCTGCTTGATTAATATTGAAGATATGAGTAGTACAAGAGTAGATCTACCACGAGATCATAGAGGCTAAACCCTAAGAGCCAGCCTATGATGGTATGATTGTAGATGTGATCGGCCTTCTAATGACCATCCTCTCCGGTTTATATAGACACCGGAGAGGGCTAGGGTTTACGTGGAGTCGGTTACAAGGAAGGAAATATAATATCCGGATCGCCAAGCTTGTCTTCCACGCAAAGGAGAGTCCCATCCGGACACGGGCCGAAGTCTTGAGTCTTGTATCTTCACGCTTCGATAGTCCGGACGATGTATATAGTCCGGCTGTCCGGATACCCCCTAATCCAGGACTCCCTCAGCGAGGGTTACACAAAGTTGGTTTATAGGGGAGGTGATCTACATCTGAATCGCCAAGCTTGCCTTCCACGCCAAGGAGAGTCCCATCTGGACACGGGACGAAGTCTTCTGTCTTGTATCTTCATAGTCCAACAGTCCGGCCAAAGTATATAGTCCGGCTGTCCGGATACCCCCTTATCCAAGACTCCCTCAGTAGCCCCTGAACCAGGCTTCAATGACGATGAGTCCGGCGCGTAGATTGTCTTCGGCATTGCGAGGTGGGTTCCACCTCCGAATACCCCAAAATTAATTCCGAACACGAGGACCGTGTCCGGCTCTGTAAGATAAATTCCATATACCACCGTAGAGAGGATAATAATCCATGAATCTAATCTCCTGACAATTCCTCGTGGTGTGACATCACGCCATGGCTCCGTAACTTATTCGAACCGTTTTTACAACCTGCTCCCACACACATCGCGAGGCGGTTTCTTTGGCACGTCCTGTCAAAGCAGAGATCGTGTCCCCTTATCGCGGGATCTTCATTAATACGGGTATGGGTAACCCAACCAACGCCATCAATCGAGGCGCTTGGAAAGATAAGAGATTTCAAGAGGCAAGACGGGAGGCGCACATTCTGCATTGCCTTCATAAAGGGATAGAGATTTCCCATTTTTACCCATGCCTTCTTCCTCCTTCGCTCATCCATTCTCGCACCCTTGAGCTCCAGCGCCAAAGTTCTCACCTTCTCCGTAGGATCGCATCATGTCCGGAGAGGGAGGCAACTGGATGACCTCCTCTGTCACAGAGGAGAACATCACCAAGCTTCGGGAAGCCGGATACCTGGCCGAGAATATCACGCACAGGCTTCCAACAGAGGGATAGTTTACCCCCACTCCGAAGTCTCGGGAGAGAGTAGTATTTCTCCTTAATTTCGTCCGCGGACTAGGGTTTCCACTCCACCCATTTGTCCGTGGGCTTATGTACTGCTATGGGCTAGATTTTCACGATCTGGCCCCGAATTTCGTCCTCAACATCTCGGCGTTCATCGTCGTGTGCGAGGCATTCCTCCGCATCAAGCCCCACTTCGGCCTATGGTTGAAGATCTTCTGCGTGAAGCCGAAGATCGTGAGCGGCCAACAGGCAGAGTGCGGAGGTGCCATGGTGGGAAAAATACCCAACGTCACATGGCTAGACGGCTCCTTCGTGGAGACCGTAAAGGGGTGGCAATCGGGGTGGTTCTACATCACTGAGCCGCGCAACGCCAACTGGGTGGCAGCCCCCAAATTTACATCCGGAATCCCCACGCGGCTCACTTCTTGGGAGAAGAAGGGCCTGGCTTGGGGCGAACCCATAGAACTGGCCGGACTCAAGACCTGCATCCGAAGTATGAGGGACAAGAAGATCAAGCTTGTCAACGTGGTCCAGGTCATGCTCATTCAGCCGATTCTCCCATGTCAAATACGGGCATTTGATATGTGGGAGTTCGACCCGGCCGAACACCAGATGCTGCTAGAGCTCTTCGGCACAACACACAAAGAAATCTGGAAGGTGTTATTCAAGATCGGCGAAGTTCCTCCTCCCCTTTCCGAGGACTGGGGGCTCAACGCAAGCCGCCTCACCAATCCGGTAAGTCCTCTAGTTATTTGTAAGATATTTCCTTCCTGGTATGTTCGTGGGAGGATTCTTAGGTCACTATACTGACCGAACAGGATTGGGTGGAGATGACGGACCAGATTAACTGTTCGGCTCCATTGCTTGAGGACCCAGTGATCGCACTCCTAGCGGAGATGCTGGTTCCGGCGCCTTACAAGGTGCCGAAGAAAAAGGCGGAAAAGAAGGCCGCAGGGACCCGTAAGGGTCTCCCGCGTGAAGCCGCACCAGAGGCCTCGCCAGAAGATGACGAGGAGCACTCCTCCCACGAAGGGGAGGAGAGGAAGAAGAAGAAGGCCGCCTCAACTGAGGGGGGCGTAGGGTCCAAGAAGGTGGCCGCGGAGACCAGAAAAGGTCCCCGGTGCAAGGCCGTGATAGAGTCGTCATCCGAAGACGACAAGGAAGATTCTTCTCCCAAAGACGGGGGAGAACATGAAGAAATGCCCACCTCCCTGCGCTAGGGGGGAGCAGAAGAGGAAGGCCGCCACGTCAGGGGAGGCCGGGACGCCGAAGAATGGAGAAGCGTCCCTTCCCGATCACTCCACTACCATCGCTTTCAGCGACGAGGAGTGGCTGCCCAGGGGCAAGCCCCGGGTGAGGTCGTAAGTATCCGCATTCCATAATAATTTCCATGCGACTTTGACCTCATGGTTCATAATGACACCGGACATGTTTATGCAGTCCGGCCGGGTCCGATCTCGAGGAGTCCTCTTCGGAGGAGTCTCTAAACGAGTCGGAGATGAATTCGCTCTCGACGGCAACCTCCCCACGACCCGTGGATGACACCGAGGTGTTGACTCGGAGGATGCCAGAGGAGGAGGCGATGGCTCCGGGGATGCCCCAAGGAAAAATCTCGGGCGCCGGACACATGGGGGATGGGAACCCCATGGATTATGCTGACGGGAGCCACAACAAGTCTGGCTCCCAGCCGGTTACTGCGCCGGAGCCTACAAAGGTTCCGGATTCCAGTAAGCAGTCCCTCACGAAGGAGGGCAAGCCGGCCGTGCCGATGACCTCCGCCCAGCCAGAGGCATCGCATAATTTGTTGGAAGTGCTTCGAGGCGCTTCCATCGAGGATGAACACCATACACTTATGGGTACGGTGATTGAGAAGGTTCGGTTCGCCAAGGGCGGTTTGACCGAAGCCTGCACCAGCCTGCTAACAGGCTTTGAGGTAAGGAAAGTGTGAGAAAATATCACCCGATAGACAGTAGCCCCTGATACTCTAGTTGGTGTTCGGAAAGAATAGCCAAACGGAGGGTCAACTAATAAAAACCGCAGGAAGCTAATGGTATTTGTCTGAATGAATCAAACAGGCACTGCTGCTGACCACCGTTGCACGCACGGCTGGGGTTGCCGGACTCAAGCGCGAACTAGGGTAGGCCGAAGAAGAGCTCAGACTCATGAAGAACAGCTCGAGGTGAACAAAGGTAAGAGAAACCCCGTCCATATGTCGTATAGAGGATAAAAAGTTGGTGATGCTAAGAAAAAGCGTCATGGCTTTTGATAAGGACCGCGACCGAAGTGGCGGCCCTGAAGGGAGCGCTATCCGCGGCCGAAGCCAAGGCGGGTACGGAGCGCACCGAGCGAGAGAAGTAAGATGCTCGGGTGGGAGAGGTACAGCAGGAGCTCCAGGAGCTCGGCAAAAAGTTCGGCTCTGTGGAGCATGACTACAAGACGCAAGCGTCTGAGCTTGCAAAGGCCCTCCAGAGCACGGCCGACGCCAAGGCCGAAGCCCAAAAGGCCCTCCAGGAAATCCAGGCGGCCAAGAAGATAGCAGAGGGTAAGGCATTCTTTATGCAAACAAAGCATGTGGAGGAGTCATTTCTTTTACTTACACGAATCCAGAGCTCTCCAGGAGCATTCACAAATCTGCCATGCAGCATTTCGGATGCCGCGGAGTTCTATCGCGCTGAAGAGGGGAGCTCTACGGAGAACCTGTTCTGGTCCCAATATACTGGGGCCGGACACCCTGTGCCTCTGAGTGACCAACTGAAGCAGCTGGTCGAACTCCACAATGCGGCCGAACAGGCAATGAGGGACCTCATAGTCCGGATGTGGCCTGGCGAGCCCCTGCCCGGCAGCTACTTTGGCCTGGTGAAGCGGATGGTGCATGCTTGTCCATGGCTAGAAGTTAACAAGAAGTCCATATGTATTGAGGGTGCCCGATGGGCCTTTGCCCGCGCGAAGGTGCATTGGGGCAAACTGGATGCTGAGCAGCTCGTGAAGGATGGACCCCCGAAGGGCAAGGAGCATCGCTACCCCGAGATGTATTATAGTGGCGTTATGAAAGGCGCTCGGATTGTGGCGAATGAATGTCCTAAGAACATTATTTTCGAGTAAATTTACTCATGTCGTCTGTGTAATTTGATGACGAGTTTGATTGTGCTATATAACGCTTTATTTGATTTAAAATATTACCTTCTCTGCGGCCGTTTATCAAAACCTGAAAGTAGGCCAGTCGTCGACTTCCGCCCCCTTGTAACTAGTACTGGGGTGTTCGTGGAAAACCTAAACACTCTTTATCCAAATTCTTGGTCCTTTAAGGAGGTGTTTAGCGCAGCGAACCAGGCAATCGGACTATTCGGCTTTATAACTCCCACTTGGCCATAGAAGTCTATAATTTTAAATTTCGGCGAAGCCCCTAGTATTCGGAAAGCCGAATTGGTGCATTATACACGCCTAAATAGGGCAAGGCCGATTCCTCGCCTTAAGTGGAGAAAATCTTTAGGGATTTTACTACCTCGCGAACAGCGACCAGCTCTCGCCGCATCATGACGGTCTGTTTTCGGCTTTCTCTACTGAGGTGCTCGTCCGGAAGAAATGGGACACAATTGCAGTAGTTCTCCCTGCGCTACCTTAGCCGATATAACGGAACGTAAGGTACCAAAACAAGGGAGCTGGGCGAACCCAACTATTGACCCAAGACATGACTCGGAGCTGATGCATATAATGCTATAAGTTCGGGGTGCCGCACTGTTGAAAGTGTTCGGACTTTGCTTGCCATTTTATGGGGCTTGATAAGAAGCCCCTGGCGAGCTGACCATACCAAAGTGTACGGATGCAAATATTGAATAAATATTCAACGGAAAATATAAGGATAGTAATAAGAAGCTGACACTATGTACTACTTCCAAGTTATTTGGACAATACGGCAAAATGTAGGTGTACAATTGATGCATTAAGAAGAAAAAATAGGACTATTTGACATATCCTATCCAACGGCAGGCTACATGCGTGTATGTAAGGATAGGTATAATGATCATTGGAGAAGACCACCTGAGTATTCCCTTGCGTGTGATGCCTCTGTGCCTCCTTGGTGTACCTTCTATGATGAGTCTGGTTATCCGATCTCTCTGAAGGGGCTACCCGAAAGTGGGGTCCTAAAAAAAGAAAAAGGTATGCGGGCCTCATGGCGGCTGAACCGCACTCTGGCCGCATTGTCGTCCTGCCTCCACCTATGCCCATGGTATCTTGAGCGCATAGTTATGTACGTGTGGCACTAATGCCGCTTGAACGGGGCTGGGGTGGAGGACGGGTTGCTAATCGAGCTCCTGGCGTGCCTGGCGGTCCTGTTGCGGGGTACTCCGAACTCCCTTGACAGTGTTCGGGGATGTCGTTGCCGGATTGGCTGTTTGTCGGAGGAGGCTGCTTTGTACTTCTGCCGCGAGGGCCGCAGTATGCTCTTCCGTACGGAGGGAGCGGTCTGTGTTTCCATTGACTGTTATGACCCCGCGAGGTCCTGGCATCTAGAGCTTGAGGTATGCATAGTGCGGTACCGCATTGAAACGAGCGAACACAGTTCGTCCAAGTAGTGCATGATAGTCACTACGGAAAGGGACGATATCAAAGATTAACTCCTCGCTTCGGAAGTTATTCGGAGATACGAAAACCACTTCCAGTGTTATTGAGCCCGTGCAACGGGCCTCTACCCCTGGAATTACACCTTTGAAGGTGGTTTTGGTGGGTTTGATCCGTGACGGATCGATGCCCATTTTGCGCATTGTGTCCTGATAAAGGAGGTTTAGACTGCTGCCACCGTCTATGAGGACTCGCGTGAGGTGGAATCCGTCGATGATTGGGTCAAGGACCAATGTGGCTGAGCCGTCATGATGGATGCTGGTCGGATGGTCCCTACGATCAAAGGTGATCGGGCAGGATGACCATGGGTTGAATTTTGGGGCGACGGGCTCCATCGCATAGATGTCCCTAAGTGCACGCTTTCGCTCCCATTTGGGGATGTGAGTGGCATAGATCATGTTCACCATTTTTACCTGGGGGGAAATTTCTTCCGTCCTCCAGTGTTCGGACAGCGGGGCTCCTCGTCATCATCGCTGTGCAGCCCCTTGTCCTTGTTCTCGGCATCTATCTTGCCGGCCTGTTTGAACACCCAGCAATCTCTGTTAGTGTGATTGGCTAGTTTATCAGGGGTGCCGTGAATCTGGCACGAGCGGTCGAGTATGCGGTCCAGACTGGACGATCCCGGGTTGTTTCTTTTGAACGGCTTCTTCCGCTGACCGGATTTGGAGTTGCTGAATCCGGCATTGACTGCCATATCCTCCGCATTGTCGCCGTTGTTTCGACGCTTGTGTATGTTGTGCCGTGGCTTTCCGTTACTATCACGGGTATCTGAGGTGCCAGGGTTTCCTGACACTATGTTGCTGCGAGCCAGCCAACTGTCCTCACCCGCGCAAAAAGCGGGTAATTAGTGTCGTGAGTGCTGCCATGGTCTTTGGTTTTTTTTGGCTGAGGTGTCGGGAAAGCCACTCGTCACGGATATTATGCTTAAAGGCCGCTAGGGCCTCGGCATCCGGACAGTCGACAATTTGGTTATTTTTAGTTAGGAACCGAGTCCAGAATTTCCTGGCTGACTCTCCGGGCTATTGGGTAATGTGACTTAAGTCATCAGCATCCGGTGGTCGCACATAGGTACCTTGGAAGTTATTGAGGAATGCGTCCTCAAGGTTTTCCCAGCTGCCAATAGAGTTTGGTGGCGGGCTATTCAGCCAGTGTCTGGCTGGCCCTTTAAGCTTGAGTGGGAGGTACTCGATGGCATGTAGGTCATTACTGTGGGCCATATGAATGTGGAGAAGAAAATCCTCGATCCACACCGCGGGGTCTGTTGTGCCATTGTATGACTCGATCTTGACGTGTTTAAACCCTTCTGGGAATTCATGTTCCATTACTTCGTCAGTGAAGCAGAGGGGGTGTGCGGCGCCTCTGTGTCGGGCTATGTCGCGGCGTAGTCCGATTAGGTCTGGTCGGTAATGTCCATCCCGGCCGGATTGATCAGTATTGTATCCGGCGTGACGATCGGTGTCCTGAGCTGTGGCACGCCCTCATGATCCGTAGATCGATCTTGGTTGTCCTGCATTGTTTTCCAGTATATCTCGCAGGTCCTGCGTATTACCCCGGGTCGTGGTGAACCGGCGTGGGGGTGCGGGCTGGTGTCCGGCCTGACATATCGTTTTACCCCGGCCACGTGGTGGTCGGTCAACCTCATCTTGTGCTGGAAGTTCAGGCTCTTCGGCCTCTTCTTCTAGCGGATTATGCTTTGGGTATCCCCTACTTGGGGGTTCGAGTTCGTATTCTTCGGCCACCAGGACTTTGGTCCATCTGTCTGCGTGCAGATCTTGGTCTGCTTGGAGCTGCTGCTGCTTCTTTTTCAGGCTTCTTGCAATGGCTATAAGTCTGCGCTTGTAGCACTCCTGCCCTATGGGATCCTCTGGTACGCCGAATTCGTTGTCACCGAGGCTCACCTCATCTTCGGAGGGAGGCATATAGTTATCGTCCTCCAAGTATCCATCTGTCGCCTGTTCGTCGGGGCTAGCCTGCCCATGTTCCTGTTCGGCTTGCTTGAAGGTGGGTTGATCAGGATCATATTCCTCTTCGGTGCCATCTAGATTTTCTTCTCCAGTGCCGGTATTGTTGTGGCGAGGCTTGGAGCGGCGTCGATGACGCCCATGTTTTGCTCTCTTCCTCGAGGGGTTATCTCCCGTTGCCTCATCGCCATTGTTTTCTTTGGGAGTATCCACCATATATATATATATCATATGAAGAGGTGGCAGTCCAGCACCCTGTGGGCAGTGGTTCCCGTTCTTCTCCCGCATTGTCATCTATACCGTCGATGTCTTCGGAGTCGAACTTAAGCACGTCGGTTAAGTCATCGACCATGGCTATTAAGTGGGTGGTAGGTGGGTAACGAATATCTTCATCGCCAACTTCCCACTCAAGGCGGACATAGTTCGGCCAGGAGTCTCCTGACAAAGAGAGAGACCTTAATGAATTCAGCACGTCTCCGAAGGGCGAGTTCTGAAAGATATCCGCAGTGGCGAACTCCATGACTGGAGCCCAATTGGATTTGATGGGCGCAGATGCACGCAGTCCGGAACACATGGCCGGAGATGAGTCCGGGGGTCCGGAGACGCAGATCCCTTTGGGAGAGGAGTCTGTGCTCGGCTCCAACAACGAGGAGTGTGCGGCCTCTGGGGCGGGGTCCATCCACCCGTCCTTGGAAGGCACGACCTGCTCTGGAACGAACTCCGAAGCTGTAGCAGGTGCGATGTTCGGAATACTGTCCGATTGCTGATCTAGGTCATACACGTCGTGATTGTTCGGCGCTCCTGACACGGGCCCAAAAACGTCGAAGATCAAGTCCCCGCGGATGTCGGTGGTGTAGTTTAGGTTTCCAAACCTGACCTGATGGCCAGGGGTGTAGCTATCGATCTGCTCCAGATGTCCAAGCGAGTTGGCCCGTAGTGCGAAGCCGCCGAACACGAAGATCTGTCCGGGGAGAAAAGTCTCACTCAGGGCAGCGTGGTTGAAGGTTGGAGAAGCCATCTAGCCTTGCAGCGATGACACAGAGGAACTCTCAATGAAAGAACCAATGTCGGTGTCAAAACCGGCGGATCTCGGGTAGGGGGTCCCGAACTGTGCGTCTAAGACTAATGGTAACAGGAGGATGGGGGCACGATGTTTACCCAGGTTCGGGCCCTCTCGATGGAGGTAATACCCTACTTCCTACTTGATTGATCTTGGTGATATGAGTATTACAAGAGTTGATCTACCACGAGATCAGAGAGGCTAAACCCTAGAAGCTATTCTATGGTATGATTGTTGTTGTTATGTCCTACGGACTAAACCCTCCGGTTACACAGAGTCGGTTTACAGGGGAGGAGATCTACATCCGAATCACCAAGCTTGCCTTCCACGCCAACGAGAGTCCCATCCGGACACGGGACGAAGTCTTCTGTCTTGTATCTTCATAGTCCAACAGTCCGGCCAAAGTATATAGTCCGGCTGTCTGAATATTCCCTTATCCAGGACTCCCTCACCTACGGCATCGCTTTGGTGTCTTATCGAGGGGATTATCCTTCATTGCATCATCGCCATCGCCTTCTTTTGGCGTGTCCACCATATATATGTCATATGATGAAGTGGCAGTCCAGCGCCCCGTGGGCGGTGGTTCCTGTTCTTCTCCTGCATCGTCATCCATACCGTCGATGTCTTCAGAGTTGAACTCAAGCACGTCGGTGAAGTCATCGACAATGGCTATTAAGTGGGTGGTGGGTGGGGAACGAATTTCTTCGTCGTTCGCTTCCCACTCGAGCCGAACATAGTTCGGCCAAGAGTCCCCTGACAAGGAGAGAGACCTTAATGAATTTAGCACATCACCCAAGGGCGAGTGCTGAAAGATATCCACGGAGGTGAACTCCATGACCGATGCCCAATCAGATTTGATAGGCACGGATGTACGCGGTTCGGATCCTATAGCCGGAGACGAGTCCGAGGGTCCGATGATACCGGCCTCATTCGAAGTGGGGTTAGTGTTCGGCTCCGAGGTCGATGAGTGTGCGGCCTCCGTGGCGGGGTCCATCCACCCGTCCTCGGATGGCACAATCTTCTCCGGATTTATTCCCAAGGCCGTCGCAGGTGCGATCCCTCCAACACTATCCGATGGCAGATCTAAGTCATGATCGTCGTGACTGTTCGGCGCACCTGAGACGGGCTCGAATCCATCGAAGATCAAGTCTCCGCGGATGTCGGCAGTATAATTCAAGCTTCCAAACCTAACCTAATAGCCAGGGGCGTAGCTATCGATCTGCTCCATACGGCCAAGCGAGTTGGCCCGTAGTACGAAGCCGGCAAATACGAAGATCTGTCCAGGGAGGAAAACCTCCCCCTGGACCGTGTCGTTGAAGATGATTGAAGGAGCCATCAAGCCTTATCGTGACGACACAGTGGAACTCTCAATGAAAGCACCAATGTCGGTGTCAAAACCGGCGGATCTCGGGTAGGGGGTTCCGAACTGTGCATCTAAGGCTAATGGTAACAGGAGGCGAGGGACACGATGTTTACCCAGGTTCGGGCCCTCTCGATGGAGGTAATACCCTACTTCCTGCTTGATTGATCTTGATGATATGACTATTACAAGAGTTGATCTACCACGAGATCGTAGAGGCTAAACCCTAGAAGCTAGCCTATGATTATGATTGTTCTTGTCCTACAGACTAAACCCTCCGGTTTATATAGACACCGGAGGGGGCTAGGGTTACACAGAGTCGGTTAGAGAGAAGGAGATCTACATATCTGAATTGCCAAGCTTGCCTGCCACGCAAAGGAGAGTCCCATCCGGACACGGGACGAAGTCTTCAATCTTGTATCTTCATAGTCCAACAGTCCGGCTATCCGAGGACCCCTTAATCCCGGACTCCCTCACCCTCTGGTACTTCTTCCACTCAATATTTATTATTAATTCCAAAAATGACTTTCGTGGAGTTTCAGGACTTTTGGAGCTGTGCAGAATATGTCTCCAATATTTGCTCCTTTTGCAGCCCAGATTCCCAGCTGCCGGCATTCTCCCTCTTCATGTAAACCTTGTAAAATAAGAGAGAATAGCCATAAGTATCGTGACATAACGTGTAATAACATTCCATAATGCAATAAATATCGATATAAAAGCATGATGCAAAATGGACGTATCAACTCCCCCAAGCTTAGACCTAGCTTGTCCTCAAGCGGAAGCCGATATCGAAAATTATGTCCACATGTTTAGAGATAGAGGTGTCGATAAAATAAAATACGGACATGACATCATGATCATTCTTATAATAGCAACATAAATATATTTTGTCATATGATTTCTTATGCTAAAGTAACAATCTATTCACAATGTCAAGTATGAATCAGAAACTTCATTGAGAACCAACAAACTATGATCTAGGTTATTGAAGCAATTGCAATTTATCATAACATCGGAAAGAGTCAATATAAGAGCTTTTCAGCAAGTCCACATACTCAACTATCATTTAGTCTTTCACAATTGCTAACAGTCATGCAATACTTATGGGTATAGAGTTTTAATCCGACACAGAGAAAGATAGGGGCTTATAGTGTTGCCTCCCAACCTTTTACCTCAAGGGTAATGTCAACAATAATAGTTCATGCTAACTTACATCAAATTGGATATATATATCAGGATCTTTCCAACACGAGGTGCTTGCCAAAGGATAAAATATAAAATGGAAAGGTGAAGATCACCATGACTCTGTAAGTAAGACAAGAAGTAAAAGATAGGCCCTACGCAGAGGGAAGTAGAGGTTGTCATGTGCTTTCATGGTTGGATGCACGGAATATTAATGCAAAAGAATGTCACTTTATATTGCCACTTGTGATATGGACCTTTATTATGCATTCCGTCGCTTTTATTACTTCCATATCACAAGGTCGTATAAAGCTTATTTTCTCCACACTAATAAGTCATACATATTTAGAAAGCAATTTTTATTGCATGCAACATGACAACTTACTTGAAGGATCTTACTCAATCCATAGGTAGATATGGTGGACTCTTATGGCAAAACTGGGTTTAAGGAAATTTGGAAGCACAAGTAGTATCTCTACTTCGTTCAAGGAATTCGGCTAGCATGAGGGGGAAAGGCAAACTCAACATGTTGGATGATCCATGGAAATATACTTTAATTAAGATGTGAGAAAACATAACCCATTACGTTGTCTTCCTTGTCCAACATCAACTCTTCAGCATGTCATACTTTAATGAGTTCTCACAATCATAAAAGATGTCCAAGATAGTATATTTATATGTGAGAACCTCTCTTTCTTCATTACTTCCTATTAATTGCAACGATGACCAAAACTATGTTTGCCAACTCTCAACAACTTTTAATCATCATACTCTTTATATGTGAAGTCATTAATATCCATAAGATCAATATGGCCTCTTTTATTTCTTTTTGTTCTTTTATTTCCTCAAGATCATAGCAAGATAGCAAAGCCCTTGACTCAACACTAATCTTTATTATATAACTAACATACTCGATTACATAGAGGGATCACAAAGCAAAACTCAAAACTAAATCATACTAAAACTTTATTCTACTGGATCAAGATATTACCAAAAGGATCGAACTAAGAAAAATGGTAAATATAGGAGTATGATGGTGATACGATACCGGGGCACCTCCCCCAAGCTTGGTAGTTGCCAAAGGGATTGCCCATACCCATGTGATTAATTCGTCGGAGGTGGTGATGATGGTGTTGTTGATGATGTAGGCTTGTTGTCCGTCTTCCAAGGCATAGGCTCACCATCATAGAAGGATGATCGAGTCTCCGGGATCCTAAAATCTGCAACCAAACTCATCCTCTTGAATATATATTCATACTCACAGTTTTGGTTTTGCAGGTCATAGATCTGGGATTGGAGGTGCTCAATTTTCTCATGAAGCCTGAAGATGGTCTTCCCAATGTTCTTGGCGTCCAGCTTGTGGTTGTTGGTGAACTCCGCGATCATCATCTGGTTGGCGTTGAGTCCGTGTTCCACCATCCCTTGGCACTTGAAAACTTGTTGTTCCATTGTTTCGAGCTTTGTCTCCACGCTTCCGGTACTCCTTGGTCCCTCAACATCGCGGATGTGCAGCACCCCCTCACTCATCTTAATGGTTTGAGGGTGATGCAGCACCTCCACGAGGTAGGGGTTGATGACCCTCTCGAAAAACTTGTCCTTGGGGGCGCCTGAAGACGTCATGGTGCTCTAGATCTGTCAGAAAAACAGCTCAAAACAAAGACAGAGGATATTTGCGTGATACGGTGGTCAAAACCTTCAGGAGATCATATAATGAATTTTTACTGACCAAAAGAAGTATCGTGCAAGAAAACGGAGTCCGGAGAGCATACGAGGTGCCCACGAGGCAGGGGGTGCACCCAGGGGGTAGGGCGCCCCCTCCACCCTCGTGGACGCCTCGTGTCCTTCCCGGACTACTTCTTATTTTCCTATTTTCTTAAATATTCCAAAAGGGAGAAAAAGTGATATTAGAACTGTTTTGGAGTTGGTTTACTTACCGGAAAGTGTCCCTTATGTATTCCTTTTTGGAGTCTGAAACATTCTGGAAAGTGTCCCTTATGTATTCCTCCGGGGTTACGGTTTCAATAACATTAGTTTCAACATTTATAGGATTACCTGAGATATAATGTTTGATTCTTTGATTGTTCACCACCTTCAGATTTGTGCCTTCGAAGTTGTTGACTTTTATGGCACCGGAACAATAGACCTCCTCGATAACGTAAGGGCCTTCCCATTTAGAGAGAAGTTTTCCTGCAAAAAAATCTTAAACGTGAGTTGAATAGCAACACATAATCACCTTCGTTAAACTCACGCTTTTGTATCCTTTTTTAATGCCATCTTTTAACTTTTTCTTTAAACAGTTTGGCATTCTCGTAGGCCTGGGTGTCGGTGTCAAAACCGGCGGATCTCGGGTAGGGGGTCCCCAACTGTGCATCTAAGGCTAATGGTAACAGGAGGCAAGGGACATGATGTTTACCCAGATTTGGGCCCTGTCGATGGAGGTAATACCCTACTTCCTACTTGATTGATCTTGATGATATGAGTATTACAAGAGTTGATCTACCACTAGATCGTAGAGGCTAAACCCTAGAAGCTAGCCTATGATTATGATTGTTCTCGTCCTACGGACTAAACCCTACGGTTTATATAGACACCAGAGGGGGCTAGGGTTAAACGGAGTCGGTTACAAAGAAGGAGATCTACATATCCGAATCGCCAAGCTTGCCTTCCACGCAAAGGAGAGTCCCATCCGGACACGGGATGAAGTCTTCAATCTTGTATCTTCATAGTCTAACAGTCCGGCCAAAGTATATAGTCCGGCTGTCCGAGGTCCCCTTAATCCTGGACTCCCTCAGTAGCCCCTGAACCAAGCTTCAATGACGATGAGTCCGGTGCGCAGATTGTCTTCGGCATTGCAAGGCTGGTTCCTTCTCTGAATACTCCATAGAAGATTTTGAACATGAGAGTTGTGTCCGGCTCTCTCAAAAAAGTTCCACATACCACCGTCGAGAGCACAATATTCCACAAATCTAATCTGGTGACAACTTTTCATAGTGTGACATCATGCCTCGGCCTAGTCATTTATTCGAACCGTTTTTCACAACCAGCTACTGCACATATTGCGAGGCGGTTTCCTTGGCATGTCTTGTCGAAGCAGAGACCGTGTTCCCTTATCATGGGATTCTCATCAATACGGGCGTGGGTAACCCAACTGCGCCATCAATCGTGGCGCTTGGGGAATAATTGATTTTAACGGGCAAGTGGGGAGGCACACTGAGGGAGTCCTGGATTAGGGGGTGTTCGGATAGCCGGACTACCATCATCAGCCGAACTATCATCGGCCAGACTATCATCATCGACCGGACTCCAAGACTATGAAGATACAAGATTGAAGACTTCGTCCCGTGTCCGGATGGGACTTTCCTTAGCGTGGAAGGCAAGCTTGGCGATACGGATACGTAGATCTCCTACCATTGTAACCGACTCTATGTAACCCTAGCCCTCTCCGGTGTCTATATAAACCGGATGGCTCTAGTCCGTAGGACATAACAACAACCATTACAATCATACCATAGGCTAGCTTCTAGGGTTTATCCTCCTTGATCTCGTGGTACATCCACTCTTGTAAACACCCACAATACCAATATCAATCAAGCAGGACGTAGGGTTTTACCTCCATCAAGAGGGCCTGAACCTGGGTAAAACATCGTGTCCCTTGTCTCCTGTTACCATCCGCCTAGATGCACAGTTCGGGACCCCCTACCCGAGATCCGCCGGTTTTGACACCGACATTGGTGCTTTCATTGAGAGTTCCTCTGTGTCGTCACCGATAGGCTTGATGGCCTCTTTCATCAACAACGACGCAGTCCTGGGTGAGACTTTTCTCCCCGGACAGATCTTCGTATTCGGCGGCTTTGCACTGCGGGCCAACTCACTTGGCCATCTGGAGCAGATCAAAAGCTACGCCCCTGGCCGTCAGGTCAGGTTTGGAAGCCTAAACTTCACGGCCGATATCCACGGGGACTTGATCTTCGATGGATCTGAGCCACAGCCGAGCATGCCGCGCTGTCAGGATGGGCACGGCCTAACTCTGCCGCCGGACAGCACCTTAGAGGCCGCACACGAATCCGCTCCAACCCATAGTCCCGAGCCGATCGCTCAGATCGAGGATGGATGGCTGGACACCGCCTCAGGAGCTGCAACTTCTACGGCGATGGAGCCGAACACTTACCTTGTCCCGTATAAAGCTCATGACCCCGAGGTGCCGGACTCTCTGCCGGACTCCGAACCTCCCGCGCCCCTGCCAGTCGAATTCGATTGGGCGTCGATCATGGAATTCACCGCTGCGGACATCTTTCAGCACTCACCCTTCGGCGATATCTTAAATTCGCTGAAGCATCTCTCACTATCCGGAGAGCCCTGGCCGAACTACGGCCAGGATGGTTGGGACGCGGACGACGAAGAAATTCAGAGCCCACCCACCACCCACTTCGTAGCCACCGTCGACGATCTAACCGACGTACTCGACTACGACTCCGAAGACATCGACGGTATGGACAATGATGCCGGAGAATATCACGAACCAGTGCCTACAGGACACTCGAAGACCACCTCGTCATACGACATATACATGGTGGACACCCCAAAAGATGGGGACGGCGAAGAAGCAACGGAGGCCAATTCCTTAAAGAAACAGCCCAAGTGCCGACATCAGCGGCGCCGCTCTAAATCCCGCCACAGCAAGAATAGAGATTCCGGCACAGGAGATAATAACACCCCAGAAAGTGCCGAAGACAACCCCCTCTAGCACGATCCAGCACAGGAGGAGGCAGAAGCAAGCCCTCACGAGAGGGCGGCAGACGAAGAGGTCGAGGATGATAATTACTTACCTCCCTCCGGAGACGAGGCAAGCCTTGACGACGACGAATTCGTCATGCCTGAGGATCCCGTCGAACAAGAGCGTTTCAGACGCAGGCTAATGGCCACGGCAAACAGCCTAAAGAAAAACCAACAATAGCTTCAAGCTGATCAAGACCTACTGGCCGACAGATGGACCGAGGTCCTCGCGGCCGAAGAGTATGAACTCGAACGCCCCTCCAAAAGTTATCCAAAACGCAAGTTGCTCCCCCGACTAGAGGAGGAAGCGCACAAACCTGCATCACCAGCACACAATACGGCAGACCGACCACCTCGTGGCCGCGACAGAGAGGCGTGCAAGCCCTCCACCAAAACCGTACCCTGGCATCGCTCAAAAAGCATGAAGCCACAGGGGAACGCGCCGGACTTGCGGGATATATTGGAGGACAAGGCAAGACAATCCAGATCTATCTACGGATCACGTGGGCGCCCCAAGACCCACGACGAATACCGTCGCGCCGGATACAACTATTCCGGTCGAGCCGAACACAGCAGACAACGCTCTCTCGAGCTACGTCGCGATATTGCTCAATACAGAGGCGCCGCACACCCACTATGCTTCACTGACGAAGTAATGGATCATCAAATCCCGGAAGGGTTTAAACCCATTAATATCGAATCCTACGATGGCACAACAGACCCCGCGGTTTGGATTGAGGATTATCTCCTCCATATACATATGGCCCGCGGCGATGATCTTCACGCCATCAAATATCTCCCGCTCAAGCTTAAAGGACCAGCTCGGCATTGGCTTAACAGCCTGCCCGCAGAGTCAATTGGATGCTGGGAAGACCTGGAAGCCGCATTCCTCGACAACTTCCAGGGCACGTAGGTGCGACCGCCGGACGCAGATGACCTAAGCCACATAATCCAGCAGCCAGACGAATCGGCCAGGCAATTCTGGACACGGTTCTTAACAAAGAAAAATCAAATCGTCGACTGTCCGGATGCAGAGGCCCTCGCGGCCTTCAAACATAACATCCGCGACGAGTGGCTGGCCCGGCATCTAGGACAGGAAAAGCCGAAATCCATGGCAGCCCTCACATCACTCATGACCCGCTTCTGTGCGGGAGAGGATAGCTGGCTAGCTCGCAGCAACAACCTCAGCAAAAACGCTGGCAGTCCGGATACCAAGGACCGCAATGGCAGGTCGCATCAAAACAAAAACAAACGCCGCATTAACGACGACAGCAATGAGGATACGGCAGTCAATGCCGGATTCCGAGGCTCCAAGCCCGGTCAACGGAAGAAGCCATTCAAAAGAACCACTCCGGGCCCGTCCAATTTGGACCGAATACTCGACCGCTCCTGTCAAATACATGGAACCCCTGAAAAGCCAGCTAACCACACCAACAGAGATTGTTGGGTATTCAAGCAGGCAGGCAAATTAATCGCCGAAAACAATGACAAGGGGCTACACAGCGATGACGAGGAAGAGACCCGGCCGCCGAACAACAGAGGACAAAAGGGATTCCCCCCTCAAGTTCGGACGGTAAACATGATATACGCAACGCATATACCCAAGAGGGAGCGGAAGCGTGCACTAAGGGACGTATACACGATGGAGCCAGTCGCCCCAAAATTCAACCCATGGTCCTCTTGCCCGATCACTTCCGATCGAAGAGACCATCCGACCAGTATCCGCCATGGCGGATTCGCCGCATTGGTTTTAGACCCAATCGTCGATGGATTTCACCTCATGAGAGTCCTGATGGACGGCGGCAGTAGCCTGAACCTGCTTTATCAGGATACAGTGCGCAAGATGGGCATAGACCCTTCAAGGATTAAACCTACAAAGACAACCTTCAAAGGCGTCATACCAGGTGTCGAGGCCAGTTGTACAGGCTCAGTCACACTGGAAGTGGTCTTCGGATCCCCGGATAATTTCCGCAGCGAGGAGTTAATCTTCGACATAGTCCCGTTCCGCAGTGGCTATCACGCTCTGCTCGGACGAACCGCGTTCGCAAAATTTAACGTGGTGCCGCATTATGCATACCTTAAGCTCAAGATGCCAGGCCCTCGTGGAGTCATCACGCTCAATGGAAACACGGAACGCTCCCTCCGAACGGAGGAACATACAGCCGCTCTCGCGGCAGAAGTACAGAGCAGCCTTTTAAGGCAATTTTCGAGTCCGGCCGTTAAACGACCGGACACGGCCAAACGCGCCCGGAGCAACATCAACCAAGACCACCTGGCACGTTCCGAGCACGCGTAGCAATGCGGCCTCAACCCCAGCCCTCGCAAAATTGTAAGACAAACTCTCCGCGTACATCATTACGCCCTGGAGATACCATGGGCATAGGGGGAGAGGCACAACCACAACAGACCCAGAGTGCGGTTCGACCACACCAGGGGCTCCCAAGTGTGTCGCTCTTTTTATCTTTTATTTCTCTTTTTTTTATGCAGAACTCTGTCCGGCGGTGAACCTGCCGAACTCATGATGCAACAGCCAGGGGGGGGACAAAGGCTGCGACGAACATTCAGGTGGTCTCCATTACGAGCATTCAATTTGTTAAATACACCATTCCGCGGCCTACCCCTGGAGGGAGACGCCTTTAATTCATCCAATCCCTTTCTTTCCGCACTATTTGTATCATTCCGCACTCATAGCAGATCTTCTCGAATAAAATGCAGCACTTTTTGCCCATAATTGCATTACCTTATATATATATGTTCATTTACGACATGTTGCATCCGTACATTTTGGTACGGCCAAATACACCAGGGGCTTATGTTCCCCGCATTATGGTGTGATAAAGTCCGCACACTTTCACAAGTGCGGCACCCCGAACTTATAGCATTATATGAATCGGCTCCGAATCATGTCTTGGGTCAATAGTTGGGTTTGCCCGGCTCCCAAGTTTGGCACCTTACGTTCCGTTCTATCGGCTAAGGTAGCACTGGGAGAACCACTGCGATTGCGCCCCGGTTGAGTCGGGTTAACGCCTCAGTGGAGAAAGCTAAAACTGTCTGTCATGATAAGGCGAGAGACTGGTCACTGTTCGAGAGGTCTTTTCGGGTCCTTAAATACCTACGCCGCTTCGAGCAAAGTTCCGGATAATGTCCAACGAAGGCGTGGTTAGCGCCCCGAATTTGGTCTTCCGAATACTAGGGGCTTCGCTGAAATTTAAAATTATAGAATTCTATGGCTAAGTGAGAGTGTTCAAGCACTATAAGTCCGGTTGCCTTGTTCATTGTGTTGAGCGCCTCCCTAGATGGACCCAAAAATGGGAACAAGAGTGCTCAAGTTTATCCCGAACACCCCAGAACTCGTGGCATGGGGGCTGAAGCCGACGACTTGCCATCTCTCAGATTTAATAAACGGCCGCACAGAAGGCAATATTTTCAATTAACAAGCGTTGCTTAGCGCATATGAACAAAGTTTTTAGCGCACAGGATAACACATTGCGAATTTACTCAATAATTACATCCCTGGGGCACTCATCCGCAATCTTGCGGGCACCCTTCAGGACAGTCTTATAGTACATCTCGGGCGTACGATATTCCTTGCCCGCTGGTGGCGCGTCAGTGATTAGCTTCTCCGCATCCAGCTTGCCCCAATGCACCTTTGCGCGGGCAAGGGCCCGACGAGCACCTTCAATACAGGTGGAGCGCTTGATAACCTCCACCCAGGGGCACGCATCCACCAACCGTCGCACGAGGCCGAAGTAGCTCCCAGGCATGGCCTCTCCAGGCCACAGCCGGACTATGAGGCCCTTCATGGCCTGCTCGACCGCCTTGTGGAGCTCGACTAGCTGCTTAAGCTGGTCACTAGGGGGCACTGGATGGCCGGCCTCAGCATACTGAGACTAGAAGATCTTCTCCATTGAGCTCCCCTCCTCGGCTCGGTAGAATGCGGCAGCATCAGACACACTGCAAGGCAGATCTGCAAACGCCCCTGGAAAGCTCCGAATTCGGGTAAGTAACACGTAATTTACATTCACATGCTTGCTTTGCATGAAAAATGCCTTACCCGCCGCTATCTTCCTCACCAACACAATCTCCTGAAGGGACTTATGGGCATCGGCCTTGGCAGTTTTGGCACTTTCGAGAGCCGAGGCAAGCTCGGACTCTCGAGTCTTCGAGTCACGCTCCAAACTCTCATGCTTTTCCATGAGAGCCTGGAGCTCTTGCCGAACCACCGCCACCTGCGCCTCCTGCTTTTCTCGCTCTGCCCGTTCCGCGGCCGCATTGCGTTCGGCCGCAGACACGGCCTCCTTCAAGGTCGCCACCTCGTTCGTGGCCCCTGCAGTACCCATGTTATCCTTGTTATTTTTTGTTGCAACCTAAATCCTTTTCTGTAAGGTACAAGTTCAAAGTGGTGTTACTCACCTTCTTTGTCCTGGAGCTGCTTCTTGGCGCGGCCGAGCTCTTGCTCGGACCGCTCGAGCTCCTGCTTCAAAGCACTGACCTCCGCAGTCAGTGCGGCAGAGGTCAGCAGCACAACCTGCAACCCATATTGACATAATTTTTTAGCAACCCTGCTTATATCTTTTTTTTCAGATCCTCAGTCCGGCTTTTCTTCCCGAACACCGAACCGAGCATCAGGGGCTACTGTCTATGCAGTATTACATTGCATATTTTTATCTTCTTACCTCAAAGCCTTATAGAAGGCTACAGCAGGCTTCGGTCAGCCCGCTCTTGGCGAGCTGTACCTTCTGAATCACCGCACTCATAATAGTGCGGTGTTCTTCCTCGATGGAAGCGCTCTGGAGCGCCTCCAACAAATTGTCCGGCGCCTCCGGTTGGACGGAAGCCGCCGGCGTCACGGTCTTGCCCTTCGTGCGAAGGGGCCGCCGGCCGGACTCCGAAACAACTGCGGGTTCTGATGTGGAGTCCGGCGCAAAGTCCGGGAGGCTGCCTTGTGGCGCCTCCGGAGCCTCCCCCTGATGGGTCCCTTCTTGGGATCCCACCTCGATCTCCTCGGTGTCGCGAGGGGTGAAGGCGGTCGGGATGGAGTCTACATCTAACGGAGCCAACGACCCGCTCGATGAAGCGGGGAGATCATCATTGGCCGGACTACAGGCAGCATGCTGCATCAGAATGACACTATGTGACGCAGAAAAAGAAATTATAAATCATTCAGGAATCCGGATACTTACGATCTCGCCGGAGGCCTGGCCCTTGAAGGCCATTCTTCCTCGCCAAGTTGATGTTGGCGGAGCTGTCCGGGGGAATAGTCCTTCCCCTCTTGGACCCTTCGGCCTCCCCTGTTGGGGAAGCCTTCCTCTTTCTCTCTCCCTCCTCTGGGAGAGAGTCCTCCTTCTCCTCCTCGTTTTCGGGGGAGGAGTCCGCCCCGGAGTCGTCGGACACCTGAAAGCGGGAACTCTTTCGAGCACCCGTGGCCTCCTTCTTGGCCTTCTTCTCCGGCACCACGTGCGGTGCCGGAACCAGCAGCCTCGCTAGACAGGCGTCTACTGGGTTTTCTCGCAGGGGAGCCGGGCAGATAATCTACTCCGCCTTCCTCATCCAGTCCTGTCAAAGGAAAAGGGGCAATTAAAACACGCATAGAGTCAAACTATGAAAAGCAAGTGTCCCGTAAAGGGGTAGAATCACTTACCTTGTCGGGCAGCCGGTGCGCAATGTCGCCGGACAGGTAGCCGGTGCTGCGCAGTCTTTCGATGTGCTCCTCCGTAACGGAGGAGGTCATCCACTTGCCTCCCGCTCCAGACATGACTGGGGAAGGTTGAGACGAGATGTGCGGGCTTGGGCGCTGGAGCTCGAGTGCACGGAGATGGATAAGCAAAGGAGGAAGAAGGCGTAGGTGAAAAGGTGAATCCTTATCCCTTATATGGGCGGGCGAAGTCTACGCGTCCCCCACCGGCCTGGTAAAACTCGCTTATCCCCCAAGCGTCACCATCAATGGCGCGGTTGGGTTACCCACGTCCGTATTGATGAGAATCCCGGATTAAGGGGAACACGATCTCTGCTTCGACAAAACGTGCCAAGGAAACCGCTTCGCTAAATGCGCTGAGGTGGTAGAGTAAAAAACGATTCAAGTAATGGCTTGGTAGTGGCGTGACGTCATGCCGCAAAAACCGTCAGCAGATTGAACTTGTGTATATATTATTCTCTCTACGGTGGAATGTGGAATTTATTTTGCAGAGCCGGACACTATCCTGGTGTTCACAATCTTCTATCATTTGGAGGAGGAACCCGCCTTGCAATGCCAAGCAATATACGCGTCGGACTTATCATCATTGAAGCCTGGTTCAGGGGCTACTGAGGGAGTCCTGGATTAGGGGGTGTCCGGATAGCCGGACTACCATCATCAGCCGAACTATCATCAGCCGGACTATCATCATCGACCGGACTCCAAGACTATGAAGATACAAGATTGAAGACTTCGTCCCGTGTCCGGATGGGACTTTCCTTGGCGTGGAAGGCAAGCTTGGCGATACGGATACATAGATCTCCTACCATTGTAACCGACTCTATGTAACCCTAGCCCTCTCCGCTGTCTATATAAACCAGATGGCTCTAGTCCGTAGGACATAACAACAACCATTACAATCATACGATGGGCTAGCTTCTAGGGTTTAGCCTCCTCGATCTCGTGGTAGATCCACTCTTGTAAACACCAACAATATCAATATCAATCAAGCAGGACGTAGGGTTTTACCTCCATCAAGAGGGCCCGAACCTGGGTAAAACATCGTGTCCCTTGTCTCCTGTTACCATCCGCCTAGATGCACAGTTCGGGACCCCCTACCCGAGATCCTCCGGTTTTGACACCGACACACACAGTTTCTACCGCCTTTATAAAGAGATAGAGATCCCCATTTTTCAGCCACGCCTTCTTCCTCCTTAGCTCATCCATTCTCGCACTCTCGAGCTCCAACGCCCAAGTTCTCACCTTATCCGTAAAGCCATTCCAGACATGTCCGGAGCGGGAGGCAAGTGGATGGCCTCCTCCGTTACAAAGGAGGACATCACGAAGCTCCGGGAGGCCGGATACTTAGCCGCAGACATCGTGCACCGGCTCCCGGACGAAGGGCAGATCATCCCTACTCTGGAACCCCACTAGAGGGTTGTGTTTCTCACCCACTTCGTCCATGGACTGGGATTTCCCCTCCACCCATTAGTCTGTGGTATCATGTTCTATTATGGTCCGGACTTTCACGATCTAGCCCCCAACTTCATCCTCAACATCTCGGCATTTATCGTCGTGTGCGAGGCTTTCCTTCGCATCAAGCCCCACTTCGGCCTGTGGCTGAAGATCTTCAATGTGAAGCCGAAGATAGTGGTCGGCCAGCAAGCGGAGTGCGGAGGTGCCATGGTGGGCAAGATGCCCAATGTCACCTGGCTTGAAGGCTCATATGTGGAGACAGTGAAGGGGTGGCAATCGGGGTGGTTCTACATCACCGAGCCGCGCGACTCCAACTGGGCGGCGGCCCCCGAATTTCGATCTGGCATCCCCATGTGGCTTACCTCCTGGAAAAGGAAGGGTTTAGCCTGGGGCGAGCCAGCGGAGCTGACTGGACTCCAGAACTGCGTCAAGAATATGATAAGCAAGAAAATCAAGCTTGTCAACGTGGTGCAGGTCATGCTCTTCCGCTGGATCCTCCCGTGCCAAAGACGGGCATTTAATATGTGGGAGTTCGACCCGGCCTAACACCAGACGCTACGAGAGCTCTTCAACACGACGCACAAGGACGTCTGGAAGGTGCTTTTCAAGGCCGCCGAGGTACTTCCTCCCGTTACCGAAGATCGCGGGCTTAGCGCAAAGCGCCTCGTCAATCCGGTAAGTTTTCTATGTTTTACAAGATGCTCCTTCCCCTAATATATTCGTGAAAGGAATTTAAGCCTGCCCACCAATCTTAACAGGACTGGGTGGCGACAGCGAAGCGGATTGACTGCCCAGCTCCACTACCCGAAGACACAACGACGGCTCTCCTAACGGAGATGCTGTTTCTGGCACCCTATGAGGTGCCAGAGAAGAAGGCCAAGAAGAAGGCCACGGGGACCAGGAAAGGTCTCCGGTGCAAGGTGGTTTCGGACTCGTCATCCAAAGACACCGAGGCGCACTCCTCCAATGAAAACGAGGAGGAGGAAGAGGAAAACCCCCTCCCCCAAACCGAGGGGGAGAAAAAAAGGAAGGCCGCCCCATCCAGGGAGGCCGAATGGTCCAAGAAGGGAAGGACCCTCCCTATGGACCACTCCACAACAGCTGCCTACAGCGACGAGGAGTGGCTACCCAGGGACAAGCCCCTGGCGAAGTCATAAGTATCCGGATACCATAATACTTCTGGCATGTTTAGCTTTATGGCTTCTTATCATGTTAAAATATGTTCGTGCAGTCCGTCCAAAGCCCGCATCGACCTATCCTCCTCGGATGGGTCTTTGAGCTCGTTGGTGATGAACAGAAATTTGCTCCTGACGGCGTCAACTCCCCGGCCCGCGGACGGCACCGAAGTGTTATCTCAGAAGATACCAGGCCGGGGGGAGATAGTTTTGGAGGCGCCTCAAGGCGAAACCCCCGATGCCGGGCACATGGGGGGGGGGAGATCCCCATGGATTCTGATGAGGGGGGCCACAACAAGCTTGGCCCCCAGACGGATACTGCGATGGAACCTCCCGTGGTTCCGGTTTCAGACAGGCAGCC
Organism: Triticum dicoccoides; assembly: GCF_002162155.2. NCBI lineage: Eukaryota > Viridiplantae > Streptophyta > Magnoliopsida > Poales > Poaceae > Triticum > Triticum dicoccoides. The sequence goes on along the minus strand of NC_041386.1, from coordinate 710,285,260 downwards.
CCTCGCTAAGGGGGGCGAGCCGCCTGTGCCGATGACCTCTGTCCATCCAGAGGCATCAGACAACTTACTGGAGACGCTTGAAGGCGCTTCCATTGATGAAGAACATCGTACTCTTATGAGTACGGTGATCGCGAAGGTTCAGTCCGCCAAAAGCGGATTGACCGAAGCCAGCGGCAGCCTCCTAACAGGCTTTGAGGTATGTAATTAAATTATGAGAAAATATCACAGTGTAGACAGTAGCCCCTGATGCTCTGTTTGGTGTTCAGAAAGAAAGGCCGAACAGAGGATCAAATAACCTCCACGGGAGTCTAATCATATTATGTCTATGTGAATAAGCAGGCGTTGCTGCTAGCCGCTGCCGCCCGTACTGCGGAGGTCTCCGGACTGAAGCGGGACCTGAGGCGGGCCGAGGAAGAGCTCGGCCTCCTGAATAGGCAGCTCGAGGAGAACAAAGGTAAGTGATACCCTGTCTGACTGTCATATAAAGGAAAAATTGTTGACGCTAATAGGAGCATCATGTATATAATAGGGGCCACGACCAAAGTGGCGGCCCTTAAGAAGGCGTTGTCCGACGCCGAAGACAAAGCAGCCAAGGAGCGCACCGAGCGCGAAAAACAGGAGGCTCGGGTTGATGAGGTCCAGCAAGAGCTCCAGGACTTCGTCAAAAAATTCATGTCCTTGGAGCATGACTCCAAGACGCAAGAGTCGGAGCTTGCGAAGGCCCTCCAGAGCATGCAAGACACTAAGGTCGAAGCCTAGAAGGCCCTCCAGGAGATTGAGGCAGCCAAGAAGATAGCGGCAGGTAAGGCATTCATTATGCAAAGCAAGCATGTGAAGGAGACTTTCCTTTTACTAACCCGAATTCGGAGCTCTCCAGGAGCATTTGCAGATCCGCCGTGCAGCGTCTCTGATGCCGCAGATTTCTACCGAGCTGAGGAAGGGAGCTCGACGGAGAAGTTGTTCTGGTCCCAATATATTGGGGCCGAACATCTGATGCCTTTGAGCAACCAGCTGAAGCAACTGGTCAAACTTCACAAGGCGGCAGAACTGGCCATGAAGGATCACATAGTCCGGATGTGGCCTGGCGAGCTCCTGCCCAACAGCTACTTTGGCCTGGTAAAGCGGCTTGTGAATGCATGTCCGCGGCTTGAAGCCATTAAGCGGTCAGTCTGCATTGAAGGTGCGCGCAGAGCCTTCGCCCGTGCGAAAGTGCACTGGGCGAAGATGGATGCCGAGAAGCTAGTGACAAAGGGGCCGCCGGAGGGCAAGGAGTATCGCCACCCTGAAAAGTATTATGACGGTGTCCTGAAGGGTGCCCTCCTTGTGGCGGATGAATGTGCTAAGGATGTAATGTTTGAATAAATGTACTCATGTGATCCTGTAATATGAGAACGAGTTCATGTGCGCTATATGGCGCTTGTTGATTTAAAATATTACCTTCTGTGCGGCCGTTTATAAAATCTTGAGAGTTGGCCAGTTGTCAGCTTCTGCCCCCATGTAACTAGTACTGGGGTGTTCGGGATAAATATAAACACTCTTTATCCAAATTTTTGGTCCTTTTAAGGAGGTGTTTAGCGCAGCGAACAAGGCAATCGGACTATACAGCTTTATCACTCTCACTTGGCCATAGAAGTCTACAATTTTAAATATTGGCGAAGCCCCTAGTATTCGGAAGGCCGAACTTGGGGCGCTATATACGCCTAAATCAGACAAGGCCGATTCCTCGCCCGAAGCGGAAAAAATCTTTAAGGATTTGAGACCTCTCGAACAGCGACCAACTCTCGCCTCATCATGACAGTCAGTTTTTGGCTTTCTCTACTGAGGTGCTCGTCCGGAAGAATCGGGACACAATCGCAGTAGTTCTCCCTATGCTACCTTATCCGATATAGCGGAACGTAAGGTACCAAAACATAGGAGCCGGGCAAACCGAACTATTGACCCAAGACATGATTCAGAGCTGATGCATATAATGCTATAAGTTTGGGGTGCCGCACTGTCAAAAGTGTTCGGACTTTTCTTGACATGTTATGGGGTACATTGAAGCCCCTGGCAAACTGGACGTACCAAAATGCACGGGTGTAATAAATAAGCAGTAAGGGGAAGGGGTAAATAAATGTAATAGTAAGCTGACACTGTACACTATTTTCCCTTGTTATTCAAATAATACGTCAAAGCATACATATACAAGTAGTGCGATAAGCAAAATAGGACTGTTTGACACATCCTGACCAGGAGCGAGCTGTGTGCGGGTATGTAAAACAAGTATAACGATCGTTATCAAAGACCACCTGAGGATTCCCTTGTACGCCCAAGCTTCTTGTCTTCTTGGTGTGTCCGTCCCACTATGTGTCCGATAGTCGGTCTATCTGAAGAGCCTCCCGAAGATATGGACCTGAAAGAAAAAAGATGTAAAGATGCATGGGTCCTGGGGCGGTCCAACCGCATTGTGGACCGTGTCATAGCCATGCCTCCACCTATGCCCATGGTATTTTCAGTGCGTAATTATGTACGCGTGGCACAAATTTTGCCGCTTGACTGGGACTAGGACGGAGGCCGAATTGCTAGTCGAGCTCTGGACGTGCCGGATGATCCTGTTGCAGGGTACTCCGGACTTGCTTGACAGTGTCCGGGTTCTTTATCGCCGAATTGACTGTTTTGTACTTCTGCCGCGAGGGCCGCAGTGTGCTCCTCCGTACGGAGCAAGCGCTCTGTGTTTCCATTAACTGTTATAACTCCGCGAGGTCCTGGCATTTTGTGCCTGAGGTATGCATAATGCGGTACCGCATTGAATCTGGCAAATGCGGTTCGTCCGAGCAGTGCATGATAGCCACTACGGAAGGGGACGATGTCGAAGATTAACTCCTCGCTTCAGAAATTGTCCGAAGATCTGAAGACTACTTCTAGTGTGATTGAGCCCGTGCAACAGGCCTCCACACCTAGTATGACACCTTTGAAGGTGGTTTTTGTGGGCTTGATCCTTGAGGGGTCGATGCCCATTTTGTGCACTGTATCCTGACAGAGCAGGTTCAGGCTGCTGCTACCATCCATGAGGACTCGTGTGAGATGGAATCCGTCGATGATGGGGTCGAGGACCAATGCGGCCGAGCCGCCATGACGGATACTGGTAGGATGGTCCCTGCGATCGAAAGTGATCGGACAAGAGGACCATGGATTGCACTTTGGGGCGACTGGCTCCATCGCGTAGACGTCCCTTAGTGCACGCTTCCGTTCCCGCTTGGGAATATGGGTAGCATATGTCATGTTCACCATTTTTACCTGGGGAGGGAATTTCTTCTGTCCTCCTGTGTTCGGTGGCCGGGGCTCCTCGTCGCCATCGCTATGCAGCCCCTTTTCCTTGTTTTCGGCATTCAACTTGCCGGCCTGTTTGAACACCCAGCATTCTCTATTGGTGTGGTTGGCTGGTTTATCGGGGGTGCCGTGAATTTGACATGAGTAATCGAGTATGTGGTCCAGACTGGACAAGCCTGGATTGTTTCTTTTGAATGGCTTTTTCCGCTGTCCGGATTTAGAGCCTCTGAATCCGGTGTTAACTGCCGTGTCTTTGGCATTGTCGCCATTGTTGCGATGCTTGTGTCTGTTGCGTCGTGGCTTGCCGTTGCTATCTCCGGCGTCCGAATCGCCGGAGTTTTTTGGTGTGATATTGCTACGAGCCAGCCAACTATCCTCGCCCATGCAAAAGCGGGTCATGAGTGTCGTGAGGGCTGGCATGGACTTTGGCTTCTCTTGGCCGAGGTGTCGGGCGAGCCATTCGTCACGGATGTTATGCTTGAAGGCTGCTAAGGCTTCGGCATCAGGACACTCGACAATTTGGTTCTTTTTTGTAAGGAACCGAGTCCAGAATTTCCTGGCTGACTCTCCGGGCTATTGGATTATGTGACTTAAGTCATCAGCATCTGGTGGTCACACATAAGTGCCCTGGAAGTTGTCAAGGAATGCGTCTTCCAGGTCCTCCCAACTGCCAATGGAGCCTGTTGGCAGGATATTCAGCCAATACCAAGCCGTTCCTTTGAGCTTAAGTGGTAGGTACTTGATGGCATGTAGGTCATCGCCACGGGCCATGTGAATGTGTAGGAGAAAATCTTCAATCCATACCACGGGGTCTGTTGTGCCATCATATGATTCAATGTTCACGGGTTTAAACCCTTCCGGGAATTCATGATCTATTACTTCATCAGTGAAGCATAGGGGGTGTGCGGCACCTCTATGCCGAGCTACGTCCCGACGCAATTCAAATGAATCTGGTCTGTTGTATTCGGCCTGGACCGACTTTTGTTTAGTGTATCCGGTGTGACGGTCATCATCACGCGTTGTGGCGTGCCCCCTTGATCCGTAGATTGATCTTGACCGTCCTGCTTTGTTTTCCAATACGTCTCGCAGGTCCTTCGTGTAGCCCCGGTCCATAGTATTACTAGGCGTCAGGGCATCTCCAGCCGCGCCCCCAGGAAGGCCTCCCCAGGCGTTTTTTTCGCGCTGGCGCCGAAAAAACGGCCCAGTCGCGCCCCAGGAGCCCAATTTTTGCCGGCTTGGGCCGAAAACAGCGTCGGCCGACCCAGCCCGAACCCGACGCGCTGGGGGACGCCCGGGGGCGCCGGGGCGAGCTGTTTTGGCGCAAAAAAGACGTGGGCCAGCCGCGTCAGCGACTCGGCGCCTCGTCTTCCCCCAACGGCCTCGGTTTCCCGCGGGGAATCAATGGCAAGGCTGCCGCCGGTCAGCCTTGCCATTGATTCCTCACGGGTGGCGCTTCACGGGGCGGCGCGCCGACGCCTCCCTTCCCGCGCACGCGTACTCACGGGCGCGGCCCGGCTATAAAAGCCAGCGGCCTCCACTCGCCTGTGCCCAGACCAGTCTCCCCTCGCCGCCGTCCAACCCCTCCCTCTCCATGCCACTCCCGAGCGCCGCCCTCCGACCCCTCCCTCTACCTCTCCCGAGCCTGCCCCGCCCCGCTGTTGCCATGGCAGAACGCTTCCCCGGAGACGAGGCGGCGGCCAACGGCTTCGGCCGCTGTTCGCTCCGCGAACAGGAGTCCTGGCTCTGTTCCAGGCGAACATCCTGGCGCCGCCAGACATGCGCGCCGGGCCATCGGGGTGGAGGCTCAGCGTCGGGGGAGTACCCATTCCCCTGTTGCCCGACGCCGTGGTGAAGCCGAAGTACTTCGCCGAGGAGGTCGAGATCGTGCGCGCGTCCCTCACCGATGCCCAACTCTCGCTCCCCCAGTACGCCGCCGACAACCACGTGGCCTGGGCGGCGTATTTCGAGCGCCGCCAGCAGCAGCGATTGGCGTCCACCAACGGCGCACCGGTGGTCGGCGGCCGGCAGAACAGCGAGGGGCGCCACCTCTAGTGGGGCGTCCCCGGCCGCACACTCGAGGGCGTGCTCACGTACCTCGAGGGTGGCAACGACCCGCCGTTGGCGTACCCCCCGGCGCAGCACCGACGCGTCGGGCCATGGGCGCCAAGGAGGTTCGGCTCCTCCTCCTCCTCTTCTTCCTCCCGATCATCGTCGCACTCCTCCGGCACTCCGGCCCTGCTCGGCGTCAAGGCCGAGCCCACGGCGGAGTCGCCGCTCAGCCGGCGCACTCGCAGTGCCGGCATCGTCATCAACGAGGGCGGCCGACGCGCCTCGTCCTCGTCGGCTCCTCCGCGCTTCGTCAAGCCAAAGACGGAGCCGGGGCTGGCGCCGGTGAAGACGGAGCCGGGGCTTGCGCCGGTGAAGGCGGAGTTCGACGACGACGACGCGGCCCTAGAATGGGCGCGCCAGGACTCCATTGCGATGGAGAAGGCGCGCCGGGAGAAGGTGAAGGAGCGCCACCGCGCCGCCCTGCGCCGCTTCGAAGAGCGCCGACGCGGCCGCGATGAAGACGGGGTCGTCGTCCTACGCGACAGCGACGACGACGACGACGACGCGCCGCCGCCAGTCCGCCATGGCGACGCCGGGTCCAGCAGGGGTGCCCGCGTCAAGGAGGAGAAGGCCGACGACGACGACGATGGTGGCGACGACTTCAGCGCCTTTCTTTTTTAGATTAGGTTAATGTCATGAAAATGGCGAATTTCACCGAAATTTGCCATGTTTAGATGAAATTTGCCATGTTTGGCCGAAATTTAACTAGTTTTTATCATAACTTCGCCGAATGTCTCATCTTTTTTTAATACGCACCTAGGGACGGCCGTGGGGGCCGACGGCTGGGGGCCGACTCGCCCCCAGGGCCATTTTTTGCGCCGGCTCACCCCCAGGCGGCGCTTTTTGACGCCCCCTGGGGGGCCAACGGCTGGAGATGCCCTCAACCCGTGCAGTTGCACAGGCTAGGGTAATAAATGCCTATTTGATATAAATATTAAGAAAATATATTTATAGTGATTACCATCAAAGTAGTTCCGAGTCAGGTTGTCTATGTATGTGTTATGTTCTATACCTGTCAAGAAAAAAACTGCAGATTTCTTGATCATATTTCGGTTGTGTACCAAACTTAGTGTGACAGTTTATGCACATGTGTTTTTTAAATTTTTACCTACCATTTAAATTTTCATGAAAATAGTTTTAACTAATAATTGTATGCACCAAGTAATGGTCAAATACACATGTTTAGGACTATGCTTGTTTCTAAAATGCCCTATTTTTCAGGACAAATAACATAGCGCTAATCAACCATATTGTGTGATTCAGTTATTGCTTATGCATTTACAAACTCCTTTCTTGGATTATAAGTATAATTACTACATCAAATTTTTATCTGTTGTTTTTGCATCAAATGTGCTACACTCTATTTTCCTCTCAAATATAGCATGCCAAATGAAAGCAACAATCAAAGCATATCACATGTTGCTGGTTCACATACAATTTCCACACAGAAATAGAATTAGAGAAGTTTTAAAATAGGGCAAAGGAACAAAACATATCAAGGTGAACACTTGTAATATAACCTACGCGGCAACAACAATAAGGGTTCATAATGTCAAATCTCACATATTTACCTTCCAAACTTATAAATCTGTAACTTGCAAGTAACTCTGTTGCCAACATCAAGAGACATCTAACTTTTGTTTGTCTACACCACAGCGGCATTGCTTTATAAGAACACCTGATGGGCACAGCGATGTCTAAACTAAATCTCGTTCAAAGTGTTCAATTATAATAAAAAAGTATGACATGCAAATCCTTTGCATTTGATTAAATATAGAGGAAAATAAATTTGAGAATTGAAAGCAGCAAATCAGAAATTCGTTGGTTAGTTAAGCTCCAATGAAAAGGAATAATGAGATTGTGGTTTTAAGAAGACCGGCATATGACAAAATATTTGGAAGCAAGCATTAACTTTTCAAAGTCACAACAATGTATTCACATGTATACGTCAAGCTTGAAGCCCTTGTGCATACTGGTTTCGGCATGTACTTCCTTATTACACCTGCATTCTCAGTGCCAACTAAGAGGCCAAGAGCAGAGTCCATACGCCATCTGTCATGGATCACTTTTCAAGTTCAATATACCATGCCTCGTGTCTCGGAGCTGTTTTCAATTATGCTACTACCAGTCGATGCCTTGCACACACATCGCACATACCGAACGATACAAAGATTTAGCAAAGCCACATTACATGTTCTGTAATAATGGAAGTAGAAATCATCACCCTCTCACCCGTGTGCTCGAATAGCACTTCATTAGAATCATTGATAGTGCCATAAAACTATTTACTCAAATAACACTGTAGTAGACTCATTGATACTGGTTTGCTCATATCTTTCAGAATGAATTTAAAATGTAATCTCACATTTAAACAATTTATTTTAAGTTGGATGCCCACTATAATGGCAGATAAGCCTGCTCTTATCTTTCGCAATGAATTACCACACAGAACTATTTCAAAACAGCAGGAAAAGATTACACATGCCACATTAGAAATAAGTTTTGCGTACTAATAGTCTAACTTTCTTAAGCATCTGAATAATGAAACAATCATTAAATCTGTACTATTTTTAAATTTAAAGAACTTAAACTAATTTTGCATGGTTATGCTTATGTAAGAAATTAGTCGAGCAACCTCGCTTCTTGATCGAGAATCCTCAGAAGATACGTATTCACCTCAAACAAACACACTTATTTAAATATGATTTTGAGAAACTAAATTAGGGAATCTTCTGTGTAATAACACTTAGAAATATAAGCCATAAAACGGTAGGTAAAAAGGCATATAATAACAATTATTTTAGCATGTACACACAAATAATTCAATCTACACCTAAAGGCTGAATAACAAATCTTTATATGGACAAGCGTGCAAGAATAATGAATATTTATTCCACTATTGCAAGAATCATAAGAACACATTCAACACCTCATGCCTGCGTAATGCAAAAGTTACTAAATTAAAGAGAAAAATGTGTACAATATGTACACTTTCAGATTGTATGACACCAATCAGATCGTTCCTGCCAGAACCAAGCAAGAGCCATCTACTGAAAGATAGCTAGAATTTCTTTTTAAAATATTTGCTTAGAACGCATCCATGAAAAGTTTCATGACCTGGTGCCACATGGGAGCATACCCGATTACTCTGAAGTTTCAACACTACAGCTGCCGCAATTGAAACATCCTTTGGCATTGAATTTTCTCCTTATTTTCTGTGAAAGTGGAACAAAAATATTTGAACTATAACCTAATACTGACTCAGTAGAATATCTAAGAAACCGATTTGCAGGCCCCTTTTGTACGATCAAAAAGAAATCGTATCAACATATATTGTTCTTAAAGAGGAGAAATTAGTGGAAAACCACATGCAACGCAATGCACCAATTTCGCTGAAGCTCTTGGCAGCACTCCTTCTTCCTTGATGACTTTGAACCTATCTTTGAAGCCCTCCACAACAGCATGACGGCCTCCCACACTGGCGACTGCATGTAGTACAATAAATGAATCTTTCCTCTTTCAATCTGAGCCTTGGCTGGGCATAACATGGAGATCAGGGGCATGGCTTTCCATGTGCTTGTGTTCTCGCCTGTGTGTGCCTGCAACCGAGGAGGATTTCATATTGGACTTCATATCATAAGTTTTATTATATTCATGTGTTGAAAAGCATAAGAAGTTACAAAAGTCTATTTTAAGGACATAATAGTACCAGTTCTCACTATAAGTATGGTCGATTAAGATTTTTTCTGGTCCGTTTATTTTCTTGCGGATGGGAGAATCCTCCTCGGAACGACATGGCGAATTTCTACTTGCTGCGTGTACACAGTACACACACATGAATACAATCTTAACATTAAGAGTAATGGTTATGTATCAACAACACATGAATACAGGCTGAACATTAAGAGTAATGGTTATTTATCTATCTACGCATTTATTATAGACTACAGTTATCGTAATATCAATATGGACACGAATTAATCAGATACCTCAACATGCATGCACCACTGTTTCTTTTGAAGAAAAACAGCCATCATTGATTTCATTTCATTAAGAGAAAGGCATCTACCACTGTGTATACCAATTGATTAGTGACGACCGGGTTACAGTGTCTTACAGTGTCAGTATGATTAGTAGCTAAATATGAACAGCTAGCTAAGCATGTACCACTGCCAATTGATTAGATACCTCTCAGCTGTTCTCACGTGTGTGTGTGCCTGCAGCCCAGGAGAATAGATCAAGCCATCTTTGTGCACTTGCACATCTTGCCGAGATCAATTGACTTTTTAGCTCACATACCTGCATCTCAACAGGAAGTAATCGACAGAGGGCAATACACCATATGTCCTTAGTGCGTGCGAGACTGGCATCTGACGTTTAGTCTGCCTGCACCAACAGACGTCCCATCGCTTTGAGAGGATCCATCAAGTAAACTTTATGCACTTGCACATCTGTCTAGAAGATCAATCAAGTGCTAAGTTGGAAAGCAATCAATCGGCAATAAGAGCGCCACGACGGCCAATGCCATAGGATTGACTTCTGGGTGCGGCGTGAGTATCACCGCCACGACCGCCAATGCCATAGGATTGACTTCTGGGTGCGGCGTGAGTATCATGTGTACGCGAGTTGTGTCTGGATCGAGCGGCGGATATCATGGTGGAAAAGGATTTGGCAAAAGATGGCGATACATGGAGGATCGATCTGAACTCGTTCGCCCGGCAATGCGCGCAGGCGACACAATATGGCCGTCCCTTCATCCAGCATGTAGACCTGCGAGCTGCTCCGTCCGACGGCTCAGTCGATGGGCCAGTCCGCATATTGCAGGGAGGTCATTGTAGACATACGCATGATATGCTTTTTGTAAATACTCCTAAATTCATCACCACGCAGCAGCCATGTGCATGTTTTCTCGCCTATGTGCACCTGCAGCCGAGGAGGATTTCATATTGGACTTGTGCCACTCGCGTGAAAGTCGTCAGCAATAGCAGCGAGAGCACAGCCGGTGGCACCGGCGGTAATATCGTGTCAGCGGGAGAGGATCGTGGGGGCGGCGTAGGTGACATTAGGAGAAGGGAAACGTTTAAAGCCGGCGCACCGGCTGAAAATTCCGCCGGTCTCCTGGTCACGCTCGCTCTCTCGCATCTACCTCTAGCTTTCACGGACGCAGATCCCCTCCCCCCACCCCGCGCCTGCCCCCGGGCTGCGATTGGGCCACCACGACCTCCATCTCCGGCGGCCAGGCTCCTCTCTGCCATGGCTGCCTGCCGCCATGGCTAGATCT
>NC_041386.1:710209456-710274067 GCF_002162155.2 Triticum dicoccoides | reverse complement strand
TCCATCGCCGGCGTCCAGGCACCCCCTCGCCGGCCGCCATGGCTGCCTGTCGCCATGGCTGGATGCACTCGCGTATACTAGTGTTGCAACCGTCACCTAGAATAGCTTCAACAGCTGTTGAAAAAAGCTTCAACCATAGACAGAAAAGCTTCAATGGAATTGCGCAGCAAAGAGAAGCTGCAACCGTACTTGGATTTTGTTACTACTAGCGAAGTTTTTTGCTACATCCATCAGGTGGAGCTGCGACCTCGCGACAATGACAACGACGATTTCTGCTGCAACCGTAGTAGATTTTTGCTACTACCACTGCGTTTTTGCTACATCCATGTAAGGCAGAGTTGCGACCTCGTGAAGACGGCGACGGTGTTTGATTTTTGCTGCATCCGTAGTTTATTTTTGCTACTACCGGTGAAGTTTTTTGCTATATCTATTCAATGGCGTTGATTGACTGGTGGTCGTCGCCGACGCAATTTCGTGCAACGAGCGGCGCGGGGCGGCGATGGAGCTACCACCGGAGGGGAGCTATAACCGTCGCCGGTGGAGCTGCAACCGCAGACGCAGCTGTTGCATGGATTGAGGTAGTTTTTGACTACATCCATTCAACGGCGAGAACGGTCAGCGAGGGTGGGAACCGACCACGAGGACGGCCGGCGAGGGTGGGGCCCGACCACAAGGACTGCCGGCGATGAGGACGGCCACTGGAGGGGACTGCAGGCGCGGCGACGAGGATCTTGAGCGGGAGTTGCAGATCCAGCCCAAGGAAGAAGAGGACGTGGGCGAATCGTTTTTCTTTTTTTGCCCAGATCCATTGACCAAGCGGCTCGCATCAAACGGCTGGGGCGGGACCGGCCGAAACTTTCGGCCGGTGCGTCGGCGCCTAGTGTTAGCTTTTTCTTTTCGTAGGATAAGTGATATGGCAGTTTTTTTACCCTTTTTGTAGGGCTGATTTGAGAGTTAGTTAGAGATATGTTAGAGATTCGGTGATTGATTTAGGAAGTTGTGTCAAATGAAAGAGAGTTTGTTACACATACGTGAGAGATTGCATGATTGAGGGACTTGGGTCACGGGAGAGACGTACGTAAATCTTTTTATCATTAGAGAGACACGTGAGAGATAGAGAGAGAGTTGGGCCAAGGGAGAAACATACGCATACATCCATGAGTTTTTTCTTGTGAGTCCATTGGGTCATTGGAGAGAGATATGTGAGTTTTTTTTTTCTCTGAGTCGATCTACACCGTTATAATTCGGTCCCACCGGATTAACGGCTCATAAAATCTAATTAACGTGGTAATTTCTTGGAAGTGCCTAATTAGTATAGGTATATATAGAGGTATAGATATAGATAGATAGATAGATAGATAGAGATAGATAGATTGTTTGATTGGCAACGGGATGCGGTCTGGACTTCGTGCTGGTACGCCGCTTAGTCTCGGCCACGGGGTGGCCGGCCAGCCGCATCATGCGCTGGTAGTGTGGGTTTTAACGCCTCCTCCTCGAGTTGAGGTAGCAACCTGCGCTTTGGGTAACTTTTGGTAGGGCGCTTGAGTCTGTATTCCTCAGCAGCCAGGACCTCGGTCCATCTATCAGTTAGCGGGTCTTGATCAGCTTGAAGCTGTTGTTGTTTTTTCTTTCAGGCTTTTTGCAGTGGCTATAAGCCGGCGCTTGAAGCGCTCCTACTCGACGGGATCCTCAGGCACGATGAATTCTTCTTCGCCAAGGCTCACTTCGTCTTCGGAGAGAGGCATGTAATTATCATCCCCTGACTCTCCATCTGTTACCTGTTCCTTGGGGCTAGCTTTCCCATCTTCTTGCTCGGCCTGCTCGAAGCCTGGCTGGGCAGGATTGTTTTCGTCTTCAGCACCATCCAGATTGTTATCATCTCTTGTGCCGGTATCACCGTTTTTGCTATGGCGGGGCTTGGAGCGGCGCCTATGACGCCGGTTCCTAGATTGCTTCTCCAGGGGATTGTCTTCCGTTGCCTCATCGCTATTGCTTTCTTTGGGGGTGTCCATCATATATATATATCATATGATGAGGTGGCTGTCCAGCGCCCTATAGGCGGTGGTTCCTGTTCTTCTCCTGCATCATCATCCATACCGTCGATGTCTTAGGAGTTGAAGTCAAGCACGTCGGTTAAGTCGTCGACAGTGGCTCTGAAGTGGGTGGTGGGTGGGGCCCGAATTTCTTCATCGTCCGCTCCCCACTCAACCCGGACATAGTTCGACCACAAGTCAACTGACAGAGAGAGAGACTTTAATGAATTTAGCACGTCACCCAGGGGCGAGTGTTGAAAGATATCCGCGGAGGTGAACTCCATGACCGGTGCCCAATCAAATTCGATAGGCACGGATGTACGCGGTTCGGAGCCTGTAGTCGGAGACGAGTCCGAGGGTCCGATGACACCGGTCTCATAGGAGATGGGGTCAGTGTTCGGCTCCAACGCTGATGAGTGTGCGGCCTCCGTGGCGGGGTCCATCCACCCGTCCTCGGATGGCGTGATCTGCTCCGAATTGATTCCCGGGGCCGCTGCAGGCGCCATCTCCCAAACACTGTCCGATGGCAGATCTAAGTCATGCTTGTCGTGACTGTTCGGCGTACCTGACATGGACTCGAATCCGTCGAAGATCATGTCTCCGTGGATGTCAGCAGTATAGCTCAAGCTTCCAAACCTGACCTGGTGGCCAGGGGCGTAGCTATCGATCTGCTCCAAATGGCCAAGCGAGTTGGCCCGGAGTACGAAGCCGCTGAATACGAAGATCTGTCCGTGGAGGAAAACCTCCCCCTGGGCCGCGTTGTTGAAGATGACTGAAGGAGCCATCAATCCCTATCGTGACGGCACAGTGGAACTCTCAATGAAAGCACCAATGTCGGTGTCAAAACCGGCGGATCTCGGGTAGGGGGTCCCGAACTGTGCGTCTAAGGCTAATGGTAATAGGAGGCGAGGGACACAATGTTTACCCAGGTTCGGGCCCTCTTGATGGAGGTAACACCCTACTTCCTGCTTGATTGATCTTGATGATATGAGTATTACAAGAGTTGATCTACCACGAGATCGTAGAGGCTAAACCCTAAAAGCTAGCCTATGATTATGATTGTTCTTGTCCTACGGACTAAACCCTCCGGTTTATATAGACACTGGAGGGGGCTAGGGTTACACAGAGTCGGTTACAGAGAAGGAGATCTACATATCCGAATCACCAAGCTTGCCTTCCACGCAAAGGAGAGTCCCATCCGGACACGGGACAAAGTCTTCAATCTTGTATCTTCATAGTCTAACAGTCCGACCAAAGTATATAGTACGGCTATCCGAGGACCCCTTAATCCCGGACTCCCTCATTGGTTTCTCCATTCATCAAGTGAGCTAATGTCAAACAACCTCTTCTCACCAGCAAGTTAGAAATCATAATTGAGCTCTTTAATGGCCCAATATGCCTTATGTTCTAGTTCTAGAGGTAAATGACATACTTTCCCATAAACCATTTTATACGGAGACATGCCCATAGGATTCTTATATGCAGTTCTATAAGCCCATAATGCATCATCAAGTTTCTTGGACCAATTCTTTCTAGATCTATTAACAGTCTTTTGCAAAATTAATTTGAGCTCTCTATTACTCAATCTACTTGATCACTAGACTGTGGGTGATATGGAGATGCAATTCTGTGATTAACATCATACTTAGCAAGCATTTTACGGAAAGCACCATGAATAAAATGTGAACCACCATCAGTCATTAAGTATCTAGGGGCTCCAAACCTCAGAAAGATAACTTCTTTAAGCATCTTAATGGAGGTGTTATGATCAACACTACTAGTTGGAATAGCTTCTACCTACTCAGTAATGTAATCAACAACAACCAAAATATGTGTATAACCATTAGAGGAAGGAAACGGTCCCATATAATCAAAGCCCCAAACATCGAATGGTTCAATAACAAGAGAATAATTCATAGGCATTTCTTGAAATATACTAATATTACCTATTATTTGACATTCATCACAAGACAAGACAAACTTACGAGCATCTTTGAAGAGAGTAGGCCAATAAAAACTGGATTGCAATACCTTATGTGCAGTTCTATCTCAAGTGTGGTGTCCTCCATATGCCTCGGAGTGACACTTGCGTAGGATCTGTTCCTGTTCATGCTCAGGTACACAACGTCTAATAACACCATCTACTCCTTTATAAAGGTGTGGGTCATCCCAGAAGTAATGTCTTAAATCATAGAAAAACTTTTTCTTTTGCTGGTATGTGAAACTAGGTGGTATAAATTTAGCAACAATGTAATTAGCATAATCAGCATACCATGGAGCAGTACGAGAAGCATTTATGACAGCTAATTGTTCATCAGGAAAGCTATCATCAATAGGTAGTGGGTCATCAAGAACATTCTCTAACCTAGACAAGTTGTCTGCAACGGGGTTCTCAGCTCCCTTTCTATCAATAATATGCAAATCAAATTCTTGTAGCAAGAGAACCCATCTAATAAGTCTAGGTTTAGCATCTTTCTTTTCCATAAGATATTTAATAGCAGCATGATCAGGGTGTATAGTTAGTTTAGAATCAACAATATATGGTCTAAACTTATCACAAGCAAATACAACTGCTAAGAATTCTTTTTCAGTAGTAGCATAATTTCTCTAGGCAGTGTCTAGAGTTTTACTAGCATATTGAATAACATTTAGTTTCTTATCAACTCTTTGTCCTAGAATAGCACCTACAGCATAATCACTAGCATCACACATAATTTCAAAGGGTAAATTCCAATTAGGTGGCTGAAAAATAGGTGCAGAAATCAAAGCTTTCTTAAGTATTTCAAATGCTTCTACACAATCATCATTGAAGACAAAAGGAATATTTTTTTGTAAGATATTAGTCAGAGGCCTAGAAATTTTAGAGAAGTCCTTAATGAACCTCCTATAAAAACCAGCATGACCAAGGAAACTTCGTATACCTTTAATGTCCTTGGGACACGACATTTTTTCAATAGCATCAACCTTAGCTTTATCAACTTAAATACCTCTTTTAGAAATTTTATGCCCCAAGACAATACCTTCATTAGCCACAAAGTGGCACTTCTCCCAATTCAAGACGAGACTAGTATCTTCACATCTCTGCAAAACTCGATCAAGATTGCTCAAGCAAGCATGAAAAGAGGATCCATAAACGGAGAAATCATCCATGAATACCTCACAAATCTTTTCACAAAAGTCAGAGAATATAGCCATCATGCATCTTTGAAAGGTAGCAGGTGCATTACATAAACCAAAAGGCATGCGTCTATAAGCAAAAGTACCGAAAGGGCAAGTAAAAGTGGCCTTTTCTTGATCCTCTGCTCAAAAAGGTATTTGAGAGAAACCAGAGTAACCATCTAGAAAGCAAAAATGTGTATGTTTGGATAGTCTTTCTAGAATTTGATCAATAAAAGGTAAAGGGTAATGATCCTTTTTAGTAGCTTTATCTAACTTGAAGAAGTCAATTACCATCCTATAACCTGTAATAATTCTTTGCGGGATCAATTCATGTTTATCATCGGGAACGACAATAATACCTCCCTTCTTAGTGACACAATGGACAGGACTTACCCACAGACTATCAACAACGGGATAAATTATACCTGCCTCAAGGATCTTTAATATTTCCTTTCTTACCACTTCTTTCATCTTAGGATTTAACCGTCGTTGGTGATCAATAACTGGTTTGGCGTCTTCCTCCAATTTTTTTTTGTGTTGGCATAGCGTGGGACTAATGCCCTCAAGATCATCAAGAGCGTATCCAATAGCAGCACGGTGCTTCTTCAGGGTTTTCAATAATTTCTCCTCTTCCTGCTCTGAAAGGTTAGCACTAATAATAATAGGATATATCTTCTTTTCATCAAGATAAGCATATTTGAGAGTATCAGGTAGTGGTTTAAGCTCAAACATGGGATCACCCTTGGGTGGTGGAGGGTCCCCTAGGATTTCAACAGGCAAGTTGTGTTTCAAAATAGGTCCCTGTTTAAAGTATACTTCATCTATTTCCCTTCTTTCATTCATAAACATATCATTTTCATGGTCTAGCAAATATTGTTCTAAAGGATCATGAGGAGGCACGGCAATAGAAGCAAGAACAACAATTTCATCCTTACTAGGCAATTCTTTATCATGAGGTTGTCTATGAAATTTAGCAAAATTAAACTCAGGAGACATATCCCCTAAGCCAATCATAACAACATCCTTTTCGCAGTCTATCTTAGCATTAACAGTGTTCTAGAAAGGTCTCCCAAATATAATGGGACAAAAGTCATCTTGTGGGGAGCCAAGAACAAGAAAATCAGCAGGATATTTAACTTCCCCACACAAGAATTCAACATCTCTAACAATCCATATTGGTGAACTAGTATCTCTATTGGCAAGCTTAATTGTAACATCGATTTCTTCTATCTCAGGAGGTGCAATATCATGCATAATTTCTCTGTATAAGGAATGAGGTATTGCACTAGCACCCATATCACATAAGCCATGATAGCAATGATCTCCTATTTTAACAGAAATAACAGGCATGCCTACAACAGGTCTATGTTTCTTAGCATCGGGTCTAGCAATTCTAGCAGCTGCATCACAAAAATAAATAACATGCCCATCAATATTATCAGCCAAGATATCTTTAACCATAGCAATACTAGGTTCAACTTTAATTTCCTCAGGAGGTGTATATGTTCTAGTATTACTCTTACAAATGATAGTTGAAGCTTTAGCATGATCCTTTATCCTAACAGGGAAAGGTGGTTTCTCCATATAAGTGGAAGGAACAATAGGATCATTATAAGTGATAGTCTTTTCTTCAACTGTAATAGGTGCAACTACTTTTACTTCAGTGGGAGGATTATATTTAATCCACTTCTCCTTAGGGAGGTCAACACGAGTAGCAAATGATTCACAGAAAGAAGCTACTATATCAGAGTCAAGTCCATATTTAGTGCTAAATCCACGAAAAGCATCGGTATCCATAAAAGATTTAACACAATCAAACTTAGGTGTCATACCTGACTCCTTACCTTCGTCGATATCCCAACCTTCAGAGTTGCGTTTAATTCTTTCCAATAAATCCCATTTGAATTCAATAGTCTTCATCATAAATGAACCAGCACAAGAAGTATCGACCATGGAGTGATTGTTGAGAGAAAGCCGAGCATAAAAATTTTGAATAATCATTTCTCTCGAGAGCTCATGATTGGGCATGAATATAACATTGACCTAAGCCTCCCCCAAGCTTGAGCAATGCTTTCTCCTTCGCGAGGTCAAAAATTATATTATATAATTACGATCACGATGAACAAGATGCATAGGATAAAACTTCTGGTGAAATTCCAATTTCAATCGTTTGTAGTCCCATGACCCCATATCATCACATAGCCAATACCATGTCAATGCATCTCCCTTCAAAGATAAAGGGAAGACCTTCTTCTTGATAATATCATCGGGCATACCTACAAGCTTAAGTAATCCATAAACTTCATCCACATAGATTAGGTGTAAATCGGGATGCAATGTTCCGTCTCCTGTGAAAGGATTAGCTAGCAGTTTATCTACCATACCCGACGGAATTTCAAAGTAAACATTTTCAGTAGGTTCAATAGGTTGAGGAGCAACTCTTTTCTCTACTGGTCGGGGTGAAGATACCCCTAACAAGCCCCTCAAAGGATTATGTTCCATAGTAACAAGTGAGAATAAATTTCAGCACACTATATAAATTTTTCCTTACCAAGTTCCACTTACGAAAGGCGCTTCACTCCCCGACAACGGCACCAGAAAAGAGTCTTGATTACCCACAAGTCTAGGGGATCTATCGTAGTCCTTTCGATAAGTAAGAGTGTTGAACCCAACGAGGAGTAGAAGGAAATGACAAGCGGTTTTCAGTAAGGTATTCTCTGCAAGCACTGAAATTATCGGTAACAGATAGTTTTGTGATAAGGTAATTTGTAACGGGTAACAAGCAATGAAAGTAAATAAGGTGCAGCAAGGTGGCCCAATCCTTTTTGTAGCAAAGGACAAGCCTGGACAGGTTCTTATATAGAGAAAAGCGCTCCCGAGGACACATGGGAATTATCGTGAAGCTAGTTTTCATCATGCTCATATGATTCATGTTCGTTACTTTCATAATTTGATATGTGGGTGGACTGGTGCTTGGGTACTGCCCTTTCTTGGACAAGCATCCCACTTATGATTAACCCCTATTGCAAGCATCCGCAACTACAAAATAAGTATTAAGGTAAACCTAACCATAGCATGAAACATATGGATCCAAATCAGCCCCTTACGAAGCAACTCATAAACTAGGGTTTAAGCTTCTGTCACTCTAGCAACCCATCATCTACTCATTACTTCCCAATGCCTTCCTCTAGGCCCAAATAATGTGAAGTGTCATGTAGTCGATGTTCACATAACACCACTAGAGGAGAGACAACATACATCTCATCAAAATATTGAATAAATACCAAATTCACATGAGTACTAATAGCAAGACTTCACCCATGTCCTCAGGAACAAATGTAACTACTCACAAATTAAGAATATTGATGTTCATGATCAGAGGGTATTAATATGCATTAAGGATTTGAACAAATGATCTTCCACCGAATAAACCAACTAGCATAAACTACAAGGAGTAATCAACACTACTAGCAACCCACAGGTACCAATCTGAGGTTTTGGTACAAATATTGGATACAAGAGATGAACTAGGGTTTGAGAGGAGATGGTGCTGGTGAAGATGTTGATGGAGATTGACCCCCTCCTGATGAGAGGATCGTTGGTGATGACGATGGTGATGATTTCCCCCTCCCGGAGGGAAGTTTCCCCAGCAGAACAGCTCCGTCGGAACCCTAGATTGGTTCCGCCAAGGTTCTGCCTCGTGGCGGCGGAGTTTCGTCCCGAAAGCTTGCTCCTGATTTTTTCAGGGTATAAGACTTCATATAGCAGAAGATGGGCACCGGAGGGCTGCCAGGGGGCCCACGAGGCAGGGGGCGGGCCCAGGGGGGTAGGGTGTGCCCCCACCCTCGTGGCCAGGGTGTGGGCCCCCTCTGGTACTTCTTCTGCCCAATATTTATTATTAATTCCAAAAATTACTTTCGTGGAGTTTCAGGACTTTTGGAGCTGTGCAGAATAGGTCTCCAAAATTTGCTCCTTTTCCAGCCCAGAATCCCAGCTGCCGGCATTCTCCCTCTTCATGTAAACCTTGTAAAATAAGAGAGAATAGCCATAAGTATTGTGACATAACGTGTAATAAGAATCCATAATGCAATAAATATCACCATAAAACCATGATGCAAAATGGACGTATCAGGGCCTCCACTGGCCCCCACCTACCCTCTATCGTCCGCCTGCCGACGACAAAGAAATGGCTGACGGCAAATATGATCTTTGCCGTCGCCGTCAGCCATTTCTTTGTCGTCAGTTTTTTAGAAGCAGATGACAAAGGCCTTCTTTACCGTCCGCTAGTGGACGAAAAAGAACTTACTGATGGCAAAGTCTCTGTTTCCTGTAGTGTATGTTGATCATATCTAGTATATGATTCACGTTCGACCTTGCGGTCTCCAGTGTTTCGAGACCATGTCTGTACACGCTAGGCTCGTAAAGTTTAACCCAAGTATTATGCATGTGCAAAACTGTCTTACACCCGTTGTATGTGAACGTGGAGTCTATCACACCCGATCATCACATGGTGTCACAAAACGACGAACTGTAGCAACGGTGCATACTCAGGGAGAACACTTTTATCTTGAAATTAAATGAACGGATCATCTTACAATGCTACCGCCATTCTAAGAAAAATAAGAAGCATAAAAGATAAACATCACATGCAATGAAAATATGTGACATGATATGGCCATCATCATCTTGTTCTTTTGATATCCATCTCCAAAGCAACATCATGATCTCCATCATCACCAGCTTGACACCTTGATCTCCATCGTAGCATCATTGTGTCGAGGTCGTCCACCAACTATTGCTTCTACAAATATTGCTAATGCATAGTGATAAAGTAAAGCAATTACATGGTGCTTGCACTTCATACAATAAATAGACAACCTTAAGGCTCTTGCCGGTTGTAGATATTACAAAACATGATCATCTTATACATCAACATATATCACATCATATCTTGACTGTATCACATCACAACATGCCCTGCAAAAACAAGTTAGACGTCCTCTACTTTGTTGTTGCCAGTTTTATGTGGCTGCTACGGGCTTCTAGCAAGAACCGTTCTTACCCACGCATAAAACCACAACTGTGATTCATCAAGTTTGTTGTCTTAACCTTCTTCAAGGACTGGCCGCAGTAAAATTCGATTCAACTAAAGTAGGACAAACAGACACCCGACAGCCACCTTTATGCAAAACTAGATGCATGTCACTCGATGGAACCGGTCTCATGTGCGTGGACATGTAAGGTTGGTCCGGGCCGCTTCATGCCACAATACCTCCGAATCAAAATAAGACATTGATGGTAAGCAGTATGACTATCACCGCCCACAACTCTTTGTGTTCTACTCGTACTTATCATCTACGCATAAACCTGGCTCATGATGCCACTGTTGGGAAACGTTGCATGGAAAAAAAATCTACGCACACACAATGATATATCCATGGAGATGCATAGCAACGAGGGGGAGAGTATGTCTACATACTCTCGTAGACCGTAAGCAGAAGCGTTTCACAATGCGGTTAATGTAGTCAAACTTTCTTCATGCTCCAACCGATCTAGTACCAAATGCACGGCACCTCCGAGTTCTGCACACGTTCAGCTTCGTGACGTCCTCGCCTTATTGATCCAGTAAGACAGGCGAAGTAGTAGATGAGTTCCGGTAGCATGACGGCGTGGTGAAGTTAAGCACAACAAAAATATGACCGAGGGACGAACTAGAGGGAGAAGGGCGCC
Source organism: Triticum dicoccoides (assembly GCF_002162155.2). NCBI lineage: Eukaryota > Viridiplantae > Streptophyta > Magnoliopsida > Poales > Poaceae > Triticum > Triticum dicoccoides. Next base: position 710,263,145 of record NC_041386.1, on the reverse strand, counting down.
GCACACGGCTAGGGAATCATGGTGTATGTTACCCCTCTCCTTCCTCTCATATTTATAGGTGGAGGGGGAGGGAAGGCAGCTCCTATGGCGCCCCAAGTGGTCGGCGGCTGCCCTAGGGCGCCGGCCCTAGCCGAATCCCTCTTTCCATATTTGTGTATGGGGGGAGGAAAAGGGGTTGGCTGCCTTTGGGGCGCCTTCCCCTTCCTTCCCTCCCTCTTTGGTACGTGGGCAAGGGGTGCAAGGGGCAAATCAGCCCCTTGTGGGCTGGTGTGATTCTCCCCCTTTGGCTCATAAGGCACATACACTTGCCGGGGGTGTCCGGAACCCCTTCCAGTGCCCCGATGACTACCCGGTGCACTCCAAAACTCTTCCGGTGTCCGAATACCATCGCCCTATATATCAATTTTTACCTCCCGGCCATTTCGAGACTCCTCGTCATGTCCGTGATCTCATCCGGGACTCCTAACAACATTCGGTAACCAAATCATATAACTCATATAACACTATATAGTCAACGAATGTTAAGCGTGCAGACCCTACGAGTTCGAGAACTATGTAGACATGACCGAGACACCTCTCCGGTCAATAACCAATAGCGGAACCTGGATGCCTATATTGGTTCCTACATATTCTACGAAGATCTTTACAGGTCAAACCATTATGCCAACATACGTAATTCCCTTTATCCATTGGTATGTTACTTGCCCGAGATTCGATCGTCGGTATCTCTATACGTAGTTCAATCTCATTACCGGCAAGTCTCTTTACTCGTTCCATAATACCTCACCTCGTAACTAACTCCTTTGTCATTTTCTTGCAAGCTTATGATGTGTATTACCGAGAGGGCCCAGAGATACCTCTCCAATACTCGGAGTGACAAATCCTAATCTCGATCTATGCCAACTCAACAAAAACCTTCAGAGATACCTTTAGAGCATCTTTATGATCATCCAGTTATGTTGTGACGTTTGATAGTGCTACGTCTTGAGCTTGCGTTGGTTGTCCTTGAAGAGGAAAGGGTGATGCAGCAATAGTAGCGTAAGTATTTCCCTCAGTTTTTGAGATCCAAGGTATCAATCCAGTAGGATGCTCCTCAAAAGTCCCTCGCACCTATACAAACAAACAAGAACTCGCAACCAACGCAATAAAGGGGTTGTCAATCCCTTCATGGCCACTTGCGGAAGTCAGATATGATAGAGATAATATGATAAGATAAATATATTTTTGGTATTTTATGATATAGATAGGAAAAGTAAAGATGCAAATAAAAGTATATTGAAAACTTATATGACAAAAGATAGACCCGGGGGCCATAGGTTTCACTAGTGGCTTCTCTGAAGATAGCATAAGTATTATGGTGGGTGAACAAATTACTGTCGAGCAATTGATAGAAACGCGAATAATTATGAGATTATCTAGGCATGATCATGTATATAGGCATCACGTCCGTGACAAGTAGACCGACTCCTGCCTGCATCTACTACTATTACTCCACACATCGACCGCTATCCAGCATGCATCTAGAGTATTAAGTTCATAAGGAACGGAGTAACGCATTAAGAAAGATGACATGACATAGAGGGATAAACTCATGCAATAGGAGATAAACCCCATCTGTTTATCCTCGATGGCAACAATACAATACGTGCCTTGCTGCCCCTGCTGTCACTGGGAAAGGACACCGCAAGATTGAACCCAAAGCTAAGCACTTCTCCCATTGCAAGAAGATCAATCTAGTAGGCCAAACCAAACTGATAATTCGAAGAGACTTGCAAAGATAACTTAATCAAACATAAAAGAATTCAGAGGAGATTTCTCATAGATAAACTTGTAAACCCACAATTCATCGGATCTCGACAAACACACCGCAAAAAGAGTTACATCGAATAGATCTCCAAGAAGTTCAAGGAGAACATGGTATTGAGATTCAAAGAGAGAGAAGAAGTCATCTAGCTAATAACTATGGACCCGAAGGTCTGTGCTAAACTACTCACAACTCACCGGAGAGGCTATGGTGTTGATGTAGAAGCCCTCCGTGGTTGATTCCCCCTCCGGCGGAGCGCCGGCGAAGGCTCCAAGATGGGATCTCGCGGATACATAAGGTTACGGTGGTGGAAATAGTTTTTCGTGGTTTCCTTTGATGTTCTCAGGGTACGTGGGTATATATAGGAGGAAGAAGTAGGTCGGTGGCCGCCCGAGGGGCCCACGAGATAGGGGGGCGCCCAGTACGGGGGGCGCCCTCCACCCTCGTGACCGCCTCGATTGCTTCTTGACTTGCACTCCAAGTCCTCTGGATCACATTCGTTCCAAAAATCATGCTCTCGAAGGTTTCATTCCATTTGGACTCCTTTTGATACTCCTTTTCTTCGAAATACTGAAATAGGCAAAAAAACAGCAACATGAGCTAGTCCTCCGGTTAGTAGGTTAGTCCCAAAAATGATATAAATGTGTAAAGTAAAGCCCATAAACATCCAAAACGGGTAATATAATAGCATGGAACAATCAAAAATTATAGATACGTTGGAGACGTATCAAGCATCTCCAAGCTTAATTCCTGCTCGTCCTCGAGTAGGTAAATTATAAAAACAGAATTTTTGATGTGGAATGCTACCTAGCATAATTCTCAATGTAATTTTTGTTTATTGTGGCATGAATGTTGAGGTCCAAATGATTCAAAATAAAAGTTCATATTGACATAAAAATATTAATACTTCAAGCATACTAATCAAAGCAATCATGTCTTCTCAAAATAACATGGCTAAAGAAAGTTCATCCCTATAAAATCATATAGTTAGGCTATGCTTTATTTTCGTCACACAAAAATGCTCCCATCTTATACACCCCCGATGACAAGCCAAGAAATTGTTTCATACTTAAATAATCTCAAACTTTTTCAACTTTCACGCAATACATGAGCGTGAGCCATGGATATAGCACTATGGGTGGGATAGAATATGATGATGGGGATTGTGTGGAGAAGACAAAAAAGTAGAAAGTCTCACATTGACGAGGACAATCAACGGGCTATGGAGATGACCATCAATTGATGTCAACATGAGGAGTAGGGATTGCCATGCAATGGATGCACTAGAGCTATAAATGTATGAAAGCTCAATAAAAGAAACTAGTGGGTGTGCATCCAACTTGCTTGCTCACGAAGACCTAGGGCATTTTGAGGAAGCCCGTCGTAGGAATATACAAGCCAACTTCTATAATGAAAAATTCCCACTACTATATGAAAGTGGCAACATATGAGACTCACTATATGAAAAACATGGTGCTACTTTGAAGAACAAGTGTGGAAAAAGAGATAGTAAAATTGCCCCCCTTTTTTCTTTTTTTTCTTTGGGCCTTTCTTTTTTTGGCCTTTCTTTTTTTTTTCTTTTTTTCATTGGCCTTTTTTTTGCCTTTTTTTAATTTGGGGGCAGTGTTCTAATAATGATGATCATCACACTTCTATTTATTTACAACTCATGAATTACAACCCAAAACAAGAACAAGATATGACTCTATATGAATGCCTCCGGTGGTGTACCGGGATGGGCAATGAATCAAGAGTGACACGTATGAAAAATTATGCATGGTGGCTTTGCCACAAATACGATGTCAACTACATGATCATGCAAGGCAATATGACAATGATAATGTGTGTCATGATGATAAACGGAATGGTGGAAAAGTTGCATGGCAATATATCTCGGAATGGCTATGGAAATGCCATAATAGGTAGGTATGGTGGATGTTTTGAGGAAGATATAGGGAGGTTTATGTGTGATAGAGTGTATCGTATCACGGGGTTTGGATGCACCGGCGAAGTTTGCACCAACTCTCAAGGTGAGAAAGGGCAATGCACGGTACCGAAGAAGCTAGCAATGATGGAAGGGTGAGAGTCTGTATAATCCATGGACTCAACATTAGTCAAAAGAACTCATATACTAATTGCAAAAATCTACAAGTCATCAAAAACCAAGCACTATGCGCATGCTCCTAGGGGGATAGATTGGTAGGAAAAGACCATCGCTCGTCCCCGACCGCCACTCATAAGGATGCACAATCTAAGAACACCTCATGTTTCAAATTTGTTACACAACTTTAACCATACGTGCATGCTATGGGACTTTCTAACTTCAACACAAGCAATCTTTAAATTCATAATCACCCAACTAGCATGACTCTAATATCACTACCTCCATATCTCAAAACAATTATCAAGTATCAAATTGATCATAGCATCCAATTCACTTCCTATGATAATTTTTATTATACCCAACTTGGATGCCCACCATTCTAGGACCAAATTTATAATCATAGAAAATACCATGCTGTTCTAAGAGACTCACAAAATAATATAAGTGAAGCATGAGAGACTAGCAATTTCTACAAAATTAAGCCACCGCCGTGCTCTAAAAGATATAAGTGAAGCACTAGAGCAAAAACTATATAGCTCAAAAGATATAAGTGAAGCACATATAGTATTCTAATAAATTCCAAACAAGTGGATTTCTCCCAAAAGGTGTGTACATCAAGGATGATTGTGGTAAACTAAAAATCAAAGACTAATATCATACAAGATGCTCCAAGCAAAACACATATCATGTGGCGAATAAAAATATAGCTCCAAGTAAAGTTACCGATAAACGAAGACGAAAGAGGGGATGCCTTCCGGGGGAATCCCCAAGCTTAGGCTTTTGGCTATTCTTGAATATCTTGGGGTTCCATGGGCATCCCAAAGCTTAGGCTTTTGCCACTCCTTATTCCATAGTCCATCAAATCTTTACAGAAAACTTGAAAACTTCACAACACAAAACTCAACAGGAAATCTCATAAGCTCCGTTAGTGAAAGAAAGAAAAACCACCACATAAGGTACTGTAATGAACTCATTCTTAATTTATATTGGTGTTCAACCTACTGTATTTCAACTTTTCTATGGTTCATACCCTTACATACTAGCCATAGATGCATCAAAAGAAGCAAACAACACACGAAAAACAGAACCTGTCAAAAACAGAACCGTCTGTAGCAATCTGTAACTCTCGAATACTTCTGGAACACTAAAAATCCTACAAAAATAGGAAGTCCTGGGAAAATTGTCTATTGATCTACAGAAAAACGAATCAACGCAAAATAACGTTTCTCTGAATTACTAAAATTATTTTCGTGGGTGCAAAGTTTCTGTTTTTCAGCAGAATCAAATTAACTATCACCATAAGTTATCCTATAGGTCTACTTGGCACAAACACTAAATAAAACATAAAAACACATCTAAACAGAAGGTATATGCAAGATTTATTAATAAACAGAAATAAAAAAAACAAAAAAAATTGGGTTGCCCCCCAACTAGCGCTATCGTTTAACGCCCCTAGTTAGGCATAAAAGCGAGGATAGATTTAAGTGGTGCCATCTTTGGCATTCAATTCCTCAATAGAGCACTTATAATCTTTAGGGGTTTCACCCTTTTTAGCAATGATTAAACCCTTAGGCAAGAATTCAAGAAATTCATTTGTAGCAAAAGGTTCCTTAATGATAGAGAGACAATTGGGATGAACACTTATTGATTTGAGATCCGCATTTCCCTTACTAGAAGATTCACCCTTATTTTTAGGAACATAGATAAATTTGGCAGTTTTTGTAGGAGGATTTGGAGTTTTTTTCACGGAAGAAAACGCCGACCCTAAGTTGGTAATGATATCCTCAAGTTTACCGATTCTCGTAGAATCTAGATCTATTCTTTCATTAACTATAGGTTCTTTATCTCTAAAAAAATTCAAAGTAACTCCAACCCTAGATCCATATTGGGTAATTTGATTATGAATCTTTTTATCCAAATTTTCAATCAGCTCAACAGTGGCAACTTTGTTTTCAACAATTTCAAGCCTTTGCATCATATGTTCCAAAGTTAAAACAGTTCCATTAACCAAAAGAGGTGGTGGGCCAAATAAATCTAACATAGCATTATAAGCATCAAACATATGGCTACTCAAGAAATCCCCTCCGGTAATGGTATCAAGAATGCATCTATTCCAAGGAGTAATGCCTACATAAAAATTGCGAAGAAGAAAGGAAGTAGAAAGCTTCCTAGTAGATTTATTTTGAGCATTGCAAATTCTATGCCAAGCATCTTTTAAATTTTCTCCCTCCCTTTGCTTAAAATTAATAATTTCATGTTCGGGAGTAATAACGAGGATAGGAGGACTAGCCATGACAACGAGCAAACATAAGACAAGCAAAAGAGAGAGGAGATAGGGAAAGAGAGGGCGAATAAAACGACAAAGGTGAAGTGGGGGAGAGGAAAACGAGAGGCAAATGGCAAATAATGTAAATGCTAGGGAGATGAGTTTGCGATGGGTACTTGGTATGTCTTGACTTGAGTGAAGACCTCCCCGGCAACGGCGCCAGAAATCCTTCTTGCTACGTCTTGAGCTTGCGTTGGTTTTCCTTGAAGAGGAAAGGGTGATGCAGCAATAGTAGCGTGAGTATTTCCCTCAGTTTTTGAGAACCAAGGTATCAATCCAGTAGGAGGCTCCTCAAAAGTCCCTCGCACCTACACAAACAAATAAGAACTCACGACCAACGCAATAAAGGGGTTGTCAATACATTCACGGCCACTTGCGAAAGTGAGATCTGATAGAGATAATATGATAAGATAAATATATTTTTGGTATTTTATGATATAGATAGGAAAAGTAAAGATGCAAATAAAAGTAGATTGAAAACTTATATGATAAAAGATAGACCCGAGGGCCATAGGTTTCACTAGTGGCTTCTCTGAAGATAGCATAAGTATTACGATGGGGGAACAAATTACTGTCGAGCAATTGATAGAAAAGTGAATAATTATGAGATTATCTAGGCATGATCATGTATATAGGCATCACGTCCGTGAAAAGTAGACCGACTCCTGCCTGCATCTACTACTATTACTCCACACATCGACCGCTATCCAGCATGCATCTAGAGTATTAAGTTCATAAAGAACGGAGTAACGCATTAAGAAAGATGACATGATGTAGAGGGATAAACTCATGCAATATGATATAAACCCCATCTTTTTATCCTTGATGGCAACAATACAATACGTGCCTTGCTGCCCCTGCTCTCGCTGGGAAAGGACACCGCAAGATTGAACCCAAAGCTAAGCACTTCTCCCATTGCAAGAAAGATCAATCTAGTAGGCCAAACCAAACTGATAATTCGAAGACACTTGCAAAGATAACTTAATCAGACATAAAAGAATTCAGAGGAGATTTCTCATAGATAAACTTGATCATAAACCCACAATTCATCGGATCTGGACAAACACACCGCAAAAAGAGTTACATCGAATAGATCTCCAAGAAGACCAAGGAGAACATGGTATTGAGATTCAAAGAGAGAGAAGAAGCCATCTAGATAATAACTATGGACCCGAAGGTCTGTGGTAAACTACTCACAACTCATCGGAGAGGCTATGGTGTTGATGTAGAAGCCCTCCGTGGTTGATTCCCCCTCCGGCAGAGCGCCGGTGAAGGCTCCAAGATGGGATCTCGCGGATACAGAAGGTTACGGTGGTGGAAATAGTTTTTCGTGGTCTCCTTTGATGTTCTCGGGGTACGTGGGTATATATAGGAGGAAGAAGTAGGTCGGTGGCCTCCCAAGCGGGCCACGAGATTGGGGGCGCACCCAGTAGGGGGGGGGGGCGCCCTCCACCCTTGTGGCCGCCTCGATTGCTTCTTGACTTGCACTCTGATGACCCACAAGTGTAGGGGATCAATAGTAGTCCTTTCGATAAGTAAGAGTGTCGAACCCAATGAGGAGCAGAAGGAAATGATAAGCGGTTTTCAGTAAGGTTTTCTCTGCAGGCACTGAAATTGTAGGTGATAGATAGTTTTGTGATAAGATAAATGGTAACGAGTAACAAGTAAATAAAGTAAATAAAGTTCAACAAGGTGGGCCAATCCTTTATGTAGCAAAGGACAAGCCTGGACAATTTCTAATAATGAGAAAGGAGCTCCCGACGAGACATGGGAATTATCGTCAAGCTAGTTTTCATCACGTTCATATGATTCGCGTTCGGTACTTTGATAATTTGATATGTGGGTGGACCGGTACTTGGGTACTGCCCTTACTTGGACAAGCATCCCACTTATGATTAACCCCTATTGCAAGTGTCCTCAACTACAAAAGAAGTATTAAGGTAAACCTAACCACAACATTAAACATATGGATCCATATCAGCCCCTAACGAAGCAACGCATAAACTAGGGTTTAAGCTTCTGTCACTCTAGCAACCCATCATCTACTTATTACTTCCACATGCCTTCCTCTAGGACCAAATAATGTTGAAGTGTCATGTAGTCAACGTTCACATAACACCACTAGAGGAAAAGACAACATACATCTCATCAAAATATCGAACGAATACCAAATTCACATGACTACTAATAGCAAGACTTTACCCTGTCCTCAGGAACAAACGTAACTACTCACAAAGCATATTCATGTTCATAATCAGAGGAGTAATAATATTCATAAAGGATCTGAACATATAATCTTCCACCAAGTAAACCAATTAGCATCAACTACAAGGAGTAGTCAACACTACTAGCAACCCATAGGTACCAATTTGTGGTTTTGATACAAGATTGGATACAAGAGATGAAGTAGGGTTTTGAGAGGAGATGGTGTTGATGAAGATGTTGATGGAGATTGACCCCCTCCTGATGAGAGGATCGTTGGTGATGACGTTGGTGATGATTTCCCCCTCCTGGAGGGAAGTGTCCCCGGCAGAATAGTTCCGCCTGAGCCCTAGATTGGTTCCGCCTCGTGGCGACGGAGTTTCGTCCCATAAGCTTGCCCCCGATTTTTTTTCCAGGGTAAAAGCGATGATATAGCAGAAGATGCACGCCGGAGGCCCACCAGGGGGCCCAAGAGATAGGGGCACGCCCTATAGGGGGGCACCCCCCTGTCTCCTGGACAGGGTGTGGGCCCCCTGGTGTATTTCTTTCGCTCAAAAATTCTTATTAATTCCAAAAAGTTGTTTCGTGGAGTTTCAGGACTTTTGGGGCTATGCAGAATAGGTTTCCATGGTTGCTCCTTTTCCAGCCAGAATTCCAGCTGCCGGCATTCCTCCTCTTCATGATAAACCTTGTAAAATAAGAGAGAATAGCCATAAGTATTGAGATATAATGTGTAATAACAACCCATAATGCAATAAATATTTATATAAAAGCATGATGCAAAATGGACGTATCACACTCCAAGTCCTCTGGATCACGTTCGTTCCAAAAATCACGCTCCCGGAGGTTGCATTCCGTTTGGACTCCTTTTGATATACCTTTTCTTTGAAATACTGAAATAGGCAAAAAAAACAGCAATACGGGCTGGGCCTCTGGTTTTTAGGTTAGTCCCAAAAATGATATAAATGTGTAAAGTAAATCCCATAAACATCCAAAATGGGTAATATAATAGAATGGAACAATCAAAAATTATAGATACGTTGGAGACGTATCAGATAGCACACAAGGTATTCCCCCGGTATCCGAGAGTTACATAATCTCATAGTCGAAGAAATATGTATTTGATATGAAGAAAGCAATAGTAATAAACTAAACGATCATAATGCTAAGCTAACGGATGGGTCTTGTCCATCACATCATTCTCCTAATGATATGGTCCCATTATCAAATGACAACACATGTCCATGGTTAGTTAACTTTAACCATCTTTGATCAATGAGCTAGTCTAGTAGAGGCTTACTAGGGACACGGTATTTGTTTATGTATTCACACATGTATTTAAGTTTCCGATCAGTACAGTTCTAGCATGAATAATAAACCTTTATCATGAATAAAGAAATATAAAATAACAACTTTCTTATTGCCTCTAGGGTATATTTCCTTCAACACCTCCAAGGAGAGGACACCATAGAGGTTGCCTGCATTATCATCATCATCGCCTCTCCCCGATCAAGACACTCTGACTTCACTGTGGACGATCCGTCAAGACTCCTCCAAATGAACGAGACACATGGACCATGTTGGCCAATGCCAAATAATCAACCCCTGACATAAAGACCGGATAGCTCCTACCTTAATGATGAGCCTCATAGGAGAAAAGGAGCCTGCTCCACACCAACAAAGTCTAAACTACCCATCGCCTAGCCCTGCAATGTTGCAGCTCCGACGTCATGCTCAGCAAGAAACCAACTAAAGAGGACTGAGACAAGCCATGACCCTACACAACTTGCCACTATCATCGTCGTCGCATCAGCCGTGATGCCACAACCTCCACACCGTCGGTCGAGCGCCTGCCGACCACAGTGTCACGAGCGTCTAACACATGAACAAAGTGAACTATATCCTTACTTCTTCAAGACGATGCCCCAAAGGATGGAGTGACGATGTTGACGCCGTCATCCGACCCGACTAGGTTGTAGGCTTTCACCCAAAGAACTGGATATAATGATGTGCAAGGGATGGACGTCATGCCTCCAAGGACGTGAAACAACGCCCACGAATGCCGACACCATCAACCAGCAAGCTTCCGCTCGGAGTATGCCCAACACCACATCCCCACGCGATGACTATCCGCTAGCTCATACACCTCCCACAAACCACCATGTTGCGACTATGTAGGAGTCACCACAAACCTCGCCATCAACCAAAAAACCAGCAAGCCAAATTTGTCCATGCCTAGTCAGATCTGACAACCTCCCATGCCACCGACAGAAAGCAACACAGTGTCGCACATCACAGAGAAAACCAGCGATAAGGAGCACAGGCTGCCATCCTGAAGCCCCCAGACCAGTTGGAATAGGAGGCCAAAACCACATATCTGAACCAACAAGCTTGCATGGGGTCATCTTTGCAGATGTCGGAGTGCGTCGGGCCATGGGGAATCCATGCCGCACATACCACAGGGAGGCTGAGCCTCCCCCACCACGAGGACAAGCCAAGCACGAGGAGATGCCCACAGCCGCCTTTAGCTGGCCATGCTTAGCCCATCAGCACTCTCCGGCGGTGACGAGGGAGGGGAAGGCAGGGTAGGGGTGGCGGCGGCTCGGCTTCCGCCTGAGCCATCCCCTGGAGAGATGAAAACCCATATAGCATGCCCATTCAGCTTTCAGAATGATTGACTTGTTCCACTTAGCAACTTGGCTCGATTCATTGCAAAATTGATGCAAGGCATGCTGGAATTTTTGTCTATTTGGGGCGTAGCCCAATAGTAGTTTCAGAAATTCCTAATAAATCCTAGAGGCCCACGCAGCCCATTCGTGCAAGGCAAGAGGTGGAACTAAAGTTTACTCCCACATTGCTAGTTTAGAGGGAGTTGGACCTCTTTATAAGGGAGGTTCTTTGTTGGGGAACATAGTAATTTCAAAAAAATTCCTACGCACACGCAAGATCATGATGATGCATAGCAACGAGAGGGGAGAGTGTGTCCACGTACCCTCGTACACCGAAAGCGGAAGCGTTATGACATTGCGGTTGATGTAGTCGTACGTCTTCACGATCCGACCGAGTTCAGCACACGTTCAAATCGATGACGATCCCCAGACTCCGATCCAGCAGGGTGTCGGGGATGAGTTCCATCAGCACGAAGGCGTGGCGACGATACAACCGAGGTGGAATATGGTGGAGGGGGGCACCGCACACGGCTAAGGAACAATCACGACGATCAACTTGTGTTATATGGGGTGCCCCCTGCCCCCGTATATAAAGGAGGGAGGGGGAGGTGCGGCCGGCCCCTAGGGGTGCGCCTGGAGGAGTCCTACTCCCACCGGAAGTAGGACTCCCCCCTCTTGCCTTGTAGGCGAAGGAAAGGGGGGAGGGGAAAGAGGAAAGGGGGGCACCGCCCCCCCCCCCTTCCTTGTCCTATTCAGACTAGAGGGGGAGGGGGCGCGCTGCCTGCCCTGGCCGGCCCTCCTCTTCTCCCTTAGGGCCCATGTAGGCCCATTAACCCCCGGGGGGTTCCGGTAACCACCCGGTACTCCGGAAAAATCCCGATTTCTCCCGGAACAATTCCGATATCCAAATATAGGCTTACAGTATATCAATCTTTATGTCTCGAACATTTCGAGACTCCTCGTCATGTCCGTGATCACATCCGGGACTCCGAACAACCTTCGGCACATCAAAACATACAAACTCATAATGAAACTGTCATCGTAACTTTAAGCGTGCGGACCCTACGGGTTCGAGAACTATGTAGACATTACCTAGAACTGTTTCCGGTCAATAACCAATAGCGGAACCTGGATGCTCATATTGGCTCCTACATATTCTATGAAGATCGTTATCGGTCAAACCGCATAACAACATACGTTGTTTCCTTTGTCATCGGTATGTTACTTGCCCGAGATTCGATCGTCGGTATCCAATACCTAGTTCAATCTCGTTACCGGCAAGTCTCTTTACTCGTTACGTAATGCATCATTCCGTAACCAACTCATTGGCCACATTGCTTGCAAGGCTTATAGTGATGTGCATTACCGAGAGGGCCCATAGATACCTCTCCGACAATCGGAGTGACAAAACCTAATCTGGAAATACGCCAACTCAACATTTATCTTTCGAGACACCTGTAGAGCTCCTTTATAACCACCCAGTTACGTTGTGACGTTTGGTAGCACACAAAGTGTTCCTCCGGTAAACGGGAGTTGCATAATCTCATAGTTGTAGGAACTTTGTATAAGTCATGAAGAAAGCAATATCAACATACTAAACGATCAAGTCCTCGGCTAACAGAATGGGTCAAGTCAATCACATCATTCTCCTAATGATGTGATCTCTTTAATCAAATGACAACACATGTCTATGGTTTGGAAACATAACCATCTTTGATTAATGAGCTAGTCAAGTAGAGGCATACTAGTGACATTAAGTTTGTCTATGTATTCACACATGTATCATGTTTCCGGTTAATACAATTCTAGCATGAATAATAAACATTTATCATGATATGAGGAAATAAATAATAAAATTTATTATTGCCTCTAGGGCATATTTCCTTCAGTCTCCCACTTGCACTAGAGTTAATAATCTAGATTACACAGTAATGATTCTAACACCCATGGAGTCTTGGTGCTGATCATGTTTTGCTCGTGGGAGAGGCTTAGTCAACGGGTCTGCTACATTCAGATCCGTATGTATCTTGCAAATCTCTATGTCTCCCACCTGGACTTGGTCCCGGATGGAATTGAAGCGTCTCTTGATGTGCTTGGTCCTCTTGTGAAATCTAGATTCCTTTGCCAAGGCAATTGCACCAGTATTGTCACAGAAGATCTTCATTGGTCCCGATGCACTAGGTATGACACCTAGATCGGAAATGAACTCCTTCATCCAGACTCCTTCATTTGCTGCTTCCGAAGCAGCTATGTACTCCGCTTCGCATGTAGATCCCGCCACGACGCTTTGTTTAGAACTGCACCAACTTACAGCTCCACCGTTTAATAAAAACACCTACCGGTTTGCGATTTAGAATCGTCCGGATCAGTGTCAAAGCTTGCATCAACATAACCATTTACGACTAGCTCTTTGTCACCTCCATAAACGAGAAACATATCCTTAGTCCTTTTCAGGTATTTCAGGATGTTCTTGACCGCTGTCCAGTGATCCACTCCTGGATTACTTTAGTACCTCCCTGCTAAACTTATTGCTAAGCATACATCAGGTCTGGTACACAGCATTGCATACATGATAGAGCCTATGGCTGAAGCATAGGGAACATCTTTCATTTTCTCTCTATCTTCTGCTGTGGTCGGGCATTGAGTCTGACTCAACTTCACACCTTGCAATACAGGCAAGAACCATTTCTTTGACTCATCCATTTTGAACATTTTCAAAACTTTATCAAGGTATGTGCTTTGTGAAAGTCCAATTAAACGTCTTGATCTATCTCTATAGATCTTGATGCCCATTATGTAAGCAGCTTCACCAAGGTCTTTCATCGAAAAACTTTTATTCAAGTATCCCTTTATGCTATCCAGAAATTCTATATCATTTCCAATTAACAATATGTCATCTACATATAGTATCAGAAATGCTACAGAGCTCCCACTCACTTTCTTGTAAATACAGGCTTCTCCAAAAGTCTGTATAAAACCATATGCTTTGATCACACTATCAAAGCGTTTATTCCAACTCCGAGATGCTTGCACCAGTCCAAAAATGGATCGCTGGAGCTTGCACACTTTGTTAGCACCTTTTGGATCGACAAAACCTTCTGGTTGCATCATCTACAACTCTTCTTCCAGAAATCCATTCAGGAATGCAGCTTTTACATCCATTTGCCAAATTTCATAATCATAAAATGCGGTAATTGCTCATGATTCGGACAGACTAAAGCATCGCTACGGGTGAGAAAGTCTCATCATAGACAACCCCTTGAACTTGTCGAAAACCTTTTGCAACAAGTCGAGCTTTGTAGACAGTTATATTACCATCAGCGTCAGTTTTCTTCTTGAAGATCCATTTATTCTGAATAGCTTGCCGGTCATCGGGCAAGTCAACCAATGTCCATACTTTGTTCTCATACATGGATCCTATCTCAGATTTCATGGCTTCAAGCCATTTTGCGGAATCTGGGCTCATCATCGCTTCCTCATAGCTCATAGGTTCGCCATGGTCAAGTAACATGACTTTCAGAACAGGATTACCGTACCACTCTGGTGCGGATCTTACTCTGGTAGACCTACGAGGTTTAGTAGAAACTTGATCTGAAGATTCATGATCAATATCATTAGCTTCTTCACTAATTTGTGTAGTTGTCACAGGAACCGGTTCTTGTGATGAACTACTTTCCAATAAGGGAGCAGGTACAGTTACCTCATCAAGTTCTACTTTCCTCCCACTCACTTCTTTCGAGAGAAACTCCTTCTCTAGAAAGGATCTGAATTTAGCAACGAAAATCTTGCCCTCAGATCTGTGATAGAAGGTGTACCCAATTGTCTCTTTTGGGTATCCTATGAAGACACATTTCTCCGATTTGGGTTCAATCTTATCTGGTTGAAGTTTCTTCACAAAAGCATCGCAGCCCCAAACTTTAAGAAATGACAACTTTGGTTTCTTGCCAAACCACAGTTCATAAGGCGTCGTCTCAACAGATTTTGATGGTGCCCTATTTAACGTGAATGCGGCCATCTCTAAAGCATAACCCCAAAACGATAGCGGTAAATCAGTAAGAGACATCATAGATCGTACCATATCCAGTAAAGTACGATTACGACGTTCGGACACACCATTTTGTTGTGGTGTTCCGGGTGGCATGAGTTGCGAAACTATTCCGCATTGTTTCAAATGTAAACCAAACTGGTAACTCAAATATTCTCCTCCACGATCAGATCGTAGAAATTTTATTTTCTTGTTACGATGATTTTCTACTTCACTCTGAAATTCTTTGAACTTTTCAAATGTTTAAGACTTGTGTTTCATCAAGTAGATATAACCATATCTGCTCAAATCATTTGTGAAGGTGAGAAAATAACGATACCCGCCACGAGCTTCGACATTCATTGGACCACATACATCGGTATGTATGATTTCTAACAAATCAGTTGCTCGCTCCATAGTTCCGGAGAACGGCGTTTTAGTCATCTTGCCCATGAGGCACGGTTCGCAAGTACCAAGTGATTCACAATCAAGTGATTCCAAAAGTCCATCAGTATGGAGTTTCTTCATGCGCTTTACACCGATATGACCTAAACGGCAGTGCCGAAAATAAGTTGCACTATCATTATTAACTCTGCATCTTTTGACTTCAATATTATGAATATGTGTATCACTACTATCGAGATTTAATAAAAATAGACCACTATGTAAGTGTGCATGACCATAAAAGATATTACTCATATAAATAGAACAACCATTATTCTCTGATTTAAATGAATAACCGTCTCGCATCAAACAAGATCCAGATATAATGTTCATGCTCAACGCTGGCACAAAATAACAATTATTTAGGTCTAAAACTAATCCCGATGGTAGATGTAGAGGTAGCGTGGCGACCGCGATCACATCGACTTTGAAACCATTTCCCACGCGCATCGTCACCTTGTCCTTAGCCAATCTTCGCCTATTCCGTAGTCCCTGTTTCGAGTTGCAAATATTAGCAACAGAACCAGTATCAAATACCCAGGTGCTACTGCGAGCATTAGTAAGGTACACATCAATAACATGTATATCACATATACATTTGTTCACTTTGCCATCCTTCTTATCCGCCAAATACTTGGGGCAATTCCGCTTCCAGTGTCCAGTCTGCTTGCAGTAGAAGCACTTAGTCTCAGGCTTAGGTCCAGACTTGGGTTTCTTCTCTTGAACAGTAACTTGTTTGCTGTTCTTCTTGAAGTTCCCCTTCTTCTCCGCTTTGCCCTTTTTCTTGAAACTGATGGTCTTATTGACCATCAACACTTGATGCTCTTTCTTGATTTCTACCTCCGCAGCCTTTAGCATTGCGAAGAGCTCGGGTATAGTCTTGTCCATCCCTTGCTTATTATAGTTCATCACGAAGCTCTTGTAGCTTGGTGGCAGTGATTGAAGAATTCTGTCAATGAAACTATCATCAGGAAGATTAACTCCCAGTTAAATCAAGTGATTATTATACCCATACATTTTGAGTATGTGTTCACTGACAGAACTATTCTCCTCCATCTTACAGCTATAGAACTTATTGGAGACTTCATATCTCTCAATCCGGGCATTTGCTTGAAATATTAACTTCAACTCCTGGAACATCTCATATGCTCCATGACGTTCAAACCATCGTTGAAGAACCGGTTCCAAACCGTAAAGCATGGCACACTGAACTATCGAGTAGTCATCAGCTTTGCTTTGCCAGACGTTCTTAACGTCGTCAGTTGCATCTGCAGCAGGCCTGGCACCCAGCAGTGCTTCCAGGACGTAATTCTTCTGTACAACAATGAGGATAATCCTCAGGTTACGGACCCAGTCCGTGTAATTGCTACCATCATCTTTCAACTTAGCTTTCTCAAGGAACGCATTAAAATTCAGCGGAACAACAGCACGAGCCATCTATCTACAACAAACATAGACAAGAAAAATACTATCAGGTACTAAGTTCATGATAAATTTAAGTTCAATTAATCATATTACTTAAGAACTCCCACTTAGACAGACATCTCTCTAGTCATCTAAGTGATCACGTGATCCAAATCAACTAAACCATGTCCGATCATCACATGAGATGGAGTAGTTTTCAATGGTGAACATCACTATGTTGATCATATCTACTATATGATTCACGCTCGACCTTTCGGTCTCTGTGTTCCGAGGCCATATCCGTATATGCTAGGCTCGTCAAGTTTAACCTGAGTATTTCGCGTGTGCAACTGTTTTGCACCCATTGTATTTGAACGTAGAGCCTATCGCACCCGATCATCACGTGGTGTCTCAGCACAAAGAACTTTTACAACGGTGCATACTCAGGGAGAACACTTCTTGAAAATTTAGTGAGAGATCATCTTAAATTGCTACCATCAATCAAAGCAAGATAAGATGCATAAAGGATAAACATCACATGCAATCAATATAAGTGATATGATATGGCCATCATCATCTTGTGCTTGTGATCTCCATCTCCGAAGCACCGTCGTGATCACCATCGTCACCGGCGCGACACCTTGATCTCCATTGTAGCATCGTTCTCGTTACGCCATCTATTGCTTCTACGACTATCGCTACCGCTTAGTGATGAAGTAAAGCAATTACAGGGTGTTTGCATTTCATACAATAAAGTGACAACCATATGGCTCCTGCCAGTTGCCGATAACTTCGGTTACAAAACATGATCATCTCATACAATAAAATATAGCATCACGTCTTGACCATATCACATCACAACATGCCCTGCAAAAACAAGTTAGACATCCTCTACTTTGTTGTTTGCAAATTTTACGTGGCTGCTACGGGCTGAGCATGAACCGTTCTTACCTACGCATCAAAACCACAACGATAGTTCGTCAAGTTAGTGATGTTTTAACCTTCGCAAGGGCCGGGCGTAGCCACACTCGGTTCAACTAAAGTTGGAGAAACAGACACCCGCTAGTCACCTCTGTGTGAAGCACGGCGGTAAAACGAGTCTCGCGTAAGCGTACGCGTAATGTCGGTCCGGGCCGCTTCATCCAACAATACCGCTGAACCAAAGTATGACATGCTGGTAAGCAGTATGACTTGTATCGCCCACAACTCACTTGTGTTCTACTCGTGCAAATAACATCAACTCATAAAACCTAGGCTCGGATGCCACTGTTGGGGAACGTAGTAATTTCAAAAAAATTCCTACGCACACGCAAGATCATGGTGATGCATAGCAACGAGAGGGGAGAGTGTGTCCATGTACCCTCGTAGACCGAAAGAGGAAGCGTTATGACAACGCGGTTGATGTAGTCGTACGTCTTCACGATCCGACCGATCCAAGCACCGAACGTACGGTGCCTCCGAGTTCAGCACACGTTCAGCTCGATGACGATCCCCGGACTCCGATCCAGCAGGGTGTCGGGGATGAGTTCCGTCAGCACGACGGCGTGGTGACGATGATGATGTTCTACCGACGCAGGGCTTCGCCTAAGCATCGCAACGATACGACCGAGGTGGAATATGGTGGAGGGGGGCACCGCACACGGCTAAGGAACGATCACGAAGATCAACTTGTGTGTTATGGGGTGCCCCCTGTTGGAAATATGCCCTAGAGGCAATAATAAATAAGTTATTATTATATTTCTTTGTTCATGATAATAGTCTTTTATTCATGCTATAACTGTGTTATCCGGAAATCGTAATACACGTGTGAATACATAGACCACAATATGTCCCTAGTGAGCCTCTAGTTGACTAGCTCGTTGTGATCAACAGATAGTCATGGTTTCCTGGCTATGGACATTGGATGTCGTTGATAACGGGATCACATCATTAGGAGAATGATGTGATGGACAAGACCCAATCCTAAGCATAGCACAAAGATCGTGTAGTTCGTTTGCTAGAGCTTTGCCAATGTCAAGTATCTCTTCCTTTGACCATGAGATCGTGTAACTCCTGGATACCGTAGGAGTGCTTTGGGTGTATCAAACGTCACAACGTAACTGGGTGACTATAAAGGTGCACTATAGGTATCTCCAAAAGTATCTATTGTTTTATGCGGATCGAGACTGGGATTTGTCACTCCGTGTAAACGGAGAGGTATCTCTGCGCCCACTCGGTAGGACATCATCATATGCGCAATGTGACCAAGGAGTTGATCACGGGATGATGTGTTACGGAACGAGTAAAGTGACTTGCCGGTAACGAGATTGAACAAGGTATTGGATACCGACGATCGAGTCTCGGGCAAGTAACATACCGATAGACAAAGGGAATTGAATACGGGATCGATTGAGTCCTTGACATCGTGGTTCATCCGATGAGATCATCGTGGAACATGTGGGAGCCAACATGGGTATCCAGATCCCGCTGTTGGTTATTGACCGGAGAACGTCTCGGTCATGTCTGCATGTCTCCCGAACCCGTAGGGTCTACACACTTAAGGTTCGATGACGCTAGGGTTATAAAGGAAGCTTGTATGTGGTTACCGAATGTTGTTAGGAGTCCCGGATGAGATCCCGGACGTCACGAGGAGTTCCGGAATGGTCCGGAGGTAAAGATTTATATATAGGAAGTCCTGTTTCGGCCATCGGGACAAGTTTCGGGGTCATCGGTATTGTACCGGGACCACCGGAAGGGTCCCGGGGGCCCACCGGGTGGGGCCACCTGCCCCGGGGGGCCACATGGGCTGTAGGGGGTGCGCCTTGGCCTACATGGGCCAAGGGCACCAGCCCCTAGAGGCCCATGCGCCGAGATAAAGGAAAAAGGGGAGAGTCCTAAAGGGGGAAGGCACCTCCGAGGTGCCTTGGGGAGGATGGACTCCTCCCCCCTCCTTAGCCGCACCCCTTTCTTGGAGTAGGGGGCAAGGCTGCGCCTCCCCCTTCTCCCCTGCCCCTATATATAGTGGAGGGGAGGGAGGGCATCCATACCTGAGCCCTTGGCGCCTGCCTCCCTCCCGTGACACCTCCTCCTCTCCCGTAGGTGCTTGGCGAAGCCCTGCAGGATTGCCACGCTCCTCCATAACCACCACGCCGTTGTGCTGCTGCTGGATGGAGTCTTCCTCAACCTCTCCCTCTCTCCTTGCTGGATCAAGGCGTGGGAGACGTCACCGGGCTGTACGTGTGTTGAACGCGGAGGTGCCGTCCGTTCGGCACTTGATCATCGGTGATCTGAATCACGACGAGTACGACTCCATCAACCCCGTTCACTTGAACGCTTCCGCTTAGCAATCTACAAGGGTATGTAGATGCACTCTCCTCCTCTTTCTACTCGTTGCTGGTCTCTCCATAGATAGATCTTGGTGATTCGTAGGAAAATTTTTGAATTTCTGCTACGTTCCCCAACAGTGGTATCAGAGCTAGGTCTATTGCGTAGATTCTTTGCACGAGTAGAACACAAAGTAGTTGTGGGCGTTGATGTTGTTCAATATGCTTACCGTTACTAGTCCAATCTTGTTTCGACGGTATTGTGGGATGAAGCGGCCCGGACCGACCTTACACGTACTCTTACGTGAGACAGGTTCCACCGATTGACATGCACTTGGTGCATAAGGTGGCTAGCGGGTGCCAGTCTCTCCCACTTTAGTCGGAACGGATTCGATGAAAAGGGTCCTTATGAAGGGTAAATATCAATTGGCATATCACGTTGTGGTTTTGCGTAGGTAAGAAACGTTCTTGCTAGAAACCCATAGCAGCCACGTAAAACATGCAACAACAATTAGAGGACGTCTAACTTGTTTTTGCAGGGTATGTCATGTGATGTGATATGGCCAAAAGGATGTGATGAATGATATATATGTGATGTATGAGATTGATCATGTTCTTGTAATAGGAATCACGACTTGCATGTCGATGAGTATGACAACCGGCAGGAGCCATAGGAGTTGTCTTTATTTTTTGTATGACCTGCGTGTCATTGAAGAACGCCATGTAAAATACTTTACTTTATTGCTAAACGCGTTAGTCATAGAAGTAGAAGTAGTCGTTGGCGTGACAACTTCATGAAGACACGATGATGGAGATCATGATGCTGGAGATCATGGTGTCATGCCGGTGACAAGATGATCATGGAGCCCCGAAGATGAAGATCAAAGGAGCTATATGATATTGGCCATATCATGTCACTACTCTATTTGATTGCATGTGATGTTTATCATGTTTATGCATCTTGTTTGCTTAGAACGACGGTAGTAAATAAGATGATCCCTTACAAAATTTCAAGAAGTGTTCTCCCCTAACTGTGCACCGTTGCTACAGTTCGTCGCTTCTAAGCACCACGTGATGATCGGGTGTGATGGATTCTTACGTTCACATACAACGGGTGTAAGACAGTTTTACACAGCAAAAACACTTAGGGTTAACTTGACGAGCCTAGCATGTGCAGACATGGCCTCGGAACACGGAGACCGAAAGGTCGAGCATGAGTCGTATAGTAGATACGATCAACATGAAGATGTTCACCGACGTTAACTAGTCCGTCTCACGTGATGATCGGACACGGCCTAGTTGACTCGGATCATGTGATCACTTAGATGACCAGAGGGATGTCTATCTGAGTGGGAGTTCATAAGATGAACTTATTTATCCTGAACATAGTCAAAAGACCTTTTGCAAATTATGTCGTAGCTCGCGCTTTAGTTCTACTGTTTTAGATATGTTCCTAGAGAAAATATAGTTGAAAGTTGATAGTAGCGATTATGCGATCAGTAGAAAGCTTATGTCCTTAATGCACCGCTCAGTGTGCTGAACCCCAACGTCGTTTGTGGATGTTGTGAACATCGGACATACACGTTTTGATAACTACGTGATAGTTCAGTTAAACGGTTTAGAATTGAGGCACCAAAGACGTTTTCGAAACGTCACGGAACATATGAGATGTTTCGAGGGCTGAAATTGGGATTTCAGGCTCGTGCCCACGTCAAGAGGTATAAGACCTCCGACGATTTTCTTAGCCTGCAAACTAAGGGAGAAAAGCTCAATCGTTGAGCTTGTGCTCAGATTGTCTGAGTGCAACAATCACTTGAATCGAGTGGGAGTTAATCTTCCAAATGAGATAGTGATGTTTCTCCAAAGTCATTGCCACCAAGCTGCTAGAGCTTCGTGATGAACTATAATATATCAAGGACATATATGATGATCCTTGAGATATTCGCGATGTTTGACTCCGCGAAAGTAGAAATCAAGAAGGAGCATCAATTGTTGATGGTTGATGAAACCACTAGTTTCAAGAAGAGCAAGGGAAAGAAGGGATACTTCATGAAACGGCAAATCAGCTGCTGCACCAATGAAGAAACCCGAGGTTGAACCCAAACCCGAGACTAAGTGCTTCTGTAATAAGGGGAACAACCACTGGAGCAAGAATACCCTAGATACTTGGTAGATGAGAAGGCTGGCAAGGTCGATAGAAGTATATTGGATATACATTATGTTAATGTGTACTTTACTAGTACTCCTAGTAGCACCAGGGTATTAGATACCGGTTCGGTTGCTAAGTGTTAGTAACTCGAAATAAAAGCTACAGAATAAAACAGAGACAAGCTAAAGGTGAGCTGACGATACGTGTTGGAAGTGTTTCCAAGTTTGATGTGATCTAACATCGCACGCTCCCTCTACCATCAAGATTAGTATTGAACCTGAATGGTTTATTGAATCTCGATCGTAGTGATACACATTTTCATTCCAAAAGATACAAGATAGTAATGATAGTACCACTTACTTGTGGCACTGCCATGTAAGTCATAATGGTATAAAACGCATGAAGAAGCTCCATGTTGATGGATCTTTGGACTCACTCGTTTTTGAAAAGTTTGAGACATGCGAACCATGTCTATTGGGTTATACGCATGAAGAAACTCCATGCAGATGGATCGTTTGGACTCACTTGATTTTGGATCACTTGAGATATGCAAATCATACCACATAGGCAAGATGACTGAAAAGCCTCGGTTTCAGTAAAATGGAACAAGAAAGCAACTTGTTGGAAGTAACACATTTGATGTGTGCAGTCGAATGAGTGCTGAGGCATGCAGTGAATATCATTATGTTCTTACTTCACAGATGATTCGAGTAAATGTTGAGAATATTTTCTTGATGAAACACAAGTCTGAATTATTGAATGGTTCGAGTAATTTCAGAGTGAAGTAGAAGATCATTGTGACAAGAGGATAAAATGTCTATGATACGATCATAGAGATGAATATCTGAGTTACGAGTTTTGGCACACAATTAAGACATTGTGGAAATTGTTTCACAATTAATACCACCTGGAACACCATAATGTGATGGTGTGTCCGAACATCATAGTTGCACCCTATTGGATATGGTGCGTACCATGATGTCTCTTATCGAATTACCACTATAGTTCATGGGTTAGGCATTAGAGACAACCACATTCACTTTAAATAGGGCACCACGTAATTCCGTTGAGATGACACCATATGAATTATGGTTTAGAGAAACCTAAGTTGTCGTTTCTTAAATGTTTGGGGCTGCGACGCTTATGTGAAAAAGTTTCAGGATTGATAAGCTCGAACCCAAAGCGGATAAAATGCATCTTCATAGGACACCCAAAATAGTTGGGTATACCTCCTAATTCAGATCCGAAAGCAATATGAATTGTTTCTAGAATCAGGTCCTTTCTCGAGGAAAGGTTTCTCTCGAAAGAATTGAGTGGGAGGATGGTGGAGACTTGATGAGGTTATTGAACCGTCTCTTCAACTAGTGTGTGGCAGGGCACGGGAAGTTGTTCCTGTGTCACCTACACCAATTGAAGTGGAAGCTTATGATATTGATCATGAGACTTCGGATCAAGTCACTCCCAAACCTCGTAGGATGACAAGGATGCGTACTACTTCAGAGTGGTACGTAATCCTGTCTTGAAGGTCATGTTGCTAGACAACAATGAACCTACGAGCTATGGAGAAGCGATGGTGGGCCCGGATTCCGATAAATGGCTTGAGGCCATAAAATCCGAGAGAGGATCCATGTATGAAAACAAAGTGTAGACTTTGGCAGAACGGCTCGATGGTCGTAAGGCTAATGAGATAAATGGATCTTTTAAGAAGAAGACGGACGTGGATGGTAATGTCACCATCTATGAAGCTCGACTTGTGGCGTTTTTCCACAAGTTCAAAGAGTTGACTACGATGAGATATTCTCATCCGTAGCGATGCTTAAGTCCATCGGATTCATGTTAGCATTAGCTGTATTTATGAAATCTAGCAAATGGATATCAAAACGAGTTTCCTTACCAATTTTCGTGAGGAAAGGTTGTATGTAATACAATCAGAAAGTTTTTGTCGATCCTAAGGATGCTAAAAGGTATGCTAGCTCCAGCGATCCTTCTAAGGACTGGAGTGAGCATCTCGGAGTTGGAATATATGCTTTGATGATGATCAAAGATTTTGGGTTTGTACAAAGTTTATGAGAAACTTGTATTTCCAAAGAAGTGAGTGGGAGCACTATAGAATTTCTGATGAGTATATGTTGTTGACATATTGTTGATCAGAAATGACGTAGAATTTCTGGAAAGCATATAGGGTTATTTTGAAAGTGTTTTTCAATGGAAAGCCTGGATTAAGCTACTTGAACATTGAGCATCAAGATCTATAAGATAGATCAAAATGCTTAATAATACTTTTAAATGAGCACGTACCTTGACATAATCTTGAAGGTGTTCAAGATGGATCAGTCAAAGAAGGAGTTCTTGCCTGAGTTGTAAGGTACGAAGTTAAGACTTAAAGCTCGACCACGGCAGAATAGAGAGAAAGGACGAAGGTCGTCCCCTATGCTTAAGACGTAGGCTCTTCAGCATGCTATGCTGTGTACCGCACCTGAAGTGTGCCTTGCCATGAGACAGTCAAGGGGTACAAGAGTGATCCAAGAATGGCTCACAGGACAGCGGTCAAAGTTATCCT
Organism: Triticum dicoccoides; assembly: GCF_002162155.2. NCBI lineage: Eukaryota > Viridiplantae > Streptophyta > Magnoliopsida > Poales > Poaceae > Triticum > Triticum dicoccoides. The sequence continues at coordinate 710,238,157 of NC_041386.1, read as the reverse complement.
TAGTAACTAGTGGACTAAGGAATTTTCTTGATTATGGAGGTGGTAAAAGAGTTCGTCGTAAAGGTTACGACGATGCAAGCTTGACACCTATCCGGATAGCTCTGAGTAGAGATACCGGATACATATAATGGAGCAACAATTTAGAATAGCTCCAAGTAGAACAGTTATTTGGATTAGCTCCAAATAGAGTGTGGTAGCTGCATCTAGGAGATGACATAGAGATTTGTAAAGCACACATGGATCTGAAAGGTTCAGACCCGTTGACTAAAACCTCTCTCACAAGCAACATGATCAAACATAAAACTCATTGAGTGTTAATCACATAGTGATGTGAACTAGACTACTGACTCTAGTAAACTCTTGGGTATTAGTCACATGGCGATGTGACCTGTGAGTGTTAATCACATGGCGATGTGAACTAGATTATTGACTCTAGTGCAAGTGGGAGACTGTTGGAAATATGCCCTAGAGGCAATAATAAATAAGTTATTATTATATTTCTTTGTTCATGATAATAGTCTTTTATTCATGCTATAACTGTGTTATCCGGAAATCGTAATACACGTGTGAATACATAGACCACAATATGTCCCTAGTGAGCCTCTAGTTGACTAGCTCGTTGTGATCAACAGATAGTCATGGTTTCCTGGCTATGGACATTGGATGTCGTTGATAACGGAATCACATCATTAGGAGAATGATGTGATGGACAAGACCCAATCCTAAGCATAGCACAAAGATCGTGTAGTTCGTTTGCTAGAGCTTTGCCAATGTCAAGTATCTCTTCCTTTGACCATGAGATCGTGTAACTCCTGGATACCGTAGGAGTGCTTTGGGTGTATCAAATGTCACAACGTAACTGGGTGACTATAAAGGTGCACTACAGGTATCTCCGAAAGTATCTATTGTTTTATGCGGATCGAGACTGGGATTTGTCACTCCGTGTAAACGGAGAGGTATCTCTGGGCCCACTCGGTAGGACATCATCATATGCGCAATGTGACCAAGGAGTTGATCACGGGATGATGTGTTACGGAACGAGTAAAGTGACTTGCCGGTAACGAGATTGAACAAGGTATTGGATACCGACGATCGAGTCTCGGGCAAGTAACATACCGATAGACAAAGGGAATTGAATACGGGATCGATTGAGTCCTGGACATCGTGGTTCATCCGATGAGATCATCGTGGAACATGTGGGAGCCAACATGGGTATCCAGATCCCGCTGTTGGTTATTGACCGGAGAACGTCTCGGTCATGCCTGCATGTCTCCCGAACCCGTAGGGTCTACACACTTAAGGTTCGATGACGCTAGGGTTATAAAGGAAGCTTGTATGTGGTTACCGAATGTTGTTTGGAGTCCCGGATGAGATCCCGGACGTCACGAGGAGTTCCGGAATGGTCCGGAGGTAAAGATTTATATATAGGAAGTCCTGTTTCGGCCATCGGGACAAGTTTCGGGGTCATCGGTATTGTACCGGGACCACCGGAAGGGTCCCGGGGGCCCACCGGGTGGGGCCACCTGCCCCGGGGGGCCACATGGGCTGTAGGGGGTGCGCCTTGGCCTACATGGGCCAAGGGCACCAGCCCCTAGAGGCCCATGCGCCGAGATAAAGGAAAAAGGGGAGAGTCCTAAAGGGGGAAGGCACCTCCGAGGTGCCTTGGGGAGGATGGACTCCTCCCCCCTCCTTAGCCGCACCCCTTTCTTGGAGTAGGGGGCAAGGCTGCGCCTCCCCCTTCTCCCCTGCCCCTATATATAGTGGAGGGGAGGGAGGGCATCCGTACCTGAGCCCTTGGCGCCTCCCTCCCTCCCGTGACACCTCCTCCTCTCCCGTAGGTGCTTGGCGAAGCCCTGCAGGATTGCCACGCTCCTCCATCACCACCACGCCGTTGTGCTGCTGCTGGATGGAGTCTTCCTCAACCTCTCCCTCTCTCCTTGCTGGATCAAGGCGTGGGAGACGTCACCGGGCTGTACGTGTGTTGAACGCGGAGGTGCCGTCCGTTCGGCACTTGATCATCGGTGATCTGAATCACGACGAGTACGACTCCATCAACCCCGTTCACTTGAACGCTTCTGCTTAGCAATCTACAAGGGTATGTAGATGCACTCTCCTCCTCTTTCTACTCATTGCTGGTCTCTCCATAGATAGATCTTGGTGATTCGTAGGAAAATTTTTGAATTTCTGCTACGTTCCCCAACACCCCCTGCCCCCGTATATAAAGGAAGGAGGGGGAGGTGCGGCCGGCCCCTAGGTGTGCGCCTGGAGGAGTCCTACTCCCACCGGAAGTAGGACTCCCCCCTCTTGCCTTGTAGGAGAAGGAAAGGGGGAAGGGGAAAGAGGAAAGGGGGGCGCCCCCCCCCTTCCTTGTCCTATTCGGACTAGAGGGGGAGGGGGCGCATGTAGGCCCATTAACCCCCGGGGGGGTTCCGATAACCCCCCCGGTACTCCGGAAAAATCCCGATTTCTCCCGGAACAATTCCGATATCCAAATAGAGGCTTCCAATATATCAATCTTTATGTCTCGACCATTTCGAGACTCCTCGTCATGTGCGCGATCACATCCGGGACTCCGAACAACCTTCGGTACATCAAAACATACAAACTCATAATGAAACTGTCATCGTAACTTTAAGCGTGCAGACCCTACGGGTTCGAGAACTATGTAGACATGACCTAGAACTGTTTCTGGTCAATAACCAATAGCGGAACCTGGATGCTCATACTGGCTCCTACATATTCTACGAATATCTTTATCGGTCAAACCGCATAACAACATACGTTGTTCCCTTTGTCATCGGTATGTTACTTGCCCGAGATTCGATCGTCGGTATCCAATACCTAGTTCAATCTCGTTACCGGCAGGTCTCTTTATTCGTTACGTAATGCATCATTCTGTAACCAACTCATTGGACACATTGCTTGCAAGGCTTATAGTGATGTGCATTACCGAGAGGGCCCAGAGATACCTCCCCGACAATCGGAGTGACAAAACCTAATCTCGAAATACGCGAACTCAACATTTATCTTTGGAGACACCTGTAGAGCTCCTTTATAATCACTCAGTTACGTTGTGACGTTTGGTAGCACACAAAGTGTTCCTCCGGTAAACGGGAGTTGCATAATCTCATAGTTGTAGGAACTTTGTATAAGTCATGAAGAAAGCAACAGCAACATACTAAATGATCAAGTGCTAGGCTAACGGAATGGGTCAAATCAATCACATCATTCTCCTAATAATGTGATCTCTTTAATCAAATGACAACACATGTCTATGGTTAGGAAACATAACCATCTTTGATTAATGAGCTAGTCAAGTAGAGGCATACTAGTGACATTAAGTTTGTCTATGTATTCACACATATATCATGTTTCCGGTTAATACAATTCTAGCATGAATAATAAACATTTATCATGATATGAGGAAATAAATAATAACTTTATTATTGCCTCTAGGGCATATTTCCTTCATTCTTTCCCCACTTGTATGAGCATGAGAACAAGAGGGACATCCACGCGCGCTCCTCCTCCGCCGCCCGCCTCGCCACGATATGGGTTGCGGGAACGAGCCGATGTCTAAATTTTTGCCATGCACTACGGGTATATGAAAGGTCACTAGGGAGCTGAAATTTCTTTGATGTAGTGGATATTGAATACGAATGCTACACCCTTCAGGTGCTGCCTGTTCATTTCGTCTCCCTCATTCCCTTCAGCTCCCGGCGCAGCCTCTCTCCTCCTTCTCTTGCGCCTATAAAAGGGAGGTCGCTCCACTCAGAGAGACACACCAGAACAACACAACCCTCCCGCCTCAGAGTTCCCGATCACTGAGCTACTGCTACGATCTTCCCCATCCCAGCTTGCGGCATGCACCGCAGGTCGGGACAGTAGGCCTCTGAAACCGCACCTTTTGAGTCATGTACGGGAGAAGGGTGATAAGGGTTTTGGGGAGCGCTTCGCGCCACTACTAACTTCTTCGTCACGGACGCCCCGGACTTCGACGACTTGTTCCCCAATGACGACTTCTTCCCTGATGTCCACGACATCCTAGACGACATGGCTGGAGAGGGCATCAACCCCAAGTCCAGCGCTTCTACTGCTGCTCTCCCATACGTGTTCTTCCTCTTTCTATTAGAGGTCCTGCTACAGTTCCTTGTTCTAGTATTTGCCCTAGATATGTTAGACTCTATTTCATATATGCAACTTGCTATAATGTCTGCTCTAGATATGTTTAGTTACGATTCATATATGAAGATGTTGTTTACCTTCTCTTTGTCAAATCACATGGCTTGTTTTATCACTGCTATACTAGTCATGCTTTATCTAGTATTTCTGTTAATAAAATCATTAGTAAATTGCTCGTATTTCCAATAATCCAAAAACCTTATTATAGGCAATTTACCCCAAGTGGTTTTGCTGCTTCCATGAGACCTCCTATGTTTGAGGGTATCCACTATAAGAGGTGGCACATGAGAGCCATTCTATGGTTTCAAACCATGAGCTGCTATCACGCCACTCTTAGCAAACCTGAAGGAGAGCATGATGGTCAAGAGGCACAAGCTTTTCAGAAAATGGATACTCTGTTTAAGGCTGCTCTTTTGAGTGTTCTTGGTGAGAACATAGTTTCTGGTTATGCGTCAATTGATAATGGAAAATATATGTGGGACGCACTCGAGGCCAAGTTTGGGGTCTCGGATGCTGGCACTGAGCTGTACATCATGGAGCAATTCTATGATTACAGGATGACTGAAGAGCGCTCCGTGGTTGAGCAAGCTCATGAGATACAATCATTTTCTAGAGAACTTGAGCACTTCAATTGTATCCTACCGGACAAGTTTATTGCTGGAGGTATCATCACTAAGCTTCCTCCCACGTGGAGGAACTTTGCTACCTTACTGAAGCATAAGAGGCAGGAGTTTTCCTTTTCGGATCTCATTGGTACTCTTGATGTGGAAGAAAAGGCGAGAGCAAAGGACAACCGTGCTCAAGGTATTGAGGGAGGTTCTAGTGCTAATCTGGTACAGAAGAAAAACTTCCAGCCCCACAAGTTCAAGAACAAAGGCAAGTTTGATGGGTAAATCGAAGTTTGATGGGAAGAACAAGGCTGTACAGCACACGAACTTCAAGAAGAAGAATGACAAGAAGAAAGGTGTTTGTCATGTGTGTGGAGATCCTGATCATTGGGCTCCTAGTTGCCCTAATCGCTATGACAAGCGTCATCCTGGGAAAGGCGATAAGACCGCTAATGTTGTCATTGGAGACACTGGCATGAAGGATGCTGGGTATGGTATATTTCCCACTATTCTTTCAGTATGACATTCTCCTGATTGGTTAATTGACACGGGTGCTAATGGGCATGTATGCGGTGATATTTCTATGTTTTCATCTTATCAGACTGCAGGGACTTCCACCATCCTGATGGGAAACGGTTCAAGTGCTTCTGTTCGTGGTGTTGGCACGGTCGATCTGAAGTTTACTTCGGGGAAGATCGTGTGGCTGAAGAACGTGCATTATGTCCCGTCCGTCAATAAAAATCTTGTTAGCAGATCTCTTCTGTGTAGAGATGGCTACAAGCTTGTCTTTGAGTCGAATAAATTTGTAATATCCAAGTATGGAACCTTTGTCAGTAAAGGCTATGAGTCAGGAGGCCTGTTTCGTTTATCCTTGCCAGATGTTTGCAATAAAGTTGTTAATCATGTTTGCAATAATAGTGAATCAAATGTGTGGCATTCCCGTCTTTGTCATGTTAACTTTGGTTGCATGATGCGGTTAGCAAAGTTGAACTTAATCCCTAGTTTCACCAATCTCAAGGGATCTAAGTGTCAAGTGTGTGTGCAAGCTAAGCAACCTCGTAAGTCTCATGTGACTGCGGAAACGAGAAATCTTGCACCACTAGAACTCATACATTAAGATCTATGTGAAACGAATGGTGTTTTGAGAAAAGGTGGAAAGAAGTATTTTATGACGTTAATTGATGACTCCACTAGATACTGTCATGTGTATATTATGAAATCTAAGGATGTGGCTTTGAACTATTTCAAGATCTATAAAGCTGAAGCGGAAAACGAACTTGATCGAAAGATCAAGAGGCTTAGGTCTGATTGTGGTGGAGAGTATTTCTCAAATGAATTTGATTCCTTTTGTGCGGAACATGGTATAATCCATGAGAGGACGCCTCCCTATTCACGTCAGTCAAATGGGGTGGCTAAAAGAAATAACCATAATCTAACTGATTTGGTTAACGCCATGTTAGACACATCGGGTCTCTCCAAGGCATGGTGGGGGCGAGGCGATATTGACGGCATGTCATGTCCTAAACCGAGTTCCCACAAAGAAAAAAGAGACAATTCTATTCGAGGAATGGGAGAAGAAAAGGTTAAAGCTGTCTTATCTATGAACCTGGGGTTGTTTGGTGAAAGTAAATGTGCCAATTCCAAAGAAGCGGAAGCTAGGACCAAAAATGGTGGATTGTGTTTTCCTGGGATATGCTTTTCATAGCATTGGTTATAGATTCTTGGTTGTAAAATCTGAGGTACCTGACATGCATGTCGGTATGATCATGGAGTCGAATGATGCGACTTTCTTTGAAGATATCTTTCCCATGAAGGATATGGCTACCTCATCTAATCAGGAGATGCCTAGTTCATCGAATCAGGAACCAGTTACAACTACTGAACCTTCCATTTTGATGGAACAGTTTGAAAGTCCTGTGGAGGAGAGCAATGAAGTTCCTACTAGGAGCAAGAGACAAAGGACTGCAAAGTCCTTTGGTGATGATTTTCTTGTGTGTCTCATAGATGACACTCCCAGTACTATTTCAGAGGCCTATGCGTCTAAAGATGCTGACTACTGGAAGGAAGCGGTCCGTAGTGAGATGGATTCCATCTTGGCAAATGAAACTTGGGAGATAACTAATCGTCCTTATGGGTGCAAACCTATAAGGTGCAAATGGGTATTCAAAGAGAAGCTTAGGCCTGATGGTACTATTGAAAAGTACAAGGCACGACTCGTGGCTAAGGGATATACTCAAAAGGAAGGTGAAGACTTCTTTGATACTTACTCACCTGTGGCACAACTGACCACTATTCGAGTACTACTTTCACTAGCTGCCTCACATGGTCTTCTCGTTCATTAAATGGATGTTAAGACTGCTTTCCTAAGAGTTGGAAGAGGAAATTTATATGGAACAACCAGATGGGTTCGTAGTACAAGGTCAGGAAGGGAAAGTGCGCAAGTTGCTGAAGTCTTTGTATGGACTTAAGCAGCACCCAAGCAGTGGCATGAGAAGTTTGAAAGAAATTTAACAGCCGCGGGCTTTGTTGTAGAAGAAGCTGATAAATGTGTGTACTATCGCCATGGTGGGGGCGAGGGAGTTATCCTTTGCTTATATGTTGATGACATACTGATTTTCGGAACAAATCTGAAGGTTATTAAGGAGGTCAAGGATTTCTTATCTCGTTGCTTTGAGATGAAGGATATAGGAGTGGCTGATGTCATTCTGAACATCAAGTTGTTGAAATACGATGATGGTGGGATTACATTGCTTCAATCCCACTATGTGGAAAAGATCTTGAGTCGCTTTGGCTACAATGACTGCAAGCCCTCTCCAACACGATATGATGCTAGTGTGTTGCTTCAAAAGAATTGAAGAATTGCTAGAGAACAGTTGAAATATTCTCAGATTATTGGCTAGCTTATGTATTTAACCGGTGCTACAAGACCTGACATCTCTTTTTTGCCACGCACTACGGGTATACGAAAGGTCACTCAGGAGCTGAAAAGTTTTTTGCTGTAGTGGATATTGAATATGAATGCTACACCCTTCGGGTGCTGCCTGTTCATTTCGTCGCCCTCATTCCCTTTAGCTCCCGGCGCAGCCTCTCTCCTCCTTCTCTTGCGCCTATAAAAGGGAGGTCGCTCCTCTCAGAGAGACACACCAGAACAACACAACCCTCTCGCCTCAGAGTTCCCGACCACTAAGCTACTGCTACGATCTTCCCCATCCCGGCTTGCGGCGTGCACCGCAGGTCGGGACAGTAGGCCTCTGAAACCGCACCTTTTGAGTCCTGTACGGGAGAAGGGTGATAATTTTTTTGGGGAGCGCTGCGCGACTACTGACTTCTTCGTCACAGACGCCCCGGACTCCGACGACTACTATCCCAACGACAACTTCTTCCCCGATGTCCACGACATCCTCGACGACATGGCTGGAGAGGACACCAACCCCAAGTCCAGCGCTTCTTCTGCTGCTCTCCCATACGTGTTCTTCCTCTTTCTATTAGAGGTCCTGCTACAGTTCCTTGTTCTAGTATTTGCCCTAGATATGTTAGACTCTATTTCATATATGCAACTTGCTATATTGTCTACTCTAGATATGTTTAGTTACGGTTCATATATGAAGATGTTGTTTACCTTCTCTTTGTCAAATCACATGGCTTGTTTTATCACTGCTATACTAGTCATGCTTTATCTAGTATTTCTGTTAATAAAATCATTTGGTAAATTGATCGTATTTCCAATAATCCAAAAACCTTATTATAGGCAATTTACCCCAAGTGGTTTTGCTGCTTCCATGATTCCTCCTATGTTTGAGGGTATCCACTATAAGAGGTGGCGCGTGAGAGCCGTTCTATGGTTTCAAACCGTGAGTTGCTATCACGCCACTCTTAGCAAACCTGAAGGAGAGCATGATGGTCAAGAGGCACAAGCTTTTCAGAAAATGGATACTCTGTTTAAGGCTGCTCTTTTGAGTGTTCTTGGTGAGAACATAGTTGCTCGTTATGCGTCAATTGATAATGGAAAATATATGTGGGACGCACTCGAGGCCAAGTTTGGGGTCTCGGATGCTGGCACTGAGCTGTACATCATGGAGCAATTTTATGATTACAGGATGACTGAAGAGCGCTCCGTGGTTGAGCAAGCTCATGAGATACAATCATTTTCTAGAGAACTTGAGCACTTCAATTGTATCCTACCGGACAAGTTTATTGCTGGAGGTATCATCACTAAGCTTCCTCCCACGTGGAGGAACTTTGCTACCTTACTGAAGCATAAGAGGCAGGAGTTTTCCTTTTCGGATCTCATTGGTACTCTTGATTTTGAAGAAAAGGCGAGAGCAAAGGACAACCGTGCTCAAGGTATTGAGGGAGGTTCTAGTGCTAATTTGGTAAGAAAAACTTCCAGCCCCACAAGTTCAAGAACAAGGGCAAGTTTGATGGGTAAATCAAAGTTTGATGGGAAGAACAAGGTTGTACAGCACACGAACTTCAAGAAGAAGAATGACAAGAAGAAAGGTGTTTGTCATGTGTGTGGAGATCCTGATCATTGGGCTCCTAGTTGCCCTAATCTCTATGACAAGCGCCATCTTGGGAAAGGCGATAAGACCGCTAATGTTGTCATTGGAGACTCTGACATGAAGGATGCTGGGTATGGTATATTTCCCACTATTCTTTCAGTATGACATTCTCCTGATTGGTTAATTGACACGGGTGCTAATGGGCATGTATGCGGTGATATTTCTATGTTTTCATCTTATCAGACCGTAGGGACTTCCACCATGCTGATGGGAAACGGTTCAAGTACTTCTGTTCGTGGTGTTGGCACGGTCGATCTGAAGTTTACTTCGAGAAAGATCGTGCGGCTGAAGAACGTGCATTATGTCCCGTCCGTCAATTAAAATCTTGTTAGCGGATCTCTTCTGTGTAGAGATGGCTACAAGCTTGTCTTTGAGTCGAATAAATTTGTAATATCCAAGTATGGAACCTATGTCGGTAAAGGCTATGAGTCAAGAGGCATGTTTCGTTTATCCTTGCCAGATGTTTGCAATAAAGTTGTTAATCATGTTTGCAATAATAGTGAATCAAATGTGTGGCATTCATGTCGTTGTCATGTTAACTTTGGTTGCATGATGCGGTTAGCAAAGTTAAACTTAATCCCTAGTTTCACCAATGTCAAGGGATCTAAGTGTCAAGTGTGTGTGCAAGCTAAGCAACCTCGTAAGTCTCATGTGACTGCGGAAACGAGAAATCTTGCACCACTAGAACTCATACATTAAGATCTATGTGAAACAAATGGTGTTTTGACAAAAGGTGGAAAGAACTATTTTATGACGTTAATTGATGACTCCACTAGATACTGTCATGTGTATCTTCTGAAATCTAAGGATGAGGCTTTGAACTATTTCAAGATCTATAAAGCTGAAGCGGAAAACCAACATGATTGAAAGATCAAGAGGCTTTGGTCCGATTGTGGAGGAGAGTATTTCTCAAATGAATTTGATTCCTTTTGTGCGGAACATGGTATAATCCATGAGAGGACGCCTCCCTATTCACCTCAGTCAAATGGGGTGGCTAAAAGAAAGAACCGTACTCTAACTTATATGGTTAACGCCATGTTAGACACATCGGGTCTCTCCAAGGCATGGTGGGGGCGAGGCGATATTGATGGCATGTCATGTCCTAAACCGAGTTTCCACAAAGAAAAAAGAGATAATTCCATTCGAGGAATGGGAGAAGAAAAGGTTAAAGCTCTCTTATCTATGAACCTGGGGTTGTTTCGTGAAAGTAAATGTGCCAATTCCAAAGAAGCGGAAGCTAGGACCAAAAACGGTGGATTCTGTTTTCCTGGGATATGCTTTTCATAGCATTGGTTATAGATTCTTGGTTGTAAAATCTGAGGTACCTGACATGCATGTCGGTACGATCATGGAGTCGAATGATGCGACTTTCCTTGAAGATATATTTCACATGAAGGATATGGCTACCTCATCTAATTAGGAGATGCCTAGCTCATCGAATCAGGAACCAGTTACAACTACTTAACCTTCCATTTTGATGGAACAGTTTGAAAGTCTTATGGAGGAGAACAATGAAGTTCCTACTAGGAGCAAGAGACAGAGGACTGCAAAGTCCTTTGGTGATGATTTTCTTGTGTATCTCATAGATGACACTCCCAGTTCTTTTTCAGTGGCCTATGCATCTGAAGATGCTCACAACTGGAAGGAAGCGGTCTGTAGTGAGATGGATTCCATCGTGGCAAATGAAACTTGGGAGATAACTGGTTGTCCTTATGGCTGCAAACCTATATGGTGCAAATGGGTATTCAAGAAGAAGCTTAGGTCTGATGGTACTATTGAAAAGTACAAGGCACAACTCGTGGCTAAGGGATATACTCAAAAAGAAGGTGAAGACTTCTTTGATACTTACTCACCTGTGACACGACTGACCACTATTCGAGTACTACTTTCACTAGCTGCCTCACATGGTCTTCTCGTTCATCAAATGGATGTTAAGACTGCTTTCTTAAATGGAGAGTTGGAAGAGGAAATTTATATGGAATAACTAGATGGATTTGTAGTACAAGGTCAGGAAGGGAAAGAGTGCAAGTTGCTGAAGTCTTTGTATGGACTTAAGCAAGCACCCGAGTAGTGGCCTGAGAAGTTTGAAAGAACTTTAACAGCCGCAAGCTTTGTTGTAAACGAAGCTGATAAATGTGTGTACTATCACCATGGTGGGGGCGAGGGAGTTATCCTTTGCTTGTATGTTGATGACATACTGATTTTTGGAACAAATCTAAAGGTTATTAAGGAGGTCAAGGATTTCCTATCTCGTTGGTTTGAGATGAAGGATTTAGGAGTGGCTGATGTCATTCTAAACATCAAGTTGTTGAGAGACGATGATGGTGGGATTACATTGCTTCAATCACACTATGTGGAAAAGATCTTGAGTCACTTTGACTACAGTGGCTGCAAGACCTCTCCAACACCATATGATGCTAGTGTGTTGCTTCGAAAGAATTGAAGAATTGCTAGATACCAATTGAAATATTCTCTCATTATTGGCTCGCTTATGTATTTAACCAGTGCTACAAGACCTGACATCTCTTTTGATGTTAGCAAACTGAGCCGGTTTGTCTCAAAACCAGGAGATGTGCATTGGAAAGCTCTAGAGAGAGTTTTGCATTATTTGAAAGGCACTGCGAATTATGGGATTCACTACACTAGGCACCCAAAGGTGCTTGAAGGGTATAGTGACTCAAACTGGATCTCAGATGTTGATGTGATAAAGGCCACAAGCGGATATGTATTCACTCATGGAGGTGGCGCTGTTTTTTGCAAGTCTTTCAAGCAGACCATCTTAACGAGGTCAACAACGGAAGTAGAACTCACAACACTAGATACAAATATGGTCGAAGCAGATTGGCTTCGCCGACTCTTGAATGACTTGCCGGTTGTTGAGAAACCTGTACCGGGTATCCTTATGAATGGCGATAGTCAATCCGTGATCACGAAAGTGAGAAGCTCAAAGGATAACATGAAGTCATAAAGACACGTTCAGAGAAGGTTAAAGTCTGTCAGAATAATAAGAAACTCTGGAGTTATTGCATTGGATTATATATCCAAACGTCTAAAAATCTGGCAAATCCTTTTACTAAGGGTCTATCATGTAATGTGATAGATAATGCATTGAGGGAGATGGGTATGAGACCCACAATATGAGTTGTTCACAGTGGTAACCTACTCTTTGTGATCGGAGATCCCGTGAATTAGATGTGGAAGACAAGATGTTGGTCAACTGAGAGGAGAGTATCCTTACTATTAACAATACCACTCCATGAAGATGCAATACTCTCCTAATCTGCATGGCAGGTTGATGTATATCTTAATGTGTTCTAAAATGGCTCATTGAAGCATAGATGTTGTCCTGCAGAACATCTTTGAAGAACGCACCTATATGAGTCTGATTGTTAAACGTCGCAATCTATGAGAGTAGGGTTCTATCTAGTAAACTCGTGAAAGGTCTCGGACTATGACGCATAAGCTCCACCTGCGGGGAAGACCCACGGTAGACCAGTATCGGTCAAGGCTCTATGTGAAGCTAGATTTGCAGAAAACTTGCAGTTCAAGGCCCAGTCCACTGTTCAAGTGGCTTACTAGTGTAGCATAGAGTTCTAAGTGGAAGTTCAACTTAACAGCCTCCACTCCAGTACCGGATATAAAACAGTGTTTTGGAACCAAAGGCAAATTTTGTGTGCCTAGGGTTTAGGGTCTATTTGGGGCCTAGCCCAATACCAGTTTCAGAAATTCCTAATAAATCCTAGAGGCCTACGCAACTCATTCGTGCAAGGCAAGAGGTGGAACTAAAGTTTAGTCCCACATTGTTAGTTTAGAGGGAGTTGGACCTGTTTATAAGGGAGGTTCTTTCCCCACTTGTATGAGCATGAGAGGGACATCCATGCGCGCTCCTCCTTCGCCGCCCGCCTCGCCACGCCTCGTCATGACGCGCTGCGCCGCGCCGCGGGTTGTAGGAATGAGCCGAGCCAAAGTCTAAATTTTTGCCACGCACTATGGGTATATGAAAGGTCACTCGGGAGCTGAAAAGTTTTTGTTGTAGTGGATATTGAATACGAACGCTGCACCCTTCGGTTGTTGCCTGTTTGTTTCGTCTCCCTCATTCCCTTCAGCTCCCGGTGCAGCCTCTCGCCTCCTTCTCTTACGCCTATAAAAGGGAGGTCGCTCCTCTCAGAGAGACACACCAGAACAACACAACCCTCTCGCCTTAGAGTTCCCGATCACTGAGCTACTACTACGATCTTCCCCATCCTGGCTTGTGGCATGCACCGCAGGTTGGGACAGTAGGTGTCGGTGTCAAAACCGGCGAATCTCGGGTAGGGGGTCCCGAACTGTGCGTCTAGGCAGATGGTAACAGGAAAAAAGGGACACAATGTTTTTACCCAGGTTCGGGCCCTCGCGGTGGAGGTAAAACCCTACTCCTGCTTGATTAATATTGATGGTATGGGTATTACAAGAGTTGATCTACCATGAGATCAGAGAGGCTAAACCCTAGAAGCTAGCCTATGGTATGATTGTTTTTCGTCCTACGGACTAAAACTCCCCGATTTATATAGACACCGGAAAGGGCTAGGGTTACACAGAGTCGGTTACAATGGGAGGAGATCTTCATATCGTATCGCCAAGATTGCCTTCCACGCCAAGGAAAGTCCCTATACGGACACGGGACGAAGTCTTCAATCTTGTATCTTCATAGTCCGGGAGTCCGGCCAAAGGTCATAGTCCGGCCATCCGGACACCCCCTAATCCAGGACTCCCTCAGTAGCCCCTGAACCAGGCTTCAATGACGACGAGTCCAGCGCGCAAGTTGTCTTAGGCATTGCAAGGCGGGTTCCTCCTCCGAATACTTCATAGAAGATGTTGAACACCAGGATAGTGTCCGGCTCTGTAAAATAAGTTCCACATGCCACCATAGAGAGAATAACATTTGCACCAATCTAATCTGCTGACGTATTCCGTAGCGTGACCTCATGCCACGGCCAGGCTTTTATTTATTTTACTGTGCCACCTCAGCGCGTTTAGCGAGGCGGTTTCCTTGGCATGTCTTGTCAAAGAAGAGATCGTGTCCCCTTATTCCAGGATTCTCATCAATACGGGCGTGGGTAACCCAACCGCGCCATTAACCGCGGTGCTTGGGAGATAAGCGAGTTTTATTAGGCCGATGGGGGATCGTAGTTTTGGCCGCCCATATAAGGGGATAAGAATCCGCCCTTTCCATTCACGCCTTCTTCCTCCTTTGCCTATTCGTCCTTGCGCACTCGAGCTCCGACGCCCAAGCCCGCACTTCCCACCTCAACCTACTCCAATCATGTCCGGAGAGGGAGGTAGATGGATGGCCTCCTCCGTCAGAGAGGGGCAAATCAAAAAGTTGAGGATGGCCGGATACTTGTCTGACGACATCGCGCACCGGCTTCCAAATGAGGGGCAACTCATCCCCACCCCCAGGCCCCATGAGAGGGTTGTTTTTCTTCCCCATTTCCTCTGCGGACTGGGTTTTCCTCTTCACCCGTTTGTCCGGGGCTCATGTTCTACTATAGCCTAGACTTCCACGATCTGGCCCCGAACTTTATCCTCAACATCGCGGCATTCATCGTCGTGTGCGAGGCCTTCCTCCGCATCCAGCCTCACTTTGGCCTATGGCTGAAGATCTTCAGCGTCAAGCCAAAGGTCGTGGGCGGCCGCCAAGCAGAGTGCGGAGGCGCCATGGTGGGCAAGATACCCAATGCTACATGGCTCGAGGGCGCCTTCGTAGAGACCATCAAAGGGTGGCAATCGGGGTGGTTCTACATCACTGAGCCACGTGATCCTGAATGGGCAGCGGCCCCGAATTCCAATCTGGCATCCCCACACGGCTCACATCTTGGAAAGAGACAGGCCTGTTGTGGGGTAACTCAGCAGAAGTGATTAGACTTCAAACCTGCATCAAAGACCTGATCAGCAGGAAGGTTAAACTTGTCACCGTAGTCCAGGTTATGCTCTTCCGCCGGATTCTCCCATGTCAACGACGGGCTTTCAACTTGTGGGAGTTCGACCCAGCCCAGCACCAGACTCTGTCCCGGCTCTTCGACACAAAGCACGAAGACGCATGGAAGGTGCTATTCAAGAGCTCC
The DNA here is from genome assembly GCF_002162155.2 of Triticum dicoccoides. NCBI lineage: Eukaryota > Viridiplantae > Streptophyta > Magnoliopsida > Poales > Poaceae > Triticum > Triticum dicoccoides. The sequence goes on along the minus strand of NC_041386.1, from coordinate 710,222,701 downwards.
GAGGTCTCCCCTCCCGTCACCGAGGATCGCGGATTCTGCGCCAAGCGCCAAGCCAACGCGGTGAGCTAATTTTCCCATTACGGGGTATCTGTTTTCCATAGATTTGATTCTATGTGGGATCTAAACCCCCATCCCTTTAACAGGACTGGCAGAAGAAGGCCGGACAGATCAACTGTCCGGCTCCTTTGCCCGAAGACCCAGCGGACACTCGTTTAACGAAGCTGGTGGTTCCGGCACCTCACGTTGTGCCGGAGAAGAAGGCCAAGAAGAAAGCCACGGGGACTCGAAAGAGCTCCCGGCTCCTGGTGGTGTCGGATTCATCGCCCGACAACCCCGACGCACCCTCCGCCTCGGAAGACGAGGAGGAGGAAGAAGAAGAAGAAGCCTCACCCCCTCCAACGGGGGGAGGAAAGAAAAGGAAGGCCGGCCCAACTGGGGAGGCCGGAGGGTCCAAGAAGGGGAAGACCCTTCTGCCGGACTATGCCCCCGATGCCAAAGACGGTGGGGAGGAATGGCCATCCAGGGTCAAGCCCCTGGCAAAATCGTAAGTGTCCGGTTACCCGAATGACTCATGGCGCTCCTTTATTATTTGATAGCTTCTGACACCGAATTTTAATTTTGCAGTCCACCCAGAGCTCAGCTCGACGATTCGTCGAGCGGCTCCCTGAATTCGTCGGATGTGAATAGCGCTTCACTTCCGACGGCCTCCTCCCCGCTCCCTGCGGACGACACCGAGGTGGAGTCCCAAAAGGGACCGAACCAGGAGGAGGTGGTCCTGGAGGCGCCCCAAGGCGACCTCCCGGACTCCAGGCCCAAAGGGGGTAAAGCCCCGGAAGGGTCTAAGTCCGGCTCCGGGCCAGACACTGCTCTGGAACCACCAGCGGTTCCAGAGTCCGACAGGCAGCGCCTTCATAAGAAGGGCAAGCTTACACCGCCGGCGACCTCCGTCCATCCGGAGGCGCCGGACAATTTACTGGAGGCGCTTAACGGCGCCTCCATCCACGAGGAACACCGCACTGTTATGAGTGCGGTGATTCAAAAGGTTCAATCTGCCAAGAGCAGGCTGACAGAAGCCTGTACAAGTCTGTTAATAGGCTTGGAGGTATGTGTTCAAAACATATAAAAATGTTACCACATAGACAGTAGCCCCTGATGCTCGGTTCGGCGTTCGGAAATAAAAGCCGAGCTGAGCATCGAAAAAGATATACACAGGGAGTCTAATAAAAATATGTCGATATGGGAATGCAGGCTGCACTGCTGACCTCTGCCGCACTGATGCATTAAAGGGAAGCCTCGAGCGGTCCGAGAACGAGCTCGGCCATGCCAAGAAGCAGCTCGAGGACAAGGAGGGTATGTAATACCGCATGTAAATGTATATAGAAATACTTGGTTGCAAATAATGACAGGACCAACTTAAATGTTGCAAGGGCCACGGCTGAGGTGGCGACCCTGAAGGAGGCGGTCTCCAAGGCCGAGAACAATGCGGCCCTGGAGCGCGCCGAGCGAGAGAAGCAGGAGGCGCGGGTGGCGGAGGTGCGGCAAGAGCTCCAGGCTCTCGTGGAAAAACACGAGAGTTTGGAGCGTGACTCGAAGACTCGAGAGTCCGAGCTCGCCTTGGCTCTTGAGAGTGCCAAAAACGCTAAGGCCGAAGCCCAGAAGGCCCTCCAGGAGATCGAGGCGATGAAGAAAATAGCGGCGGGTAAGGCATTTTTTATGCAAAGCAATAATATAAAAATTAATTATCTACTACTTACCCGAATCCGGAGCTCTCCAGGAGCGTTCGCCGATCTGCCCCGTAGTGTGTCTGATGCCGCCGCATACTACCGAGCCAAAGAGGGGGCTCGACGGAAAAAGTGTTCTGGTCTCAGTATGCTGAGGCCGAACATCCGGTGCCCCTGAGCGACCAGCTGAAGCAGCTGGTCGAGCTCCACAAGGTGGCCGAACAGGCCATGAAGGGCCTCATAGCTCGGCTGTGGCCTGGAGAAGCCATGCCTGGGAGCTACTTCGGTCTGGTGCGGAGGCTGGTGGACGCATGTCCGTGGATTGAGGTCGTCAAGCACTCCGTGTGTATCGAAGGTGCCCGTGGGGCCCTTGCCCGTGCTAAAGTGCACTAGGGCAAGCTGGACGCTGAGAAGCTTTTGACGGACGCGCCACCGCCGGGCAAGGAGTATCACACGCCCGAGATGTATTATAAGGGCGTCCTGAAGGGTGCTCGCCGTATAGCGGAAGAATGCACTAAAGATGTAATTTTTGAGTAGGCTCGCATCTGTTATCCTGTACACTGAAAACTTTGTTCATATGCGTTAAGCAACGCTTGTTAATTTAAAATATTACCTTCTGTGCGTCCGTTTATCAAATCTGAGAGATGCAGGTCGTCGGCTTCGACCCCCATGCCACGAGTGCTGGGGTGTTCGGGATACACCTGAGCGCTCTTGTTCCCATTCTTGGGTCCATCTAGGGAGGCGCTCAGCACAACAAACCAGGCCGTCGGACTTATAATGCTTTATCACTCTCACTTAGCCATAGAATTCTATAATTTTAAATTTCGGCGAAGCCCCTAGTATTCGGAAGACCGAGTTCGGGGCGCTATCCACGCCTAGGCCGGATAAGTCCGGTTCCTCGCTCTAAGCAGCATAAGTCTTTAAGGACTCGAAAAACCTCGCGAACAGCGACCGGTCTCTCGCACTATCATGACGGTCAGTTTTAGCTTTCTCTACTGAGGTGTTAACCCAGCTCAACTAGGGCACAATTGCAGTAGTTCTCCCAGCGCTACCTTAACCAACATTGCGGAACGTAAGGTACCAAAACATGGGAGCCGGGCAAACCCAACTATTGACCAAAGACATGATTCGGAGCCAATGCATATAGTGCTATAAGTTCGGGGTGCCGCACTCATAAGAGTGTTCGGTCTTCTCACACCATGTTATGGGGTGCTTTAGCCCCTGGTGTATTGTCCGTACCAAAGTGTACGGTTGCATAATGTCATGACTGAACATATATATAAAAAGGAATACAATAATAGATATAAGCTATGTATTGTTTATTATTAAGGGGCTGCTATGAAAGTAGAACGATACAAATAGTGCGATAAGCAAGAGATGGGATTATTTGACATGTCCCCCTCCAGGGGCAAGCTGTGGGTTTTGTAAGTAAAAATAGGTATTTAACTCGTTATAGAGGCCACGTGGACATTCGACGCGGCTTGTCCTCACCCTGGCTGTTGCATCGTGTGTTCGGCGAGTGTACTGCCGGGCAGGCCTTCTGAGTAGTTGGGTCCTGAAAGTATATAAAAAAAGGAAAATGGCCGAATAGGGAGCCCCTAAGTGCGGTTGAGCCGCATTCTGGGTGTGCCGTAGTTATGCCCCTCCCCTTATGCCCATGGTATTTTCAAAGCGTAAATATGTACACGTGGTACCGATAGCACCATCTGACGAGGGCTGGGGTTGGGGCCGCACTGCTATGCTTGCTCGGATCGTGCCAGCCGGCTCTGTTGTAGGTTGCTTCGGGCGCACTTGAGGTTGTCCGGACGTTTAATACCTGGATTGGAGAGCTGCCTTGAGAGGCTGTTCTGTACTTCCGCCGCCAGAGCCGCTGTGTGCTCCTCCGTTCGGAGAGAGTGTTCGGTGTTTCCATTTACCGTGATGACTCCGCGAGGGCCTGGCATCTTGAGCTTGAGATATGCGTAGTGCGGCACCGCATTGAACTTTGCAAATGCGGTTCGTCCGAGCAGGGCGTGATAGCCACTGTGGAATAGGACTATGTCGAAGATTAACTCTTCGCTTCGGAAATTATCCGGGGATCCGAAGACCACTTCGGGTGTAACTGAGCCTGTACAGCTGGCTTCTACACCCGGTATGACACCTTTAATGGTTGTCTTTGTGGGTTTGATCCTTGAGGGATCTATACCCATTTTTTGCACTGTATCCTGATAAAGCAGGTTCAGGCTGCTGCCGCCGTCCATGAGGACTCTGGTGAGGTGAAATCCATCAATGATTGGGTCTAGGACCAATGCGGCGAATCCGCCGTGACGGATGCTAGTGGGGTGGTCCCTTCGATCGAATGTGATCGGGCAGGAGGACCATGGGTTGAACTTTGGGGCGACTGGCTCCAATGCATAGACGTCCTTGAGAGCACGCTTCCGCTCCCTCTTGGGGATGTGGGTTGCGTATATCATGTTCACCGTCCGCACTTGCGGGGGGAATCCCTTTTGTCCTCTGTTGTTCGGCGGCCGGGGCTCCTCCTCGTCATCGCTACGCAGCCCCTTGTCTCTGGTTTTGGCACTTAACTTGCCTGCCTGCTTGAACACCCAACAATCCCTGTTGGTGTGGTTGGCTGGTTGTTTGGGGGTGCCGTGTATCTGGCACGAGCGGTCGAGTATCCGGTCTAAGTTGGATGGGCCTAGAGGGTTTCTTTTGAATGGCTTCTTCCGCTGACCGGGTTTAGAGCCTCTGAATCCGGCGTTGACTGTCGTATCCTCAGTATTATCGCCGTTAATGCGGCGCTTGTGCTTGTTGCGACGTGACCTGCCATTGTTGTCCTTGGTATCCGAATTACCAGGGCTCTTGTTTATGTTATTGCTACGAGCTAGCCGGCTGTCTTCGCCCGCGCAGAAGCGGGTCATGAGTGTCGTGAGGGCTGCCATAGATTTCGGCTTTTCCTGTCCTAGGTGTCGGGCAAGCCATTCGTCTCGGATGTTGTGCCTGAAGGCAGCAAGGGCCTCGGCGTCCGGACAGTCGACTATTTGATTTTTCTTTGTTAGGAACCGTGTCAAGAATTGCCTGGCCGATTCCTCTGGCTGCTGGATTATGTGGCTTAGGTCATCAGCGTCAGGTGGTCGCATGTAAGTGCCCTAGAAGTTGTCAAGGAATGCGGATTCCAGGTCCTCCCAGCAACTAATTGACTCTGCTGGCAGGCTGTTAAGCCAATGTCGAGCTGGTCCTTTAAGCTTGAGCGGGAGGTACTTGATGGCATGCAGATCATCACCACGGGCCATGTGGATATGAAGGAGATAATACTCGATCCATACCGTAGGATCTGTTGTGCCATCATATGATTCAATGTTCACAGGTTTAAAACCCTCGGGGATTTGATGATCCATTACTTCGTCTGTGAAGCATAGTGGGTGTGCGGCGCCCCTGTATTGGGCTATATCATGACGCAGCTCGGATGAGCTTGGTCTGTTGTATTCGGCCTGGCCGTACTTATCATGTCCGGCGTGACGGCTGGCGTCACGTGAAGCGGGGCGCCCATGCGATCCGTAGATCGATCTTGCTTGCCTTGCCTTGTTCTCCAATATGTCTTGCAGGTCTGTTGCGTCTCCCCGTACTCCGGTATGTTTTGTGCGGTGCCGGGGTGCGGCTTGGGTCGAGGGCCTGAAGGCCTCTCTGTCGCGGCCACGGGGTGGCTGATCGGGAGCATCGTACGATGGTGATGTAGGTTTAGTTGCTTCCTCCTCAAGTTGGGGTAGCAGCCTGCGCTTTGGGTAGCTCTTGGAGGGGCGCTCGAGTTTATACTCTTCGGCCGCCAGGACTTCGGTCCATCTGTCGGCTAGCAAGTCCTGGTCAGCTCTAAGCTGCTGCTGTTTTTTCTTGAGGCTGCGTGACGTTGGCATAAGCCTGCGTTTGAAACGCTCTTGTTCGACGGGATCCTCTGGCACGACGAATTCGTCGTCGTCGAGGCTTGCCTCGTCTTTGGAGAGAGGCATATAGTTGTCGTCCTCAACCTCTCTGTCGGCCGCTCTCTCATGAGGGCTGGCTCCTTCGTCCTCCTGCATTGAATCCTGCTGGAGGGGGTTATCTTCGGCACTGTCCGGCGTGTTGTTATCTCCGGTGCCGGATTCGCCGTTCTTGCTTTGGCGGGATTTAGAGCGGCGCCGCTGACGTCGGCGCTTGGGTTGCTTTTTGGAGGGGTCATCCCCCGTTTTTTCCTCGCCATCCCCTGCTTTGGGGGTGTCCACCATGTATATGTCATATGACGAGGTGGATTTCCAGTTCCCTAAAGGTGCTGGTTCTTGGTCGTCTCCTTCATCGGCGTCCATACCGTCGATGTCTTCGGAGTCGAAGTCGAGCATGTCGGTTAAATCGTCAAAAGTGTCTACGAAGTGGGTGGTGGGTAGGCCTCGAATTTCTTCATCGTCCGTATCCCAACCACGCTGACCGTAGTTCGGCCAGGGCTCTCCTGACAAAGAGAGAGACTTTAGTGAATTCAGGATATCGCCAAAGGGCGAGTGCTGAAAGACGTCCGCGGCGGTGAACTCCATGATTGGAGCCCAATCGGGTTCGATCAGAAGGGGTGCGGAAGATTCAGAGTCCGGAATGGAGTCCGGCACCTTGGAGTCACGGGCCTTGCCAAGGACTAGGCTGGTATTCGGCTCTATCGCCATAGAGATTGCGGCTCCTGGGGCGGCGTCCAACCGTTCGTCCCTGGTTAGCGCAATCGGCTCCGAACTAATGGTCGGAGCAGACTCCTGAGCGACACTTTGGGCGCTGTCCGGCGGCAGAGCTAGATCATTCCCATCGAGACAGTGCGGCGCGCTCGGCCGTGGCTCGAATCCGTCGAAGATCAAGTCCCCGCGAATGTCGGCCGTGTAGTTTAAGCTTCCAAACCTGACCTGATGGCCAGGGGCGTAGCTTTCGATCTGCTCCAGATGGCCAAACGAGTTGGCCCGCAGTGCGAAACCGCCGAATACGAAGATCTGTCCGGGGAGAAAAGTCTCACCCTCGACCGCGTCGTGGTTGATTATCGAAGAAGCCATCGAGCCTAAAGGTGACGACACAGAGGAACTCTCAATGAAATCACCAATGTCGGTGTCAAAACCGGCGGATCTCGGTAGGGGGTCCCGAACTGTGCTTCTAGGCAGATGGTAACAGGAGACAAGGGACACGATGTTTTTACCCAGGTTCGGGCACTCTCGGTGGAGGTAAAACCCTACTCCTACTTGATTGGTATGGGTATTACAAGAGTTGATCTACCACGAGATCAGAGAGGCTAAACCCTAGAAGCTAGCCTATGGTATGATTGTTGTTCGTCCTACGGACTAAAACTCCCCGATTTATATAGACACCGGAAAGGGCTAGGGTTACACAGAGTCGGTTACAATGGGAGGAGATCTTCATATCGTATCGCCAAGCTTGCCTTCCACGCCAAGGAAAGTCCCTATCCGGACACGGGACGAAGTCTTCAATCTTGTATCTTCATAGTCCGGGAGTCCGGCCAAAGGTCATAGTCCGGCCATCCGGACACCCCCTAATCCAGGACTCCCTCAGTAGGCCTCCGAAACCGCACCTTTTGAGTCCTGTACGGGAGAAGGGTGATAAGGTTTTTGGGGAGCGCTTCGCGCGACTACTGACTTCTTCGCCACGGACGCCCCGGACTCCGACGACTACTTCCCCGACGATGACTTCTACCCCGACGTCCACGACCTCCCCGACGACATGGCTGGCAAGGACACAGACCCCAAGTCCAGCGCTTCTGCTGCTGCTCTCCCGTACGTGTTCTTCCTCTTTCTATTAGAGGTCCTGCTACAATTCCTTGTTCTAGTATTTGCCCTAGATATGTTAGACTCTATTTCATATACGCAACTTGCTATACTGTCTGCTCTAGATATGTTTAGTTACGGTTCATATATGAAGATGTTGTTTACCTTCTCTTTGTCAAATTGCATGGCTTGTTTTATCACTGCTATACTAGTCATGCTTTATCTAGTATTTTTGTTAATAAAATCATTCGGTAAATTGCACATATTTCCAACAATCTAAAAACCTTATTATAGGCAATTTATCCCAAGTGGTTTTGCTACTTCCATGAGACCTCCTATATTTGAGGGTATCCACAAGAATATTTCCTCCATCCGGTCTTACTGAACTTCCTCATATTTTGATCATAAATATAATTAATAAAATATAAATTATATGTCATAAAAATCATATTACGAGAAACCTCTTTTGAATACATTACTATACTTTTTTATAACATAAACCTCATATTTGGTTCCTGGTGGTCAAATTCGAACATAAAACACGAAGTGCCTAACAATACCCAAACGGAGAAAGGAGCTCATTAAATGCAAGAACAAATAAACATGAAACACATGAGACAATGACAACCTTGTCTCATTTGCGGAAGCATGTAAATGATTGGCCATTAATGCTAACTATAAAACGACGGTTTTGAAAGCTAGCAATTTTTATTTTTTTGTTCGGGGTAAAAGCTAGCAATTGATTGGCCATTATTGAGAACAAAAAACGACAGTTGTGGAAACAGCAAAAATTGACCGTTAATAATAACAGAAAGTGATGGTTGCAAAAGTCAAGCAAATGATTGGTCATTGGCATGTACAATGGTTCTATCTTAGAAGTGCCACATAGAATAAATGATGAGACGGAGGAGAGAGAACTCATAAGAAAAGGCTTGTCTTCTCTTATCTAAAAGAAGACAAGAAATGATCTCTTAGCACAATATGTCTCACCACGTTTTTAGGAATTGCTAGTTATTGAAGATAAGGCTAAGAGATGACCCATTGTAGACTCTTTTTTTGTATCTCTAGATTACATGCAAAACTTAAGATAAGACTATCTTATCAACCATTATACATGCCCTTAGGGAACATGACAGCATGGAAATTCATGCACATATCAAACTGATGAAAAGACCATGCAACCCTTCACGTCCGTCACAAATTATTTGTGTTAGGTTTCTCTTGGAACGAATGTACCTAACACGTTTAAGACAAATAATTTGATACAGAGAGAAGTACACGGCATTTTTATTTCAAGAAAGTTTCGTATTAAATCGCATTTGGCTTTGGAGCGAGAACGGGATCTTCTTCTCCTTTGCCCGATCGGCCGACGACAGCGATTGCGCGGATTGGGGAGTGGGCCGATCGAGTCGACTCACCTAACTACGGAAAAGAGACCAGGTCTCATATAAAGTAGGTGAGACCCGTCCTGATGGATGACACGTGGCATTCACAAATCACAAAGCATTTAATCTCTCCCCTCCTATTTCAGGTGAGGAGTGGGGTAATGTTTTGTGATTTGTGAATGTCACGTGTCATTCATCAGGATGGGTCTCACCTGCTAATCCGTGAGACCTGGTCTCATAGAATTTTTAAAAAATGACTCCGTATAATAAAAATATGCACGTAATTATCATTAGGTTCTTTTTTTTTGAGACAAAATTATCGTGCATAGACAGCATAACGACTTCGATGCATCAGATTCAGCGGCATCCGGTATCCGGCCGTGGCTGTGGGCCCGTAGACAGCATAACGACTTCCATGCATAGTATTCGTGGACTCCTGGGATTTCTACATCAATGTCTATGCAGCAAGTGTGGTCTTCCCCTCAAAAAAAAAGGCAAGTGTGGTCTGCCTTGGTGTCTACTCCCGTGAGGTCGCTGTTGTACTGTTCCTTTGCTCAACGATGCAGTTGTAACATGACAGCCCTTGCTCGATCGTGATTAGTTGCTAAATCATCTCCTTAACTTGAATGCGGTGCACTGCCTAAACTTATTCCTATAGGCTAAATTATTACTGTAGTTGCTTGATACTATGAGGGGTACGTTTTAAGGTGTCGGATTAGTTAGGTGCGGCTGACGGTACATGCTCTAAGAAGCATCACCTTTCCGGTGGTAGCATCTACAGTCGGATTTTACAATTCCGGTCCCTCAAACGCTCGCGAACACGACCGGACGCATCCACGGACAGTAACCGGTCACGTCTCAATTTAGCCACTTTGCATCTGTTTCTTTCATATTTCGTCCTCTAGATCCATACAAAACATGCAAAAAAAATCATACGTACTACATCTACGTACTACCCTAGCTACTCTTCGTCGTTGGAGATGTCCACGACGATGGTGTCGGGCGCCGGCTGGACGGGCGGGTAGGAGGGCTCCGGCTCATCCTCCTCCTGCTCGACCTCATCCATGTAGGCGAGCATCTCCGCCTCCTCCGCGGCCTGTTGCGCCTTCATCTCATGCCGGCGACGGTGTCTGGCCTCTGCAGCTGACTTCGACCGGAGAGAACCGAGGATGGCCTGCTGCTCCGCCTCTATATCCTCGTCGCCAGCGTTCCCCACATCCTCCTCCTCCGGCTCATCCTTCTCCTCCACCTCCTCCTCCTCCTCCGGATCCACTTCATCCGGAGGTAGCCCTGCGGCAATCCAGGCATTGCGCCTAGCACAGATCTGCTCCAGGAGTTCGAGCCGGCGCTCCGGCGTCAGAAATGGCTCGCTCCTCACCCGGCGGCGTGGGGGCATGGCTACTAGGCGGACGTGTGGAGTGAAAAGTGGCGGCGGCGGCGGACAGGGGGAGGAAAATGTGGATGGATGGTAGGGTTTCGGTGCCGTCGGTCGACTTAAATAGCCGGGTTATGCACTACACGGCCCGTCGGAGCTCCGTCACGCGGGGCCACCGGTTCGACGGAGGAGACGAGCTTCGAAACGCCGCGTTTCAGGGTGTTTCCGGCTGGGACTCTTTCGTCAATCCGACGTGGTAGGCATGCTCGGGCGCGCCAGGGCGCCCGGACGCCCCATATCCGCCTCATATTTGGGCTGGATATGAGGGGTGCTGGTCAGCCCGGGCATTTGAGGCATGTTTGAGGCGTCCGTCTGGATTGAAAAATCGTGATCATCAGTGACCGGGTAGCACGCGCGGGCGTTTGAGAAGGATTTGAGACATATGACTGCATATGCTCTAAGAAGTTGTATAGAGCTAGCTTGTTGGGACACATCAGCACACCTGCACGTGGAAAGGCGATGCATCATGCATGCATTAGCCAGCCGTGGGTTGGATGACGTATCAAGGTGACGTCAGGAAAGGTATGACGTTTAATTTTTCTTCTTCTTTTCTACAGAAATAGAATCTGGCCTTTGCCTCTCTCCTCCACCAAGCAGCTCGGACTAGTCCGATGACGACTGCCAACCAAAACCATCAGCGTATCGCCAGTAATATCAAAAAGATAAATAAAGGGTACCCATAATGCCCATACGTGTGGGCGTTAAGGGGTCTGGCCACACGTCATGTGTAATATCTAAAGAAGCAGTCCATACGTTTGTGTGTGGGCAAAACAAGTAATGCCCACACGCGTCTCGCGGTCTCTCCCACATGCCTACGTGTGAGCAAGATAGATAACGCCCACACACCCGTATTCACGGTCCCGCACGCTCCGCGTGACAGTCACCACGCGCCCCTGCAGTTGCCATGGTCCGGACCCTCTTCCATGTTCGTTTAACTGCAGTTGCCATGTTGCTGAACTGCAGATGCCATATCTGACAACTACAGTTGTCATGGCTGCTCAATTGCAGATGCCATCTCAGGTCAAGTGCCAGATGCCACTTTTGGACAACTGCAGCTGTTGCCATGTATGGTCTGGTCTACCACAGTTGCCATGATTTGAAAACTTTAGGAGTTGCCACCTACTAACACTAAGCAGTTGCCATGTAGCACTACAAAAAAGTATGGCAAAGAAACATGTCCGATTAAAGAGAGAGTTGCCGTCTGCTTACAAGCGTGCTAGGGCAGTTGCCATGTACCCTGCAAAACACATGGCAACTCGGGTAAAGAGAGTTGCCATCTACTTACAACCACGCTATGACAGTTGCCATGTACCCTGCAAAAACAAATGGCAGCTGACAGTTTTGGGTGTGGGAGTGGAGACGGGCGTGTGGGCGAACTGATAAGTGCCCACACACCAGCCTCTCTGCGTACATGAAAACTGGCGTGTGGGCGAACTACTAGACACCCACACATCAACCCCTCCGCGTGGTGAAACGGACATGAGGGCGACCGGATGAATACCCACACACCAGCCCAGCCCTACGTGATATAAAAAATTGGGCAAAACATGTCAAGATTCGTGCAAAAATAAACGGACGTTGATCCACGCGTGTGGGCGATATGCAAACGCCCACACGTGTGGGCGTTAGTGTTTCCGTAAATAAATCAGTATGTTCGTTGGTTTGTAAGTCTTCTACAGTTCCTTTTTCGTTCGTATAAAGATGATTCATATAACGAAGCTGCCGCCTCCCTAAAAAAGACCAAGGTTCCTTGCCTCCTGCCGGCGCTGCCGCCAATCCGCCTTGTCTTTGGTGGCCTTAGGATCATGACGGCGTGGTGGATCTCGGCCCTTGACGGCGGGAGGGCTTCGGTTTTATATGTTCCTTCGAGTTTTGTTAGGATTTGTGTCCTGTTCCGGAAGACAAGACGGCGGCGACTCCCTGAAGATGAAGTAAGATTCTCCCCGCCTAGCGCTCGTCCCGGTGGTGTGTTAGCATTGTCGGTGGGCATTTGGAGGTGTGTATCTGGTGGATCTATCCTTCATGGATTTGTTCAGATCTAGTCGTAGTTCGTCTATGTTTGTGTATCTTCAGGTTGGTTGGATACTTCTGATTGTGCTCCTCTTCAACGACGACGGTTGTTGTTCAGGTGCGCTGGTCCTATGAGGCCTTATCACAACGACTTCTCGACAGTCTACTACAACAAGTTTTGCCCAGCTCCGGTGATGGAGGGACGAAGACGGCGGGGCGCCTTCGACTCGCTTCAGTGCTTGTAGTCGTCGCTAGGCGGTCTATTAATCTGGATGCAATTTTTTATTATTTCTGATGTTCATTGTACTGCCATGATGAAAGAAGAATAGATCGAAAGTTTTCTCGCAAAAAAAATATGATTCAGTGTTCTCCATCTTTTTGTGTTTTGTCCACAAGGCTTCACTAGGTAATTTTCCCTCTCATTTTTCCCCATACTTTCTTTCTTTATTTTTCCCTTTTGCCATTTTCACCAGATATAACTTATTTGTTCAGTCAAATTTTCTAAGGAACTCACTACTAGGAAAAAATTTATACACAAAAGCTTACCAGTAGCGTTGGTTACAAAAAACGCTACTGCTACCTACCAATAGCGTGGTGTATAAAAGAACGCTACTACTAAATAAGTAGCAGTAGCGTGGCCCAGGTAAAAAGCGCTACTACTATAACTGCCACACCATTGCAGGCATGCTAGGTTTAGTAGTAGGGCTGGTCTACAATCAGCGCAGCGCTACTGCTATTGGTCTTAGCAGTAGCGCGCTTCCACGCCCCGCGCTACTGTTCTGGGTGCCTTATCCCCCCCCCCCATTTTTCCCTCCCCGAGCGCGTCCTCACTCTCCTCCTCACACTCTCACTCGCCTCCGCCGCCGTCCCCCGCACCGGTCCTCCCCCGCCAACCACCCTCCCCGTGCCGGCCGCCCTCCCGCGCCGGCCCTCCTCCC
>NC_041386.1:710208306-710209237 GCF_002162155.2 Triticum dicoccoides | reverse complement strand
CGTCCTTGCTCCTCATCCCTAGTTTGTTTTGAACCCTAGCTAGTTGAAAAATGTAGGTTAAATCTTAGAATAATGTAGTAGGTTATGATCTTAGGTGTTTAATCTTAGAATAATGTAGTATGAACCCTAGCTAGTTATGATCGAACCATGTTCAAAATGTAGGTTTTTAATTACATGTAGTTGATATAATTTAGGTATTTTAGGTGTTTAATTTTAGAATAATGTAGTATGAATCCTAGTTATGATCGAACCATGTTCCAATGGTTCCACCATATAGTCATATGCTCCTTGGCTTCCGCGTGACCGGTAACGACCAAGTACCAAGCAGTGACTTTGTACATAACCTGTATAAAAATTATAAGAGTTTGTCTTTAAAAATTATGTCATTCTGCATTTTCATATTGGCCAGAGTAATGTGCATACTCCTATCCGACTATGTCATGTAGTACTTGTCTCCACTCCATCGAACCACGTCCCAAGTACTAGTTGGAGGGCTAATATTAAAGGTCCATGCAAGCAATTCATTTGTTTATCAAACCAATATACCTGTTGGTGTGAGGTCCGATACCCGTTACATGGGGTCCGTTAAAAATAGGAAATGGAAAGTAACAAACAAATAGAACGGATGAGGAAAACTTATTTAGTAAACCATTGTTGTGATGTTCTTCTTAGTTCTTCATTGTTCTTATATTCCAGTTGCTCGAAAAAGAAGATCCATGTTTAAGCATGGTCTAAATCAGGGAAAAGAAAGAGATAATTTGTGTTCAGGCATATTGGAGGGCTTTGAAGATATGAACACCCGCAGCAGTATGTTGCTGAAAAAGGTAAATATTCATTTTGAAACGTTCAATTACTTATGTAAAGAAAAGAGATCATCTTTCTGTCTTTACAAAATGAAGGGCTTCAAAGATATGAATATCTGCAGTAGTGG
>NC_041386.1:710198900-710207974 GCF_002162155.2 Triticum dicoccoides | reverse complement strand
AAAAAGGTACGGATTCGTTTGCAAAGGTTTGTTTGGTTATATATTTGGTTACAATCCTGTCTTGTATAGTTGGGGAATATCATCGTACATTCTTCCATTTTTCCTGCTGTAGTCGTTGGCTATCCTGGTACAATTGTTTTGTCTGACATATTGGGTCTGTGTAATATGAAGTAGGATGAACTAGTTCTAACGACGTAGGGAATTAGCAGCAGTAGATATATGTGTTTAAAACGTGTTTAAAGAAGTTATAGTCATTGAAACCTTATTATTGACGGTTCATTGAAACTTAAAGTTGGCGTAATATTTGTTTCTACTTATTTATTACTTTAAATTCATAATTAGTGATTGCTAAAATCATTGAGGTGGTGAAGATGTTAAAAAATCGAGTATGCATTAGAAGAGGTCTTAAGGTGGCTATCCTTTGGATCATTTGTGGCACCGGCATTGCAACATTGTGTCCCGACTTGCAATGACGCCGACGTCATTTCATAGCGCTACGGCTCCTGCTTACAGTAACAACATCAACCATGGTGAACTGAGCATAGGTCAGATAGTTAGGTTCCTTGTGGTGGAACCAACTCACCAGGGTTCAGGTCCTAAACTTGGCACTGGTGGCCGTATTTCTCCGGATTTATTTCAGACCTTCCGACGATGTGCGTTCAGTGTGAGGCGACGTTCCCACCAACACAAAGGTGTCGGCGGCAATTTTGTAAATCTAACAATATTGTGCAGCTCAGTATCTCGAAGATGCTCACAACGTTAAAATTTACATGTGTTTATAGTGTTGAGTGTATGTGCGTTACATAAGCATTTGCGTTTGTACTGTGTTAAAAAACACCAACCAACCAACCATATGGTGTCAGTGTCACATCGCGCCTCGGCACTTTGCCGCGTTCACGTCCTTGTATGCAACAACATCAATCAGCCTTTGCAGCGGCGGCGTCGGGCTTGTAGATAGGACGATCATTGTGTACCTTCTCTTGTGAGTTAAACATAACGTATGTGCCTCATTGAGACTAGCCATAATGGGTAATAACATAGACTAGTAACATGCATATGTTACTAGTCTATGTTACTGCCTTTATAGTGGAGAGTAATATATATATGGTAACATGCAACACTTCATTTATTAAAATATAAACTCATCTTGCCATGATATGCGTAGTAACTAGTTATATTACAATTTTTCTCTCTTTCTTCATTTATTACTTGCCACATCATCTATTTTATCTAAATATGTGTGATGTTACTACACTACCTATGTTGCTCCCACCGTGGGTAGTATGAGGAAGTACTACTACGGGTGGTATAGGTGCGTGCCAGCAATAATTAACAAGTGCGTTAAAAAGCAATAATTAGCAAGTGTATCTCCACCCAATAGTTAAACAAGTCAATACTGCAATTAACAAGTGTGTTAAGGAAAAGAGTACGTACTAAGGCTGGTCATAGTGGGGACTAACTTAGAATAGTAACATAGGGGATACATGCATATGTTATTACTTTATGTTACTATGGTGTCATAAGTGTGGTAACATAGAGATACTCATTTATTGCTTTGCGGGATCTAAAGTAGTACTTCAACATTGTGATCTATGTGTGGCATAGAGCATGTATTAATCTAACATTTTGCTTGTTCGTGCAAATACGTGAACACAACATAGAACTGATCCATGATAAATAATAAAGTGCCAATATAATAATATTAAAATATATAAAACATATTTAGCATTACATGGATCAAGACACGGAAATAATCTACCGCGCCCTAAACTTTTTCCAAATATGCTCAATCAAATCATTTTTTAGAGCTCTATGTGTTGGATGATCCCGGATTCTAGCATCTCTTTCCAGTACCTCGGCAAATACAGGCATGTCACCATGAACAAATATCGATGGAAAGATAATAGATGAGCCTGCTTCCTCATTCAAATCAACAATATTGCTCGCCTCTTCTTTTTCGTCCTCGACTATCATGTTGTGTAGAATGATGCAAGCTGTCATAATCTTTCTCCAAGCTCTTGTGAGAGCCCTCCTGACTTGCCTTTACCAGCACGTTCAACCTTAGCCTTATCACGACCAGCTTCCGGGCGCTCCTCGGACTCCAAGTTGATCTCATTTCATGTGAGATTGGCCTCCGGAGATGTTGTCTTCCCTTTTTTTGCTATCATGTTTCTGTAAGAGGCTAGCCATTTCCCGTCATCCCTCAGTTTTGCCCACATGGTTGAATGTTGGAAAGGATGGCCATACTTCAGTTCATACTTCTCCAAGGCCATTTTTTCCAGGTCATCAGTGTTGTGACCACTATTATACACTCCAGTTACGGCACACCACTCGCCATGGAAAGCAGCGAGCCTTTTCTTGGTCCTTTGCCACTCCATCTTCAACTGATTCCGGTCTCTTTTCCGGTTACTTGGTGTCGTACTGTTGTATAGAGCAGCAATGTCATCCCAAAACTGCTCACCCTTCTTTCCGTTTCCATCGATGGAATCAAGTGAACACTCCAGCCAAGCACTTGCCTACATTATGAACATTTTTAATTTAGTTGAGCCCAACAAACAACAAGAATTTACATGCACGTAACAAAGATTTGAGCAAAAAAATCTTTACCAGTCTAACTTCTTCCTCTGGTGTATACGGCAGACGTTGGGCAGTCCTTTCTCCCGATTTATCGTCATCTACATTGATGACTTTCCTTTTCCTTTTGGAAGATGTTGAATTAACTTTGGCGGGAGCAGACCGAGCTGCAACTTTAGGGTGTGGTGGCGGCAGTGGTGTTGAAAAGGAATCATGTGGGGGAGCACCAACAAATTGCAAATTCTCCATATTTTGGTGCCCTTGTTCATGTTGGTGTGTTGGCGGAGGTCGGAAATTATAAGGGTGTATTGGCGGGAACTGTCCAAAACTTAGCAAGGCTTCAGGTGCAGTGGTATACACTGGCCGCCTGTTACAAATATGAGAACTCATGAGCATAATACTGCTCCATTTGAATGAAGTATATTACAAATGCTAAAAATGATAATCCAGAACTCTAGTCATCAGGTAAGAACAGTGCTTCTGCTATAGATTTTGGAAGACTACCATGTTGGAACTCAATCTAGTTAAGTGAATCTCACACCAAGTTATTTTACCTAGTCTCTGCTAGTTAACTGAATCTAGTCTCTGCTAATCTAGTACAAAATGCATCTGAAAATATCAAGCAAGCAACGACCTGAACATAGCTACAGACTTGGGAATATCTGCTTGAACACGTACAACTGCTGAATCAGGAACTCCACAAGCAGAACGTAAAATAGTAATTGCCAAGCGATGCAAATGCGAGCTAAGAAACTGCAGTTGCTCCAGAGAACTGTACCATGTATTCAACAAGGGGTTGGCAGAGGAGGTCTCCATGACATGGGGGTACAAGCAAAGTTTCAAATCGCGGGCAAAGTCATTTCGCGGCTGGCTCGGGCAGCCGCTACAGCCCGCAATAGCGGCCGCTAAGCACTTTCGCGGGAACAGTGCATGTGCTTGTCATTCTCAAGTCTCAAGTAGTACATGTGCATATCTGTCTCAGTAAACAGAGGATTTCCAGTAGAAAACAGGGGATTTTCAGTAGAAAACAGGGTATAAATTCAGAAAACAAGTGTTCACAAATCGGCTGCAGTATAGATCTACTAGCTGTTTTGTTACTGAACCAAATGCCAAACGAGTGAAGGCAGCAAACATATTCTTCCTGTACTGAATCAACAAATGAGTGAAGGACAGAGAGGATTGGAGGACTCATAGACGTCGTTGTGCAGAGGTCCCTCGTCGCCGGTCGCAGCCTTCCTGACCGTGGTGTGAAGCTACGGGGCGGAACGTGGTCGCAACCCACTGTTGCAAAAACTGCCCGGAGTCTTGGGCGTCGCCTTGCCGTCACTGCTTCCGGCCAAGCAACGGCCGGCCTGCCGAGCGCACCTGTGAGTAACCGCGCAGCCGCCACAATGTTTTCGGTGGAGGGAAGGAAGGGAACGGGAAGAGAGGGAGCTAGGTTTCTGGAAGAGCTCCTCTGGCTTATCGGGGCAAAATTTGGGCCGAGCCCTTTTTGGGCCTCTCTTTCGGCCTGTCCCAGCTAAATTGCAGCGACAGCGAAGGGATTTAGCGCCGTTTCGCGCAGCGATCGCGTGATTACCGCAGGTAGCGTTTTTTCAGCGATAGCGTCGCGGGAAGGCTCCCAGCCAGCGATTGCGCCGCGATCGCTCGAGTTTCGCCCGCGATTTAAAACTTTGGGTACAAGTGCGGTGGCGTTGAGGGGCTGGCGGCGGAGCTCGGTGAGGCGCCGGGGTAGATGAGCGGCTGTGGCGAGGGGTTGGCATGCGAGCTTGCCGGGGCGCCGGGGAAGTGATGTGGTGGCGAGGTCGCCGACGACCGGGCTGGCGCTGCCTCCTTGCGGGTACCAGATTTAGCCATGATTCGGGTGGCTCCCCGGTTGGAGCCGCCGCCGCCCGGAGCTGCCATTGGCCGACGAGACGGAGAGGGAGGCGAGGGTAGATGGAGGCGGCCGGGAGGGAGATGGATGGAGGCCCCGACCGCAAAGGTAAGGGACGGGCTCTCTTTTTTAAGCGACGCAGCCACACTGGATCGATTTGGCATTAAAGACATCTCGTGATGTGCGCTATGTTATGGTAATCAAATAGGTTACTCTCTCTTCATTAATTCAATGCCATATAAGCAAAATTGCTGATCTGGACTCTAAATTACTATTTAAGTTACCCCACTATGACCAGCCTAATAGAGTAGTAGCAAGGGTATCTCCACCGAATAGCTAAACAAGTCAACTAAAAAAAGAATAGAAAAGCAAGTCGGTGGCAATGGTGCAGCGGTTGGCGTAGAAACGGGCGCGGGAGCCCACGCAGCGAGGAAAGAGTCAAGCACGTAGCAGTGGGCCCCACCTGGACACGCACCTGGAGTACGCGCACGCGGCTGCATTTGTGTGGGCGCAGACAGGAGGAGGATTCTCCCGCGACATGCGCGTCCTATTCCGTTCGATCGCATGGAATGGTCCACTCCCCAATCCGTCCAAATCGCTGTCGGCTGGCCGGACAAGGAGGAGAAGATCAGGTGCTTCTCTCTCCAAAGCCAAATGGAATTTTATACTACGAGTAGTATGGTACCAACCGATGCTCTCGCACGTAAAGGGTTGCATGGTCATTTCATCAATTTCGTCATGCTGTAATCAAGGACCAATCATCTCCCTGTTTTTGAAACCGTCCTTTTCTGTTATCATTAATGGTCAACCATGTGTTCGCTTCCGCATCTGTCTGTTTTCTGTCTCACTAGGCAAATTAGACAAGGTTGTCCCCTGTCGCCCACGCGCCGCCACGTCCATTTATTGCTTATATGGTGCAATTAATGAGCTACATCCTCTGTTTCAAAATAATTGAACTTTTATAATGTTCCCAAGTAAATATTTTAGAATTTTTCATAAAGATTTATGATATAAAAAATATACAATATAAATATATTTTGTAATAAAGCTAATGAGTAAAATTGGGTTTTGTAGATGTTGATATATTTTTTAAAGACTATGAAGCTATGCATTAAGCCAAGTCCCTAATTGGAGTAAATTGACCATTTTGTTGCAGCTACTCTCAAAAATTATGTTGGGCATTTTGTTGCAGTTTCTATTCCATAAAAGAAATGCCTTCAAAACCTTGCACTGGATGGCCTCGTTTTAAACAAGAATCAGTTGTGCCTTCACTTTTGTATGGTCTGGCAGTCAGTCAGTCATTTTGAGGGTCACTGTTGAGCTAGCTGGGCAAGGGCACCATGGCAGGACAATGGCCCTTCCCCAAGAGGTAGGCG
The DNA here is from genome assembly GCF_002162155.2 of Triticum dicoccoides. Lineage (NCBI taxonomy): Eukaryota > Viridiplantae > Streptophyta > Magnoliopsida > Poales > Poaceae > Triticum > Triticum dicoccoides. The sequence continues at coordinate 710,202,148 of NC_041386.1, read as the reverse complement.
AGCGAGTGATTCCTGGGCGTGGCGCAGGAGCACGAGGATGTCACCGTGCGCACCGGCACGTTGTAGCTGTCCACCGAGCACGCCCCTGGGCGTTGACGGCAAGCGGGCCCCGCCACTGAAGTAGCCGAGCTATCTGAGCGTCCCAGTGCGCCGCGCCGTACACGGGTACGCATATTTTATAGTATTTTAAATAGACGTTACGTTCTGAATTGGAACTGTCCTTTTGTTCGCCAAAGAATCATACTCCACATTTGTTGCATGGACAAACTAGCCTAGTTTCTCCCATTTGCAAACGACATTCGATCAATATATTTAGTCATTTCTCCTTTTCTTAAAGGAAAGGATGTTGAAGTACCTACCACCTATGAGCATCCAAATCTGGATCAATACCAGCAAAACACATCTCGGAACAATGGTCTAGCGTCATGCCAAATGTGTCCGAAAAAAAAGAGCAAAGCAAAGGTACAATGCCGTACAATGTGTCGACGTCGATGCCCTTGAGTGTTGCTCAGATAAGCATCAGACACGACGCGCCGCAATGGTGCCGACACCGGGACGACGGACGCCACATGGATAGCGCTGCAGCCCACCTCATCTTAGTGACTGACGGACATATACGGACAGCCCAGTCGGCGACTAGTCACAAAAACATGCCTAACCAAGCTCCTCGAACTGGCCCTATATATCAGGGCTGACTGACACCCCTCATATCCAGCCCAAATCTGGGACGAATATGAGGAGGCCCGGACACGCTTGGGCGCGTCTACTACATCAAACTGACGTGCGGGACCCACACAGACACCCGTCGAAACCCAGTGGTCTAGTAAGAACGCCGCTTCAGCATGCCGCTCAAGGGGTAAAAACCAACTATTTAAACCAGGCGACGACCCCCAACCCTAGCCGTAGTTAGCCGCACTCACATTTCCCTTCCCTCCACGCCGCCGCTCCCCATCCACTCGCAGATCAGAGACCGCCGTCCTCCTGTAACCATTGGTCGGCAGTTGATCACCACATATGCAATGCTCACTCCAGAGCTTCTGTTAGATATCCTTGAGGAGATCTAGGCCCGACGCAAATCTCGGATTGTAGCTGACCTGCGTCCGGACTCATTAGAGCTGGAGGAGGACACGGAGCAGAAGACGTAGGATACGGGGCTAGAGGAGAAGGAGGAGGAAGATGATGGAAGGCATGGCAGATCCGGCGCCTCTGGCTACCGGATTCGGCATGGCCAACGCACTGGGCGAGTTTGAGGTCGCCCAAGCGAAGAAGGCGGTGGAGCAACATGCCATCTTCTACTAGATCCGCTTGAAAGCGGAGACGGAGGAAAACCGCCGGTACCTCCGGGAAGCATGGGCTGGGGTGGATGCACTCACGCGGACATGGAGTCTGACGAGGAGCCGGAGCAGCGGACGGCCATCCACCAGGAGGCAGGTCCGTCCGACATTGTCGGTACGAGGGTGGTCTACATTTCTGACGATGAGTAGAAGTAGGCTAGGTTTATCTTTGTAGTACTGTACTACGTAGTTTCTTTTTGCATGTGTAGTGTGGATCTGGGGTATGATAATCGAGATGCTCGGCTGTGTCAGACGCAAAATGAGGGATGACCAGGCCCAAGCCCGCGGATGTATGAGGGGCTGGATTTGATATATCCGGATGTAGATGATCTAAACTTGCTTTGAAAATTCACTTCCGTTAGTGTGCTAAAAAAATACACGTTTTGTGATCACTAACTTTTCCAAAGCAATTCAGGATCATCTAACTTTACATTAACGTGTCGTTGACAATCACCGTATACGTTTGGATGCATTTCGCTGTTTTTTTTACGGTGGAAACTTGAGAGCTTTATGTATTTCGCTGCTGTGACGTACACTTTGACTTGTTGGTCCACTTATGGCTGACGGTGTGGTCCGTGGTATACGCGGGGGGTTTAGGCCAAGTTGGCAGGTCGGCAGCTAAGGAGACGAAGGATAAAAAAAACAGCAGAGCTAGGCAAGGAAGACCAGAGAATGATTCCAAAACTTCCAAAACTTGGCACTCTTCGCGGACATGGTGTACAAAACATCATAGTGTACCAGCCCACACACGGGTTTAAAAGGCATATATAGCGTCCACTCAGTATCATGGTTCTGGAGTATCGTACTAGTACTATACTGCGAACACCCAACAAAGTAGAACGCAATTCAAGTTCGTATGTCCTCGAATGGAAAACTGGCTCGCACTTGCACTTACGTAACCGAACCCACCTAGCCGATGGCGAAGATGGCGGTGACGACGATAACGAAGGCAAACCAGAAGCTCGACGCGTCGTCGTGGGCGATGGCGGCGGCCGGAGCGTCGACCGGGTCGGTGGAGGCGACCGTGGCCTCCGGATGAGCATCGTCTGTCTCCCGGCGACGCTGGTGAATCCTGCAGGCGACAAACAGCGTGAGGGCGCCTCCGGCGAGAAAGAGCGCGAGGTCGCGGTGCTCGGTGGTGACCGGCAGCTCCGGAATGGGCGGCACCGGGTCAGCTGTGGAGACCTCGCAGGGGAGGACCGGGCCGATGCGTGGCTCCCTCATGGCGTCCGCGAGGCTCGGGGGTGCGGTCAGCAGGGCGCGGGCGTAGGGCGGGAGAGGGCCGGCCATGATGTACCGCATCCGGCTCGCGAAGAACCCCGATCTCCTGGCGCGTAGATAGTACCAGCCCACCTGCTGATACGTCTCCACGAAGAGGCGGTGGAAAAACGACTCGCCGGTCTTCCAAACCATCACGATCGCGGGTTCCATGGTGGGACCTGTAAGCCATTCACGAGAGGATCAGAAAGCAGCAGCGTAAAAGTTAAAACAAGAGGGAGTACACAATTAGTAGCAGCAGGGGGCCGTCACGGTGACAGGCGACCTCAAAGTTAAGAACATGGGACAAACAAACCAAAAAGGAGTACGGTACGGGTGCAAGTAGGTAGGTAGGATCCTGTGACGTCATGCATGCACAAGAGCTGGAAAAGTACTAGTAGGACGATGTGGTAGGTAATTAGTAATACTCCCGCTAGGAGAAAAACACCTAATAGTCCCGGTTCGTAAGGGCCTTTAGTCTCGGTTGGGTGGGGTCGTTACTAATACCTCCACCCATTAGTCCCGGTTCAAACACGAAACGGACCAATGTGCCTACACGTGGCCTGTGCGCCGAGCCCAGTCAGGGGGGCCTTTGGTCCCGGTTGGTGGTACCAACCGGGACCAAAAGGCATCCACGCGTCAGCATTCCAGTGGCTG
>NC_041386.1:710196955-710198479 GCF_002162155.2 Triticum dicoccoides | reverse complement strand
AAGTGTCCTCTCTTATGTCCGTGCTTGGTCGATGCTACGTACTATATACATAAGTTCGTCATGCATACCGAGAGAAGTGATCGATCGACCTCTCCTTCTCGGAGAGATTGGTCGAACAACAAGTTTTCGTATCATGTATCCGACGCTACTGGCTACATACATGTACAATATGTAAGATCTCTTAATTACAATCCCCTAGCATTTGAAATCAACTTCCACCTGGTATTCTCCGGCTTTATTGATGACGTGGTCAAGAAAGAATCCCGCCAATTTGTCTTGAATTGCTTTCATGCGATCTGGTTCTAGGAGTTCATTCCGCATCTGCCACGTCTAATTTGAAGAAGGGGGTTAATTAATACATATATATGAATGAAACTCAACAGAAATGATGGTGTAATAAAATGAAATTGTGAATATTATTGCTTACGCACTTCATATTGTCTTTGAGAGTAGCCCCGCTTATTTTTCAAAGTCGCGTTGTGGATGAACTCGCACACGTAGTATCCACAGAAATCATTCCCAAGTTCCTGCCACAAGCACTTTACGAGAAATAGAGGTCAATCAAACTGATAATGAAGCATTATAAATGGCATTGATGAAAGTATAGCTATAGAATCAACGGGAGATGCGCGCAACTAGCTAGCCAGTAGTACTTACTTTCGGGTATGTATATCGCAGCTCCTTCGGCAGTCCCGGAGCTTCTGCGGTGAACTGTTTCCAAACCCTGCAAGACAAAGAAAATAATTATTATTACTTGAGATATCAGGAAATGAACAAAAAGTTGCCGATATGGTGCGATAATGATCGATTAAACTTACTTGTTGAGCAATTCAGTCATGTCCACATAGGTTTTGGGATCTTTCCGTCTCGAGTCTAAGACGGTTACTAGTCCCCGCTCAAGCTTAATCTCCAGAAGAACATAGTGGTACCTGCGCACGCATGCATAACTCATCAATTACATTACTATAACCTCGCTCGAGTAATAAGGGAAACTGAATATGCACACGACAGTAACACTCACTTGCCGTTGTAAGGAAAGAGTATGATATCTTTGTTTTGATTTTTGATCAACGATCGTAGCAAGTCGTCCTCGGCCTCTTCGACGTCCTTTTCAACCAGAAATTCATCTATGATATTTATGTTAATGAACCCAATATCATAAATTTCTTGTTTTTTGCACTTCACAATCTTCAATCTGCATAATATATTGAGGATAATTAATTATAAATACATGACATGAAAGAGCCGAGCTATATATAAAGACTTAATGACAGAAATAGTACTTACAGACAGTAGCAAAAGACCATTAGTTTATCGAGGGCCTTCTGATTAAAGAATGCAAAGAACTCATCAAATGGAACAATCAACAGATCAGTTGCAACGAGGTCATGCTCCTCTTTAATATTCAGATACAAAGCATTCGCCCCCCCCCCCCTCCCAGACTCTCTGCAGGTTTCCATGTACCAATTAAGGAATCTTCGCATCATTGTTGTCAGAGATTTTTCATCTTTGATGAGAGGCTTC
>NC_041386.1:710192865-710196669 GCF_002162155.2 Triticum dicoccoides | reverse complement strand
ATTGCTGTGCTTGTTCGCCGAGCTGGGCAATTTTTTCCCCTTTGCTCGTTCTTTTAACCTTTTATCACTGACAGTAGTTCCCGACCGCTGGGCTTGGAGATATGTCTGTTCAGTAATGCGCTGATAGTTGGTTCTCGGCGGAGACTTTGGTGGTTTCCTCAGGGCATCGATAGTGCCCTTTGCTTTCACCGGATCTACCTTCTCCTCCGGAGGTGGATGTCTCTTTGCTTTCGCCCCTTCAAAGAACTCCTTCACGTGGGTCCGCACAATCGTATCGTTTTCCTCCTCGGTCCTCTCGTACGGTAACTTCTCTAGAGGCTTGAGAGGTGGACCGTATCTGTATTGCCTCCCGCCTCTGGTTGTGCTGCTAGACGCCGGAGCAGACGGAGCGGCTGCGGCGTCTGCCTTCTTTCGTGCTTGCTTACAAGGCGGAGGATAAGGAGTACGACGCGCCGGAGCAGCCGGGGCGGCGGCGGGTCTCTTCCGCCCTTGCTGGCGAGGCGGAGAAGAAGGAGGCTGTTGGCTGCTCGGGAGCGTCAGTGCAGGCGAAGAAGGAGGCGGAGTGCCGCCACGCGCCGGAGAAGGAGGCGGAGTGCCGCCTCGCGTGCCCTGATCGTCACTCGCCGGAGGAGAAGGCGGTGGAGGAGGCAGAGTGCCCTGACTCGCCGGAGGAGGAGGAGGAGGCGGAGGCGTCCAGTTCGGAAGGTTGATGACCTCCTTCCGCCATAGGCATGGAGTCTTCAGAGCAGAACCCAGCCTAGTCTCCCCTTCACCGGTAGGGTGGTCAAGCAAGAGGTCCTCAAATCCCTCCGTTATTTCATCCACCATCACCTTAGCATATCCTTCTGGAATCGGCCGACAGTGATAAGTTGCTCCGGATCCAGTAGGATAAACAGAGCCAACAGCCGCCTTAACCTTCAAATTCATCCATCGCGCCATAATGTGGCAATGTTGAGACTCCGTGATAGCATCCACGGGATAGCTGGCAGGAGCCGTCAAGACATGCTCCGGCTGAAGCAGCTCGGTGGAAGCCACGCTGCTTCTTCGCTGAGATGGCGGGGTAACTTCGGGGGAAGCTTCGGCAGGTCGTTTGCTGCGATCTGCTGCTTCTCGTTCCTTTTCTCGTTCCTATAGCCCCATTACCCTTTCGTGCAGCGCCTGCAGTTGGCCCTGCTCCAGTTTTTTCCTCCTCTCGTGGGTTTTGTAACCCCCTGCGTCCGGAAAACCAACCTTCCACGGAATGGAGCCTGGAGTGCCTCGTGTCCGTCCAGGGTGCTCAGGATTCCCGAGGGCCATTGTGAGCTCGTCCTTCTCCCTGTCTGCTACGAACGTTCCTTTCTGCGCTGCATTGATATAGTGTCGAAGGTTCTTGATTGGTATTTCCAGTTGCTCGTCCGTCCAACGGCACATCCCTGATACAGGGTCCAAGGTTCCACCAGCCCCGAAGAACCAAGTCCGGCAACGGTCTGGTCATCTCATTGTCTCTGGTTCGATCCCTTTTTCAAGTAGATCATTCTCCTCCTTGGACCACTTAGGCTGGGCTTTGAGGTAGCCACCTGACCCCTTGTGATGGTGAAGCTTCTTCTTCGCAGCATTTTGCTTGTTCGTCGCTGACATCTTCTTACTCTTTTCTGATGTCTTGTGGGCCACAAATGCGGGCCAGTGATCTTTGATCTTCTCATATTTGCCGATGAATTCTGGTGTCTTTTTTTTGACAAAATGGTTCAACTCTTTCCTCCACCTCCTGAATAGGGTTGCCATCTTCTTAAGAGCACAAGACTTGATTAATTGCTCTTTAACTGGCTTCTCCGGATCCTCCTCTGGCGGTAGGGTGAAATTTGCCTTCAGCTGAGTCCAAAGATCTTCTTTCTGCATATCATTGACATAAGACACCTCAGGGTCGTCCTTAGGCTTATACCATTGCTGGATGCTGATCGGAATCTTGTCCCTAACAAGAACCCCGCACTGAGCAGAAAATGCGTTCTTTGTCCGGATGGGTTCAATCAGTTCGCCGTCGGGCGCGATTTCTATGATCTCAAACCTTTCATCCGAGCTCAACTTTTTCTTCGGGCCTCGTCTCCTTACCGAAGTTATGCTCGATCCGGAGGGCTAGAAATTAAAAGGAAGAAAGACAAGAGTAATTAATATGTGTACATATACCAAAACAATGAATGCATCAATTAACTAGCCAGTATGGGCTTAACTAATATATATATACTTGGCCGGACTCGGTTCGGTCACCGGAGCAGTCAGCACGGTCTCCTTCTTGTACCTCCATTGGGTCATACCGGAGCCATCATGAACATAGCCCTCTTCTTGTATCGGCATTAATGGGTCGGAGCCATCATGAACATAGCCCTCTTCTTCACCCAGTCCTTCCTGACCAACGACGCCGTTGAAAAATGATGCAATGACATCAGTTCCTTCTGCGATTATCTCCCCCATCATCGCTTCTGTTGCTTCGTCTCGGTAGTGCTCCATAGTTTCTGCAAATATTTACAACATGTCAATTATTATTCAAACATGGTACAGATGGATATATATTAGTGGCAAATGTAGAACTAGCTAGCTAATCACAATAAGGAATCATGTTAGTGGCCTCGACGCTGCTTCTCTAGGGTTTGGGATCGCCTTGACACAACGCTTCAAGGGTTTGGGGTGGCCTCGACGACAATGCTCTTTTAGCTTGGTAAATTTGGGTGGCCTCAAGAGTTTTGGTCGAACGAGAGGGCCGAGGGGGGTGTTGCCGTTGTATAGGTTATCACGGTCGAGAGGGGGTATATATATCGACCGCCCCTCATATCGAAGTTATCTCGAGGGGGCGGCGAGGGCGAAGGCGAGCATCCTGACGGCGACAGACCCGATAAAACATAAGAAAACGAAGAAGAAATAAAAAGAGGAGAAGAAGAAAGGAATAGAGGAGAAGATCGAAGAAAAAAAAGAAGAAAAAAATAGAGGAGAAGAAGAAAGGAATAGAGGAGAATAAGAAAAAATAGAATTGAATTTTTCTATTTTTTCTTCTTCTCCTCTATTCCTTTCTTCTTCTCCTCTTCCTTTTCTTCTTTTTTGTTCTTCTTATTTATTTCTCCTCTATTCCTTTCTTTCTTCTTCTCCTCTTCTTTTTCTTCTTCTCCCTCGAGAAAGGAAAATAATTAAGGAAAAGGAAGAAAAGAGGAAGAAGGAAGAAGGAAGAAGAAGAAGAAAGGAATAGAGGACAAGAAGAAAAAATAGATTTTTTTTCTATTTTTTATTCTTCTCCTCTATTCCTTTCTTCTTCTCCACTTCTTTTTCTTTTTTTCTTCTTCTTATTTATTTCTCCTCTTCTTTTCCTCTCCTCTTCTTCTCCTTTTCTTCCTCTTCTTATTTTCCTTTTTCCTCTCATTCTTTTTCTTCTTCTTCTTCCTTCTTCCTCTTTTCTTCCCTTTCCTTATTTTACTTTTTTCTCTACACTAACCTAATTAAAATGCACTAACCTAAAATTGATATCTACTAACAACCTAAATAAAAAATTAATACATATATGAAAAAACATATATAAACAAAAAAAATGCTATGAACATTATATTCATACATACATAGCCACATCCATTCATCATATAGCTACCACATACATATATACATTAATTATATATATGAAAAAAATGCAATGAACAAAATAATACACATGTATGTATGAAAAAAAAGCACTAAACACAGAGCCTCGACGGCGGCGGCTCACAACGGGGGCGGCCGGCGGGGCGGCCGCCGAGGGCGACGACGGCGGTGGCGAGGGCGTCGGCGACGACCACGGTGGGCCGGGGCTGG
>NC_041386.1:710185713-710192647 GCF_002162155.2 Triticum dicoccoides | reverse complement strand
CCAAAGGCCGCCGCCTTTGGTCCCGGTTGGTGGCACCAACCGGGACTAATGCCTCCCTCTTTAGTCCCGGTTGGTGCCACCAACCGGGACCAAAGGACCCTGTGCTGCCCGCGTTGGGGCCGAAGTTTAGTCCCACCTCGCTGGTTGAGAGGGGCGTGCAGTGGTTTATAAGCCCACTGCCGCACCCCTCTCGAGCTCCTCTCCACCGTAGGCTTGTGGGCCTATTTGCTATAGCTTTGCCTGATGGGCCTTCTGGGCCTACTGCGGGCCTAAATCCTGGCCCATGGTAGGGTTTCTATTCGTATTCAGGCCGTGGGGGCCTAGTAGGAGGCATTTGTTTTGTTTTTTTGTTTTCTTTCTTGCTTTATTTATTTTATTTTGTTTCTACTTACAACAAAATACTTATTGTTTCTATTTTTAATTATTTTCCAGTTTTTTTTGTTTTGTTTTCTGCATTATTTATTTTCTTTTGTTTTTTGCTTTATTTTTAATTCTTTTTGCTTTTAGTTTTAGAAAAATTATAAACTTTCTGTTAGTGCCATTAGTTTTCAAATTTGAAAACACTTTTTTTGTTTTTTTGTTTTCTTTCTTGCTTTATTTATTTTATTTTGTTTCTACTTACAACAAAATACTTATTGTTGCTATTTTTAATTTCTTTTTTGTTTTGTTTTCTGCATTATATATTTTCTTTTGTTTTTTGTTTTATTTTTTAATTCTTTTTGCTTTTAGTTTTAGAAAAATTATAAACTTTCTGTTAGTGCCATTAGTTTTCAAATTTGAAAACACTTTTTTTGTTTTTTTGTTTTCTTTCTTGCTTTATTTATTTTATTTTGTTTCTACTTACAACAAAATACTTATTGTTGCTATTTTTAATTATTATGAGGGCCGAACCATAAGACATTAAAGCATTTCAAATGAACTATGAAAAAATTGAAAGTTGGCATGGTATCATAAATTCACCCACATAGCATGTACATGTACAAAACGGACAATGGTATCATACTCGTGTGTTACAAAGTTGGCATGGTATCATCATAATAGTTGCGGGAGAAAGTCTTCACTTTTTCTTCGCTTATGTCATTTGCTTATTGCGCCGTAACCATGGATAATCTTCATCGCTTATCAGGATGCTGGGGTCAGCCTTGACTTTGAAGGGAGAAATTCATGAAACTTTTCATAATCTTCAGACATGTCTGTCTTGCCCTCCACTCCCACGATGTCTCTTTTTCCTGAAAGAACTATGTGGCGCTTTGGCTCATCGTATGATGTATTCACTTCCTTATCTTTTCTTTTTCTCGGTCTGGTAGACATGTCCTTCACATAGATAACCTGTGCCACATCATTGGCTAGGATGAACGGTTCGTTAGTGTACCCAAGATTTTTCAGATCCACTGTTGTCATTCCGTACTGTGGGTCTACCTGTACCCCGCCTCCTGACATATTGACCCATTTGCACATAAACAAAGGGACCTTAAAATCATGTCCGTAGTCAATTTCCCATATGTCCACTATGTAACCATAATATGTGTCCTTTCCCCTCTCGGTTGTTGCATCAAAGCGGACACTGCTGTTTTGGTTGGTGCTCTTTTGATCTTGGTTAATCGTGTAAAATGTATTCCCATTTATCTCGTATCCTTTCCAAATCTTAACAGTCGAAGATGGTCCCCTGGACAATAAGTACAGCTCATCACAAACAGTGTTATCACCTCTGAGACGTGCTTCCAACCAACTGCTGAAAGTCCTGATGCGTTCACATGTAATCCAGTCGTCGCACTGCTCCGGGTGTTTGGAGCGCAGACTATTCTTGTGTTCATCGACATACGGGGTTACCAAGGTAGAGTTCTGTAGAACTGTGTAGCATGCTTAAGACCAAGAATATCCGTCCCTGCATATTATTGAGTCCCTTCCAAGCGTGCCTTTTCCAGTCAGTCTCCCCTCATACCGCGATTGAGGGAGACCTATCTTCTTAAGGCCAGGAATGAAGTCAACATAAAACCAGATGACATCCTCTGTTTGATGGCCCATGGAGATGCTTCCTTCTGGCCTAGCTCGGTTACGGACATATTTCTTTAGGACTCCCATGAACCTCTCAAAGGGGTACATATTGTGTAGAAATACAGGGCCCAGAATGACAATCTCGTCAACTAGATGAACTAGGACGTGCGTCATGATATTGAAGAAGGATGGTGGGAACACCAGCTCAAAACTGACAAGACATTACACCACATCACTCCTTAGCCTTGGTATGATTTCTGGATCGATTACCTTCTGAGAGATTGCATTGAGGAATGCACATAGCTTCACAATGGCTAATCAGACGTTTTCCGGTAGAAGCCCCCTCAATGCAACCGGAAGCAGTTGCGTCATAATCACGTGGCAGTCATGAGACTTTAGGTTCTGAAACTTTTTCTCTAACATATTTATTATTCCTTTTATATTCGACGAGAAGCCAGTCGGGACCTTTATACTAAGCAGGCATTCAAAGAACATTTCCTTCTCTTCTTTGGTAAGAGCATAGCTGGCAGGAGCTTCATACTGCTTTGGAGGCATGCTGTCTTTTTCGTGCAAACGTTGCAGGTCCTCCCGTGCCCCAGTTGTATCTTTTGTCTTCCCATACACGCCCAAGAAGCCTAGCAGGTTCACGCAAAGGTTCTTCGTCACGTGCATCACGTCGATCGAAGAGCGGACCTCTAGGTCTTTCCAGTAGGGTAGGTCCCAAAATATAGATTTCTTCTTCCACATGGGTGCGTGTCCCCCAGTGTCATTCGGAACAGCTAGTCCACCGGGATCCTTTCCAAATATTACGTGTAAATCATTGACCATAGCAAGTACGTGATCACCGGTACGCATGGCGGGCTTCCTCCGGTGATCTGCCTCGCCTTTGAAATGCTTGCCTTTCTTTCGACATTGATGGTTGATCTTCAGTAGCATCACCGTATTCAGGGGGCACATAGTTGTCATCGTACTTTTCTTCTTTGCCGTCTTCCATCATAACCCCTATTTCTCCGTGCCTCGTCCAAACATTATAGTGTGGCATGAAATCCTTGTAAAGCAGGTGGGTGTGAAGGATTTTCCAGTCAGAGTAAGACTTCGTATTCCCACATATAGGGCATGGACAACACATAAAACCATTCTGCTTGTTTGCCTCAGCCACTTCGAGAAATTCATGCACGCCCTTAATGTACTCAGAGGTGTGTCTTGAACCGTACATCCATTGCAGGTTCATCTGCGTGCATTATATATAATTAAGTGTGTCAAAAATCATTAAAAACATCATGAATAGATAATTAAGTGACCAATTTAATAGAAGTTCATCATCACATTAAAACCAAAGTACATACATAGTTCTCATCTAACAGTATAAAGTTCTGCAGAGCATCTAAATTAATTAAACCATACATTGAAACTATGTAAAACATTTCAATGCGAAAACAAATGTGATCATAATCGCAACCAATGTAACAACTGATCCAACGGCATAATAATACCAAGCCTCGGTATGAATGACATATTTTCTAATCTTTCTAATCTTCAAGCGCATTGCATCCATCTTGATCTTGTGATCATCCATGACATCCGCAACATGCAACTCCAATATCATCTTCTCCTCCTCAATTTTTCTAATTTTTTCCTTCAAGAATTTTTTTCTTCTTCAACTAAATTTAACCTCTCGACAATAGGGTCGGTTGGAATTTCCGGTTCAACAACCTCCTAGATAAATAAAATCTATGTCATGTTGGTCGGCATAATTGTCATAAACAATAGATGAACCAATAGTTATGAAAAGATAATCTATACCACATCCGAATCATAGGCAGGACGAGGGCCGACGGGGGCGGATACCAAAACCATCGCACTATATAAGATGCAATAATAAAAGTAAGAAAATTATACAAGTATCTATATAAACATACAAGTAAGAATTTTTTTCCTTTCAGAAAGAAGATAAGAACAAGAGGCTCACCACGGTGGTGCCGGCGACGAGATCAGCGCGGGCGATCGACAGCGGTGAAGACGGGGACGTGACGTGACGGACCGCTAAACCTAGACAAATATTGAGGAAAATGAAGCTTGGAGGTCGAGCTTGGAGAGGAGAAAGCTTAAGTAGTGTGGCTCGGGCATTCCATCGAACACCTCCTGTGCATAGGAGGTGAGCTAGAGCACCACAAAGCTCTCTCCTCGCCGGCCACGAAAAACAGAGCAGTGAGAGTGCTCTGCTCGCGGGCGAGGGGTATATATAGGCAATTAATTGGTCCCGGTTCGTGGATTGAACCGGGACTAAAGGGAAGCCTTTGGTCCCGGTTCAGGTCACCAACCAGGACCAAGGCATATTGGTCCCGGTTCGTCCCACCAACCGGGACCAAAAGGTCCAGACGAACTGGGACCAATGGCCCACGTGGCCCGGCCGGCCCCCGGGGCTCAAGAACCGGGTCTAATGCCCCCATTGGTCCCGGTTCTGGATTGAACCGGGACTAATGTGCTGACCCGGCCTGGACCATTGTTCCCTTTTCTACTAGTGTCCAGTAAGACGACGATGCAGAGACTCCAGACAAAATGATTGGGCGGGGTCGGCATTAATTACAGTTAGTTACAACTAGTTACAACGCATTAATTACAGTTAGTTACAACTAGTTACAACTAGTACTACTACTACCGGTTTGCTTGTATGTAAACGAAAATGAATACGCGACAGTAGGTGTGCAAATAAGAAGTACGTAGTCGGAAGTACCAAGCATGATGGAAACAAGTCGAGAAAGTGAGTGGCCACACCACACAGTCATACGCGCCCATCTCTAGATGATGCCGCCGGACAAAAACGCCGAAAAGTACGCGTGCAAGCAGGATCCCTGGATGTCACGCATGCACAACTACTCGGGGAAATTTTAGTAGGACGATGTGGTTCGTAGTACTTCCTCCGTCCGGGTTTATTGGACCCGTAAGCCACAGAGTATAGTCCGGATTTACAAGGCCCCCATCTAGAAAACAACCCTGGAACATCTAAAAAGCAAGAGCTTTAATGCCACGCTAATTGCACTAGGCATGCATGCATGCAAGCGTGAGCTGGGATTGAGAAGTGATTGGTGCATGCAGGCATGGGAAAGAGAGCAGCGTGAGAAGCCGAGCTGCTCGCCGTGTTTCGAGGGACGGCATGTAGTTACTGCGAAATAAATCAAATGTCTCTTGGTTTCGCTGCTTTGGCTTAAAGGCCCAATAAACCCGGACGGAGGTAGTAGTAATTAGACTCCAAATGGAATGATTAGGCGGGGTCACATTAATTACAGTTAAAATCAGAATGCGAGGTGGCGTGGGCCTGGGCGTGAGGCTGGCCATAGTGGGGTAACATAAGGCTGGTCATAGTGGGGAGTAACTTAGACTAGTGATGCATGACACTAGTCTAAGTTACCCTTCATAGTGCAAAGTAACATAGTACTAGTGTCATAGATGGCTTCATGTATTAGCATGTAGACTCATCTTATCTTGGGAAGCGCTATGTTACAGTAACATATTATGTTACCACCTTTCATTAACTACATGCCACATAAGCAAAATTTTCTTGAAGTGCGCTATGTTACTAGCTAAGTTACTCCCACTATGACTAGCCTAAGTAGTATCATGCACTTGGGACTCGTAAACATGCTTATGTGGCAGACAATTAAAGAAGAGAGAGATGATTATAGTAACATAGGTAGATACCGTAACATAATAAATGTGATGCTACTATGTGTCATGCATGGCAATAAATGAGACCACCTATGATACTAATCTATGATACTATGCACTATAGAGATAGTAATATAGACTAGTAACATATGCATGTTACTAGTCTAAGTTACTCTCCACTATGACCAACCTAAGACGCAGGTGGCGTGGGCTGTGTCGGCGCGCCGCTCAGGTCAGATTTGGCGAGGCGAGAAGTGGAACACGCAGGCAGGGGAGGGGAGGGGCGGCGACAGAAAGCGAGACGGGCGACGGCTGTGGTGTGGTGTGGTGTGCCTTTAAATAGGGGAATTTTTTTGTTTTTGCCACTCTAGATTTTGCCAATTTTCCTTATGCCACTCTAGATTTTGACATTTCACCTTTGCCACTCTTAGTTTTTGATAATTATCAGAATTGCCATTCCCATGGCAAAAGCAAAATTTTCAGAGTGGCATTTGTGATAATTGTCAAAAGCTAAGAGTGGCAAAAATGAAATGAAATTATTTTGCTTTTGTCATAGAATGTCAATTGTGATAATTGTCAAAAAACTAAGAGTGGCAAAAGTGAAATGTCAAAATCTAGAGTGGCATAAGAAAAATTGGCAAAATCTAGAGTGGCAAAAACAAAATTTTCCCTTAGATAGGAGAAGGCCTTGCTGAGCTGGCATTGGCCATCCGCGCGTGCCACACACACCCCCCTCCCGCCCTTGCACCAAATTTTTGTTGCTTATTATAACGGGTTTCTTTTTCCAGCTAGAGTAATTCTAGCTAGTTATTTCATATCAAAATAGACTAAAGTTTAAGCCCCGCAAAAGAAAAGATTCTGACTCGCCCGAGCCGAGCTCCTACGCCGAGCTGTCTTCGCCCTACCTCTAAACCCCTACCTTCTCCGGCGCCGACAACCCACCTCCGCACCGGCGCCTGGAACATTTCCAGCTCGCCCTCACCGGCCGCGGCATCAGAGTCGCCGGCTGGATACACACTTCTTTTGTGGAGTCGACTGGCGCCGGAAATGAGGATGTCTAGATATTGCAAAGAATATGAAGTTATTTTTTTAATATGATTTAACGTATATATATGAGAAATTCTTCCAACAAGAAGATATTTAACAAAAGTGGAAGATCTCACAATTGAACGCGATGGTATTTGAAATGCAACTATATAGTTCAATAATGCATGTTACCTTGATCTTTCTACACATGACTTTCTCATTTTTCTGTACTTTCTTCGTTGTAATT
>NC_041386.1:710181965-710185437 GCF_002162155.2 Triticum dicoccoides | reverse complement strand
GGGTGTTGAGAGAGATCGACACTAGAGATAAAACTGGATAACAGGATATGCCCCGGCAATATCATCTTCGGTAATGACCAACACAGGGAACTCCAACGATGAGGTTGACCCCAAAAAAACAGACGTGTCGACAAACGTAGTATAACTTCGTCGTATGTCCATCGTCGGGATACACATGAGATGCACGTTAGCACATGTATACATGCATGTACCCTTTCAGCTCCCTTTCAAGTGCACGCCGATAAAAATAGTATATATTCACCATGCAGCTATATTCGGAGTACACATGATAAGGAAGGCAACATATTTATGCATTCATCATGGGCATGCATATGCATGTACCATATTGACTCACTTTCAACTGTGGTTGGCTTAACAATATGTATGTATGGTATGCATGCATGTACCTTAATCGAATATGTCACAATTAAACGCCATAGAATTTAATGAGGTTCAAAATCCAAGAATGCACTAATGCATGTTATCTCGATCTTTCGACGTGTGGGTGTATACTTTTCCTCTATCTTACTGGTTACCATTTGCTCTTAAACCCCCTACACACTTCCTACGTAATCGACATTTTGTTGTAAAGTTGAGAGAGACAGTGTTGATGTTATAGGGGCACAAGCCGGCATGATCAATGTAGTGTTAAGTGTACACCTCATCTTGACTGAACACTAAGTTAACGAAACATGCACCGGCAATATCATCTTGGGCGACGAGCATCATAGGGACCTCCAATGCTGATGTCGAACCCAAGACAGTGGGCGTCTCAACAGATGTAGTATAGCTTTGTCGTGCGACCATCGTCAGAATACACATGATACGCATGTTAACACATGTATGCATGCATGCACCCTTATAACCACCTCTCAACTATGTGTCGACGAACATAGAGTATAGCTTTGTCATGCAGCCGCCATCAGACTACACATGGTATACAACACTAACACATGTATGCATGCATGTACCCTTCTAACCACCTTTCAACTGTGTGTCGAGAGGAAGTATATCTTTGTCGTGCAGCCAGCGTCGGACTACACATGATATGCATGTCAATACATATGTATGCATGCATGTATCATTTCGACTACCTTTGAACTATCGTTATCTGAATATTGTGTATTCATGGAATGCATGCATGCATGTACCTTAACTGAGTGGAATATGTCACAATTAAACGTTGTGGAATTTAATGAGATTCGAAATCCACTTACAATACACTAATACATATTACCATGATCTTTCAGCGTGTAGGTGTGTACTAATACATGCATGTACCATTCTAACCACCTTTCAACTGCGTGTTGACAGGAAGTATATCTCTTTCAGTGTCTTAGTGTTGAGGCCTTGAGGGAGACAGTGGTCAATGTAATGTGTATGACCAGACACCAAGTTAATGGAACATGTCCTGGCAATATCATCTTGGACGACTAGCATCACCCGAAACTCCAATGATAAGGTTGACACTAAGGCGGTTGTCGTGTCTATAGACGTAGTATATCTTCTTCGTGCAATCACCGTGGGACTACAAATGATATGCAGGTTAAAACATGTATGCATGCATGTCTACAAACGTAGTATATTTTCTTTGTGCAATCATCGTGGGAGACTACACATGATATACACGTTGAAACATGTATGCATGCATGTACCCTTCCAACGACCTTTCAACTATGTGTCAACAAGCATAGTATGACTTCATCATGAAGCCATCGCCCCATCACATATGATATATACATGTCAACACATATGTGTGCAGTAAGCATGCATGCATGTACCCTTTCGACTCTCTTTCAACTCGCGATAGCACACGAATTTTATTGCATGCATCAAAGCACTATCAATGCATTATATGCATTAAATATAGACTAATAAATAACCCCTCAATGCATTAAATTATATTGTTGCATTTAAAAGAGCTCACATTTTATTTGTTTTATGAGAGAGAGAAATATGTGTTGTCTTGGTTTTGATGCTAAGTATCATATCCAGACTAGCATGTGGTAACACTCTCTTTCCACATTAAGTACGTATATGACATGAGCACTGACACTATCCTCAGGGGCATGCACGCATTGTTGGACGAGACCTGCTATACACATGACATGGTCTAGCCGATTTATGCACCATGTTGTTAATCACACCGTTGGTGTGAGGAAGCAGCATATGCAACAACATCCGATTATGGATCGTGCATAAATCGGCCACCAGCCCTCGTGCACAAAGTAGTTTCATTGTTGGACTACACATGATATGCACATTAACACATGTATGCATGCAAGCATGTGTCGCTTCCAACCACCTTCCAACTACGTGTCGGCAAACATAGTAAAGCTTTGTCGTGCAACCGTCATTGACTACACATGATATGCACATCAACACATATGTGTATGCATGCAGTATAGGCATGAATGCATGCTTGTACCCTTTCAACTCCCTTTCAACTATTGTTAGCTCAACAATGTGTATGCATATCATGCATGCATGTACCTTAACTGAAGTGGAATATGCCACAATAAAATATCATGGGATTTAACGAGATTCAAAATCCACTTAGAATGCACTAATGCATGCTAGCACAATTGTTCGGCGTGTAGGTGCGTATTTTTTCCCTACATTTTTGTCATTGTTTACTCTTAAACACCCTCCACCCCTCCCACGTGATCGACAAATTGTTGTAATATTGATGGAGACGGTGTTGGTGTTACAAGGGCACAAGTTGGCTTGGTCAATGTAGTGTGTAGTGTACACCCCGTCTTGACTAGACACCAAGTTAATGAATCATGCCCGGACGACATCATCTTGGACAACGAGCATCACTGAGAACTCCAATGATAAGGTTGACCCCAAGGCGGCGGGCGTGTCGATAGACATAGTATGATTTTGTCGTGCAACCATCATCGGACTACACATGATATGCACGTCAAAACATGTATGTGTGCATGTACCTTTGAAACCACATTTCAACTATGTGTCAACAAGCATAGTGTAGATTCGTCAGACTACATGATATGCACATCAAAAATATGTATGCTTGCATCATGGGCATGCATGCATGTACCCTTTCAACTCCCTTTCAATTGTCGATAGCTCAACAATATTTCATGCATCAAAGCACCACCAATGCACTAGACCCCTTAAATATGCAATTAGATATAACCACTCCAATGAATTTATCTTATTGTTGTAGTTGTAAATTATACTAAACATGTACTTAATCTAATTAAATATAGCAAACTGATCTTAGGGCACTCTTGATACATGGCTCTTAGCACAGTGTCATAGACTAAAATGTTGACCTGGCACTGTATTTAAAGAAGAGAGACAAGGGAGCTATGTCAGTGGAGATATGGCTCTTACCTCGTCTTCCTATACATCATAATTAATGTTATAATCTGGTGTGGCTAATCTCTCTATTTTTTACCCCGTTCTTCCTCTCCATGACTAGGTCATGAGGTTGAGATGCTAA
>NC_041386.1:710154222-710181681 GCF_002162155.2 Triticum dicoccoides | reverse complement strand
AAAAAAATAAAAACAATATTAGTTATGTATAATATCTAAGGGGTAATGCATTGTGGTGGTTATTGCCGCTAATTTTTTTCCCACTATATATGATTACTTGTTAAGAGACAGTGCATTGGGAGCACCCTTAGTGTTGTATCTAAAACAACCCTCATTTATTGTCTTACTGTGACTGCAGAGTTATGAGATGTCTTGGATTTGGTGTAAGATATATATCTAGATTAACATATAGGTGCTCTTTCTTTCTTCATTAAATAGGATGCAACATAACAATTTTACCTATGAAACCGAGCTAAGATATAAGCATTGGTAGTGCACTTAGATCTCCATGGTAGGGCTATCATAGGTAGTATCACACGGCCCATGCAATGCCAACTAGGCATATTGTGGACATGACACATTATTAACTGAGAAAAGAGAAGATGCTAATATCATATTATGATACCGTATCATAATAAATATTATGCTACTATATATGTGTCATGGAAAACAATAATATACAAAATTTGGATACTATTCACCAAGTATCATATGCATGATACTAGTATATGATACTCCACACTACGAGTAGCGTTAGACTACTTGTAGCGAGGAATATCACAAGTTGATATTTTAGATGATCTCATTTATTCCTTTATATGAGAAATAGCAGCGCATAATTTATTATGATACTATATATATCATGATATGATATTAATATACATTATTTTTCCTCAATTAATACTATGTCACATTAGCAATAGGCCTAGTTGGCATTGAGCGAGGTTGCATGATACTCCCTCTGTCCCAAAATAAGTGTCTCAACCTTAGTACAACTTTGCACTAAACTTAGTACAAAGTTGAGACACTTATTTTGGGATGGAGGGAGTACTAGTCAGGGCATCTCGAACGCTAACCCCTAAAAGGGACAAATTATTTATCCGCGGAACCGGTGGAGACCAGTGCATGGACACTGATGCGGGAGCTAACCATCCAACCACGTCCCCTAAATGTCCATGTATGCATGTGTATATCACGGTTGAGGAGAGAGAGGAGAAGTTTGGATGTCCGACATTGAAAGTGCAACTATCCCTAGGTGGTTTTGGTAATTCATAACAACATATAGCTCATTGAGCTAATGCTATTCCAAGACTATTATTTCAGGAAAGCTCAATGAATGGCATGGAATGGATGATGAAAGTGGATCCCTCAAAATATCAAGGACAAAGGATTGGCTCAAGCTCAAAAGCTCAAGACTCTTCATTTTACATTTTAGTGATCCAAGATCACATTGAGTCTATAGGAAAAGCCAATACTATCAAGGAGGGATGAGGTGATGCTTAATGAGCCTCTTGCTTCAAGTGCTTGGTGATATGCTCCAAATACCCTCAACTACTTTCTCACATCCTCATTTGACCTAAACCTAAAGTCAAAATCGGTCACACCGATTCTTTCTATCCGGCGCCACCGAGTTCAAATGTCATAGCCACTGCCACAAACCCTAGGCAAATCGGTCTTACCGATAGGGATCTTGGTCTCACCGAGATGGGATTGTAATCTCTCTGTTTCCCTTCGTAACATTTCGGTCTAACCGAAGTGAGCGATCAGTCTCACCGAGATTGCAATGTAAACTCTTTGTTTCCCTTTCGTAACATTTCGGTCTCACCGAAAAGAGCGAATCGGTCCCACCGAGTTTACCTGACCAACTCTCTGGTTAGCTAATTAGCAAAATCGGTCTCACCGAGTTTTTGTAATCGGTCTCACCGAGATTACGTTATGCCCTAACCCTAACCATATCGGTCCTACCGAGTTGCATGTCGGTCCCACCGAAAATCCTAACGGTCACTAGGTTTACTGAATCGGTCCGACCGAGTTTGTTGATTCAGTCCCACCGAGTTTGGTAAATTGTGTGTAACGGTTAGATTTTGTGTGGAGGCTATATATACCCCTCCACCTCCTCTTCATTCGTGGAGAGATCCATCAGAACAAACCTACACTTCCAACTTACAGTTTCTGAGAGAGAACCACCTACTCATGTGTTGAGGCCAAGATATTCCATTCCTACCATATGAATCTTGATCTCTAGCCTTCCCCAAGTTGCTTTCCACTCAAATCTTCTTTCCACCAGATCCAAATCCTATGAGAGAGAGTTGAGTGTTGGGGAGACTATCATTTGAAGCACAAGAGCAAGGAGTTCATCATCAACGCACCATTTGTTACTTCTTTGAGAGTGGTATCTCTTAGATTGGCTAGGTGTCACTTGGGAGCCTCCGACAAGATTGTGGAGTTGAACCAAGGAGTTTGTAAGGGCAAGGAGATCGCCTACTTCGTGAAGATCTACCGCTAGTGAGGCAAGTCCTTCGTGGGCGACGGCCATGGTGGGATAGACAAGGTTGCTTCTTCGTGGACCCTTCGTGGGTGGAGCCCTCCGTGGACTCGCGCAACCGTTACCCTTCGTGGGTTGAAGTCTCCATCAACGTGGATGTACGATAGCACCACCTATCGGAACCACGACAAAAACATCCGTGTCTCCAATTGCGTTTGAATCCTCCAAACCCTTCCCTTTACTTTGTTACAAGTTGTATGCTTTAATTTCCACTGCCTATATACTCTTTGCATGCTTGCTTGATTTGTGTGATGATTGCTTGACTTGTCCAAAGATAGCTAAAATCTGCCAAAGTCTAAAATTGGGAAAAGGTTAAGTTTTTAATTGGTCAAGTAGTCTAATCACCCCCCCTTTAGACATACTTCAAGGTCCTACAAGTGGTATTAGATCTTTGGTCTCCATTTGCTTTGATTTCCATAGCTTTTGGTGGTCATAGCCTTGGTTTCATAACCTAGGAGAGTATGGCGTCTAGCGAGGGAAATTATCACTGTAGAGGTCCTTACTTTGATGGTACTAATTTTGCTAGTTGGAAACATAAGATGAAAATGCATATTCTCGGACATAACCCCGCGTTGGGCTATTATTTGTATTGGCTTGCAAGGTGAATTCTTTGATGGGAGAGAGCCGAACCGTGAAGCTAATGCGGATGAATTGAAGATGCTGCAATACAACGCTCAAGCTTGTGATATCCTCTTCAACGGATTGTGCCCCAAAGAATTCAACAAAAGCAGCCGTCTTGAGAATGCAAAGGAAATTTGGGATACTTTGATTGATATGCATGAAGGTACTGACTCCGTCAAGGAATCCAAGCTGGATGTGCTCCAAAGTCAGCTTGACAAGTTCAAGATGAAGGATGGTGAAGGTGTCGCTAAAATGTACTCTAGGCTTGCTCTTATCACAAATGAGATTGCCGGCTTAGGGAGTGAAGAGATGACCGACAGATTCATCATCAAGAAGATTCTAAGAGCATTGGATGGAAAGTATGATACCGTGTGCACATTGATCCAAATGATGCCAAACTACAAAGATCTCAAGCCAATGGAAGTCATTGGAAGAATTGTTGCTCATGAGATGTCACTCAAGGATAAGGAGGAACTTCACAACAAGTCAAGTGGTGCTTACAAAGCCTCATCTGAAGCCCCCACATCATCAAGTGAGAAACAAACCTTCAATGAAGAATTGAGCTTAATGCTGAAGAACTTCAACAAATTCTACAAGAGTAGAAGCAAAGAAAGAAGCTCCAAGTCAAGGTCCTACAATGACAAAAGATCTTCTAGTTGAGAGTGAAATTGCTACAATTGTGGGAGACCCGAACACTATTCCAATGAGTGTATGGCACCCTACAAAAGAAGAGAAGATTCTCCAAAAAGAAGAAGCAAAAGAGAAGAATCACCACCAAGAGAGAGGAGGAGTAGAGATGATTGTTATGAACGAAGACCCTGACGGAGAAGCAAGGATTCGGAAAGGAAGGACAAGTCATCAAGGAGCTACACAAAACAAAGACATCAAGCTCATGTTGGTGAATGGGTATCCGGCTCCGACTCCGACAATCACTCCGAGAGAAGCTATCACTCCGACTCCGAATATACTCAAGATGAAGGTGTTGCCGGTCTAACACTTGTGTCAACCAACTCCTACGACATATTTGACTCACCAAATGAAGGAATTGGAAGATGCTTCATGGCCAAAGGTCCAAAGGTAACACATCCCGAGTATGTTGATTTCAATAGTGATGAAGATGACTTGCTAGGTAATGATGATTTACTTATTGACAACTCTAGTGATGAATACTATGATGAAACGTCAATTAATCATGCTAATCAAGATAAAACGAATGACAATGATAAGGAAAAGATTGAGCTTCTAACTAAAGAACTAAACACTCTTAAGTTAGCTCATGAAACTATCTTCGAAGATCATCGAGAACTTTCAAGGGCTCATGAAAAGTTACGCTTTGAAAAGCTCAATCTTGAGAAAGAGCATGAGTTCTTAAAAGCAATCAATGATGATCTCCGTAAGAAAAGTTCTTCTTACATTGCCAAGCGTTTACTCTTATCTACTTACATGCCTCAAGTCAAATCTAGTAACAAGAACAAGAAAGATCCTTCCTCTAGTAGTAACAATAATTATGCTAAATCAATTATTGTTTCTTCTTGTAGTTCTCTTGATTCCACTAATGATTTTCTTAGCCAAGTTACACTTGAGCAAGAAAATAGCTTATTGAAGGGAATTATAGAGAAGGGTGTATACAAAAGCCTTGCTGGGAGTAAGAAATTCGAGGAAATTGTACGCAAGCAAGGAAGGCACCGGAAGAATCAAGGTGTTGGTTTTGAATGAAAGTTCAATGCAAATGGAGTTGAGTGGGAAGAAGATCAATACCCCAAGACGAAGTTTGTTCCTCAACAAGAGAAGTATGATCCTACTTCCTTCAAGGGAACACAAGCACAAGATGATCTTCCACCAAAAGACCACAAGAACAAAGGCAAGGACAAGCTTCAAGAGGAGATTGATGCATTTGAAGAAGCACCCAAAGCCTTGGTGAAGTGGGTTCCCAAGACTACGTCAAGTTCTACTTCATCAAGTACGACTACAACTCCAAGGATTCCCATCAAGATGATGTGGATCCCGAAGAAGAAGAACTAGAGAGTTCTTGAGGGTGACTCCGCCAACATTCTTCACTCATATCATTATGGCAAGGACAAGTGCAATCAACTTCCACATCTTGCACTAGTTCAAGGAGTCACAAACCCTCATGTTGGTAAGGCAAGGGACAAGGTAACCTAATGATTTCATGGACATCATCTTGTGTGTGCATCACTCTATGTCTATGGATATTCTTGTTTGTTCCTTGTGGGACTAACCCATGTAGGTATGTTGAAAGTGCAACTCACTCCAAAGGATTGCTCCAAATGATCTACATCAACATTGAGCATCCACATCTTCAACACCTACATGAAGTCATCATCGACAAAACCAAAGGTTAGTTCGTCCCTCTAAACGGGGATCTCACATCTAGGGGGAGCTTAACTCTAAGAATTTAGTCAATGCAACTCTAATGGTGTGAACACATCAATGCATTATGTAAAAGTGGTAACCCCACTTGATCTTAGACGATGAGTATGACCTATGATCAAATGTTCTCATTTGACTCCTAAGTCAATATACTCATATATATATGACCTAGTCATCGCCAATTGTGTGATAGATGCTAGAATTGGTTGTGCATGCTTTGCCACATATTTCATTTGCCATTCTATTGTGTGAGCATGTTGGTTGCATACTTTACTCATTCGAGGACATCCACTTGTTGCTTTGATTGTTAGGGTTCTTTTCTTTTTGCCAAGTGGATGGACAAGAATGCCTAAGAACCTTCTCTAGATATCTATGCTTTTCTCGTCTAAAACTCTATTATTGCTACATCACAAAATTTGATCAAGTCAGATTCGAACCACTCTATGTGAGGAGCACTCGGAGTCCCCGATTCGTCAGAGGCTTAAACTTCCAAAACTTCTTTGTGATTCTCGGTCTGACCGATTCCTCCATTTTGGTCCCACCGAGATCACTAAGTTGATCTAGGTTTTCAATCTCGGTGCAACCGACTTGAACTTTTCGGTCACACCGAGTTGCTGTAACTATATACAGTTATGCATCTCGGTGCCACCGAGTTGTTCCACTCGGTCACACCGAGAGGGTCGGGCTATATATACTCACGGGAAAAAATTTGGAAATTTCTCCAAACCCCTTCGCCCGCGCATTGCTCGCTCTGCCTCCAGGGTCTCCAGATCATCTCCTCGTCGCCAGCCGCCTCCAGTCGCTGGTCTCCGCCACCGTCAACGGATTTCACCCCCGCCATTGCCGCCGTAGTGAGTTCATCGCCAAGCTAGGGTATGGACTCGATCACAGTGCTATCCTCGTCTGATTCCTAGCACATTGTGTTCATTATGTATCTTGCCACGATTGAAACAGTCCTATCCAGTCAATACAATCCTTAGAATAGGTGCGATTTGAGAATTTAGGGTTAGGTTTCCGCCGAAACCATCTCGGACCCACCAAGTTGAAAAACTCGGTCCCACCGATTTGGCTAACGCCATTGCACTAGTAACTCTCGGTCTGACCGAGAATTACAAATCGGTGTGACCGATTTTAGAACTTTGAGAAACCCTAGCAGTCTCGGTACCATCGAACGATGACTCGGTCCCACCGAGTTTACCAGTTTAGGTTCCAAAGCTTCTTCGGTATCACCGAGTTTGAAAATCGATTGATCCAAAATGCTTTCTGTGGAAAACTAAAACTGAGTTTTTAAATCATTCTTTTATAAAAATCTCTGCATTTTGTGATGCTCATCCATTCTATCTCATCTATAACTATTCACAGGGTCAGCAATCAGTGATTTGCAGCATGTCAGACCAAAGTGATAGTCAGAACAAGTTAGAAGAGCAGATTCACATGAGTGAGGGCACTAGTCCCTCAAGTTCTTTAGATGATGGCAGCAGGAGCACCCCAAGCAATCTGCCTAAAGCTGCCACCAGGACAAGGAAGAAGAGAACCTCAGAATCTGAGGATGAGGACTACATGGCAGAAGAAGATGAGGCTACTTCCAAGAAGGTAGTGCTCAAAAAGGAGTATGGCTCAGCAAAGACCACAAACCTGGACTTAATAGGAAGGTCCCTGCCAAGAGGACACCTATGCTGAAGGTCAGAGGATCAACACAAATACCTGAAAAGCCTGATCCCAAAGAGCCTGCTGCAGAAGGAAAGAAAAGGAAAGAAAGAGTCAAAAAGACCATGGCCAGAGTTGTTGGGCAACCTTCCATGCTGGAAGAAGAAGAAGAGGTTGCTGCACCAGCACCCAAGGCACAAAAGCTGATGGGTGATGCTATAAAATCAGGGGCTGCAACATCAAAGCCCAAAGAAGCACCCAAAGCTGCCCCCAAGCCCAAGATTGCACCAAAGAGGAATACCAGGAGTATTCCAGCTGCTGGGAAGAACAAGGCCCCAGTGCCTGAAGTTGCTGATGAGGAAGAGGATGAAGGACAAGTCCTGAGGAAGCTAAAGCCCAAGATTCCAGACCACAATGATGCTCATCCTGTGGCTGAGGACATGAATATCAGGAAAGACTCAGGGTTGAGGCTATGGAGAATGACAGATCCATATGCCACCAGGAGAAGGACTGTTGTTGATTACAGGTTCCATACAAAGGAACAACGGGACTTTTATGAGACAATCTTGTTGGACAAGAAGCCCATAGTGTGTGATATGAGGTGGGTCGACTGGACCTACATGGAAGAAAATGAGGAACACTATCCTGGAGTGCAAGACAATTTTGTTGCTTGTGGGTTTGCAGATTTTGTTGGGCAAAAGCTCACAACTAGAATGATGAACTCATTATGCAATTCTACTCCACAGCACACTTCTATCCAGATGGGAGGATAGTTTGGATGTCAGAAGGTACGAGGTACCAGTCAACCATAGAGGAATGGGCTAGTCTGATCAATGCCCCCAAGGAGAGGGAAGATGACTTGGATGTCTATGCCAAGAAGAAAATGGGACAAAATACTATGTCACATATGTACAAGGAGATCCCGAACAAAGCTCTTGAGACTTTCAAGTTTGGGTCAGTCCATTTTCTTCTGTCAGGGCTGCCAACGATCAACTGGATCCTAAGGCACACTCTTTTGCCCAAGTCAGGTGACCACAACATGATTAGAGGGCATGCTATCAACCTGCTGCACTTGTTTGATGTGCCACAGAAATTCAAGGTCATGATCCTTATGGTTAAGACCATTAAGAGGACAACAGCAGACCAGAAGAGAAGTTGTGGGTATGCCCCACAGATTCAGGAGTTGATTAACTCAAAGATGGGCACAGGAAAATATATATTGGATAAGGAACACTTTGCTCTTTATCCAGACTTTGAGGACAATCAGGTTGTAATGAATGAGAATGAACCATCATCAGTGCAAGCTCAAGAGAAGAAGGAGAAAGCAAGGAAAGAGAAGGCTGCCAAGATGCCAACTCAAGAGGAGGCATCTGAGTACTTTTTGAAGAACAAGCAGGAGCAGCTTGGTTACTTGATAACATCAACACTAAGGATTGAGAAGGGGTTGGCCACCCTAACTCAAAACCTGGAGAGCCTGGAAAGAATCATGGAACAAAAATTCTATGATCTAGATGTCAAAGTAACTGAGATTCAGTCAGTTGTGGAGCAGCTTCAGGAAGACATGCAGGAGAGGAAGGGCAAGACAACCACTGATGCATTTGCCAGAGTGCCTAGAGCTCAGAGGTCAGCTGCAGTGCCTGTGACAGACACTAGAGCCACATCATCTGCACCAGCTACAGCTCCTACAGCTCCAGTGCAACCAGCTCCAGCACCAACTCCTCCAGCTCCATCTACATCGACTGAAGCCTTTGTTCTTGGAGTTCTCCGGACACCACCACCTGAAGATCAAGCCTGGGAGTCGATCTAGCACTATGCATTTTCTATGAACTTTTTGGTAACTTGTTGCCAAAGGGGGATAAAAATGTATAGATCATAGGCTTCGAGAGAGAGTGTGTTGCTTTTGTTCTCTCTTTCTTTGGTGGTTAAAGTTTGTTTTCTTTTGATTGCTTGAGATACTATGCTATTATCTGTGAGACATTGATGATCATGTGTTTGATCATAAGCTACACTTATGTCTGTTTGATGATATTATCTTACCTATCCTTATATGATCATTCACTTTGCTTGGTGATGAGTGCATGTATTCAATCTTTATTATTTTGAGCGCTCCACCAAGATGTATGTGACATGGAAGAGTAACCCATGAGCCTAATTCCTTGTGCATTTGCAGTCCAAAGCAAATCTTAAACTATGCACAAATTTAGGGGGAGCTCTTGCTTATCACATACTTCTCAACGCGACGATGTTTTTCAATCTTATTATCATTTGTCGAAGCTTTGATCTATATGTTGTCATCAATTACCAAAAAGGGGGAGATTGAAAGTGCAACTATCCCTAGGTGGTTTTGGTAATTCATAACAACATATAGCTCATTAAGCTAATGCTATTCCAAGACTATTATTTCAGGAAAGCTCAATGAATGGCATGGCATGGATGATGAAAGTGGATCCGTCAAAATATCAAGGACAAAGGATTGGCTCAAGCTCAAAAGCTCAAGACTCTTCATTTTACATTTTAGTGATCCAAGATCACATTGAGTCTATAGGAAAAGCCAATACTATCAAGGAGGGATGAGGTGTTGCTTAATGAGCCTCTTGCTTCAAGTGCTTGGTGATATGCTCCAAATACCCTCAACTACTTTCTCACATTGTCATTTGACCTAAACCTAAAGTCAAAATCGGTCACACCGATTCTTTCTATCCGGCGCCACCGAGTTCAAATGTAATAGCCATTGCCACAAACCCTAGGCAAATCGGTCTTACCGATAGGGATCTCGGTCTCACCGAGATGGGATTGTAATCTCTCTGTTTCCCTTCATAACGTTTCGGTCTAACCGAAGTGAGCGATCGGTCCCACCGAGATTGCAATGTAAACTCTCTGTTTCCCTTTCATAACATTTCGGTTTCACCGAAAAAAGCGAATCGGTCCCCCCAAGTTTACCTGGCCAACTCTCTGGTTAGCTAATTACCAAAATCAGCCTCACCGAGTTTGTGTAATCGGTCTCACCGAGATTACGTTATGCCCTAACCCTAACCATATCGGTCCTACCGAGTGGCATGTCGGTCCCACCGAAAATCCTAATGGTCACTAGGTTTACTGAATCGGTCCGATCGAGTTTGTTGATTCGGTCCCACCCAGTTTGGTAAATTGTGTGTAACGGTTAGATTTTGTGTGGAGGCTATATATACCCCTCCACCTCCTCTTCATTCATGGAGAGAGCCATCAGAACAAACCTACACTTCCAACTTACCATTTCTGAGAGAGAACCACCTACTCATGTGTTGAGGCCAAGATATTCCATTCCTACCATATGAATCTTGATCTCTAGCCTTCCCCAAGTTGCTTTCCACTCAAATCTTCTTTCCACCAGACCCAAATCCTATGAGAGAGAGTTGAGTGTTGGGGAGACTATCATTTGAAGCACAGGAGCAAGGAGTTCATCATCAACGCACCATTTGTTACTTCTTGGAGAGTGGTGTCTCCTAGATTGGCTAGGTGTCACTTGGGAGCCTCCGACAAGATTGTGGGGTTGAACCAAGGAGTTTGTAAGGGCAAGGAGATCGCCTACTTCGTGAAGATCTACCGCTAGTGAGGCAACGGCCATGGTGGGATAGACAAGGTTGCTTCTCCGTGGACCCTTCGTGGGTGGAGCCCTCCGTGGACTCGCGCAACCGTTACCCTTCATGGGTTGAAGTCTCCATCAACGTGGATGTACGATAGCACCACCTATCGGAACCACGACAAAAACATCCGTGTCTCCAATTGCGTTTGAATCCTCCAAACCCTTCCCTTTACTTTATTGCAAGTTGCATGCTTTAATTTCCGCTGCCTATATACTCTTTGCATGCTTGATTGATTTGAGTGATGATTGCTTGACTTGTCCAAAGATAGCTAAAATCTGCCAAAGTCTAAAATTGGGAAAATGTTAAGTTTTTATTTGGTCAAGTAGTCTAATCACCCCCCCCTCTAGACATACTTCAAGGTCCTACAGAGATGGTGGGTTTTGGTTGGCTAGATGGATGTCCGGACTCTCCTAAAGCCCCCCCCCAGATTTTTGCTTGGAGTTTGAGAGAGTTTGGATGTCCAGTCGCTTTTCTAGATGCTTGGGAGATATCATTGGATGACAAGAAGTGTTTGCACTCCCCTAAAGGACTTATAGTGGCGATTTGAGGGTCCGCATTGGAGATTACCTTATGATATGGCTAAGAGGTCTTAAAAAGTGAAATATTTCACAATTAAACACCTTGGAATTTAATGTTGTTCAAAATCCACTTAAACTACTATAATGCTTGTTACCTTGATCTTGCCGCATATGGGTGTGTACTTTTTCTCTACCCTATTGTCTAAATTTTCTCTTAAACACCCTCCACCCGCCCACACAGTTGACATATTGTTGTAATCCTAAGGGAGATGGTATTAGTGTTACAAAAGGTCAAGTCGACGTAGTCAAGTTAGTGTGTAGTGTACACCCCATCTTGACCGTACACCAAGTAAACGGAACATGCCCGACAATATCATCTTGGGCGGAGAGCATCATAAAAAACCAACTATGGGGCCGACAGGCATGTTGACTGGCGCAGTATAATTTCGCCACGTAGTCGTTGCACTACCCATGATATGCACATAAGAGATCAAGTATAATAAGGTACATTTAGGAGGCTATAAGGATTAAACTATTATATTTATGCTGAGTTTCTTTTTGAGATAATGTTTTTTCTGAGTTGGATAAGAGAGAAGAGGAGAGAGAAAGGAAACCGGCTGTAGATTAACAGCTGGCTGCAACATGTACTCCGAAAAACATTGTGGGAGTGTAAGGTGGATCATGCATTAATAAAGTAGTACTATTTATCAACCAGCATATGTGAAGGAAATATTCCCTAGAGGCAATAATTATTTATTTCCTCATATCATGATAAATGTTTATTATTCATGCTAGAATTGTATTAGGCGGAAACATAATACATGTGTGAATACATAGACAAACATAGTGTCACTAGTATGCCTCTACTTGACTAGCTCATGAATCAAAGATGGTTAAGTTTCCTAACCATAGACATGAGTTGTCATTTGATTAACGGGATCACATCATTAGGAGAATGATGTGATTGACTTGACCCATTTCATTAGCTTAGCACTTCATCGTTTAGTATGCTGCTATTGCTTTCTTCATGACTTATACATGTTCCTATGACTATGAGATTATGTAACTCCCGCTTACCGGAGGAACACTTTGTGTGCTACCAAACATCACAATGTAACTGGGTGATTATAAAGGTGCTCTATAGGTGTCTCCGGGATTAGGATTTTTCACTCCGATTGTCGGAGAGGTATCTCTGGGCCCTCTCGGTAATGCACATCACTATAAGCCTTGCAAGCAATGTAGATAATGAGTTAGTTACGAGATGATGCATTACGTGACGATTAAAGAGACTTGCCGGTAACGAGATTGAACTAGGTATTGAGATATCGACGATCGAATCTCGGGCAAGTAACATACCGATGACAAAGGGAACAACGTATGTTGTTGTGCGGTTTGACCGATAAAGATCTTCGTAGAATATCTAGGAGCCAATATGAGCATCTGGGTTCCGCTATTGGTTATTGACCGGAAACGTGTTTCGGTCATGTCTACATAGTTCTCGAACCCGTAGGGTCCGCACGCTTAAGGCTTTGATGACAGTTATATTATGAGTTTATGAGTTTTGATGTACCAAAGGTTGTTCGGAGTCCCGGATGTGACCACGGACATGACGAGGAGTCTCGGAATGGTCGAGACATAAAGATTGATATATTGGACGACTATATTTGGACACCGGAAAGGTTCCGGGTGAGATTGGGACAATACCGGAGCTCCGGGAGGTTATCAACCCCCCCCCCGGGAGGTATATGGGCCTTATTGGGCCTTAGTGGAAAGGAGGGGAAAGGAGCAAGGGAGGGGGCGCACCCCCCCAATCCCAATCCAAATTGGGAGGGGGGCCGGCCCCCCTTTCCTTCCTCCCTCCTTCCTCTTCCTTCCCTCTCCCTCTCCTAATAGGAAAGGGGGAAGTCCTACTCCCGGTGGGAGTTGGACTCCCCCCTAGGGCGCGCCACCCCCGTTGGCCGGCCCCCTCCTCCACTCCTTTCTATACGGGGGAGGGGGGCACCCCATAGACACAACAATTGATCTCTTGATCTCTTAGTCGTGTGCGGTGCCCCCCTCCACCATAGTTCTCCTCGATAATATTGTAGCGGTGCTTAGGCGAAGCCCTGCGACGGTAGAACATCAAGATCGCCACCACGTCGTCATGCTGACGGAACTCTCCCTCGACACTTGGCTAGATCGGAGTTTGAGGGACGTCATTGAGCTGAACGTGTGCTAGAACTCGGAGGTGTCGTAGTTTCGGTGCTTGATCGATCGGGCCGTGAAGACGTACGACTACATCAACCGCGTTGTTCTAACACTTCCGCTTTCGGTCTACGAGGGTATGTGGACAACACTCTCCCCTCTCGTTGCTATGCATCACCATGATCTTGCGTGTGCGTAGGAATTTTTTTGAAATTACTACGTTCCCCAATAGTGGCATCCGAGCCAGGTTTTATGCATAGATGTTATATGCACGAGTAGAACACAAGTGAGTTGTGGGCGATACAAGTCATACTGCTTACCAGCATGTCATACTTTGGTTCGGGGGTATTGTTGGATGAAGCGGCCCGGACCGACATTACGCGTACGCTTACGCGAGACTGGTTCTACTGACGTGCTTTGCACACAGGTGGCTGATGGGTGTCTGTTTCTCCAACTTTAGTCGAACCGAGTGTGGCTACGCCCGGTCCTTGCGAAGGTTAAAACAACACTAACTTGACGAACTATCGTTGTGGTTTTGATGCGTAGGTAAGAACAGTTCTTGCTCAGCCCGTAGCAGCCACGTAAAATTTGCAACAACAAAGTAGAGGACGTCTAACTTGTATGAGATGATCATGTTTTGTAACCGAGTTATCGGCAACTGACAGGAGCCATATGGTTGTCGCTTTATTGTATGAAATGCAAGCGCCCTGTAATTGCTTTACTTTATCACTAAGCGGTAGCGATAGTCATAGAAGCAATAGATGGTGTAACGACAATGATGCTATGATGGAGATCAAGGTGTCGCGCCGGTGACGATGGTGATCACGACGGTGCTTCGGAGATGGAGATCACAAGCACAAGATGATGATGGCCATAACATATCACTTATATTGATTGCATGTGATGTTTATCCTTTATGCATCTTATTTTGCTTTGATTGATGGTAGCATTTTAAGATGATCTCTCACTAATTATCAATAAGTGTTCTCCCTGAGTATGC
Source organism: Triticum dicoccoides (assembly GCF_002162155.2). NCBI lineage: Eukaryota > Viridiplantae > Streptophyta > Magnoliopsida > Poales > Poaceae > Triticum > Triticum dicoccoides. The sequence goes on along the minus strand of NC_041386.1, from coordinate 710,167,332 downwards.
AACGTTGCGAAAGTTCTTCATGCTGAGACACCACGTGATGATCGGGTGTGATAGGCTCTACGTTCAAATACAACGGGTGCAAAACAGTTGCACACGCGGAATACTCAGGTTAACCTTGACGAGCCTAGCATATATAGATATGGCCTCGGAACACGGAGACCGAAAGGTCAAACGTGAATCATATAGTAGATATGATCAACATAGTGATGTTCACCATTGAAAACTACTCCATCTCACGTGATGATGGGACATGGTTTAGTTGAGTTGGATCACGTGATCACTTAGATGACTAGAGAGATGTCTGTCTAAGTGGGAGTTCTTTAGTAATATGATTTATTGAACTTAGTACCTGATAGTATTTTGCTTGCCTATGTTTGTTGTAGATAGATGGCTCGTGCTGTTGTTCCGTTGAATTTTAATGCGTTCCTTGAGAAAGCTAAGTTGAAAGATGATGGTAGCAATTACACGGACTGGGTCCGTAACCTGAGGATTATCCTCATTGCTGCATAGAAGAATTACATCCTGGAAGCACCGCTGGGTGCCAGGCCTGCTGCAGATGCAACTGACGATGTTAAGAACGTCTGGCATAGCAAAGCCGATGACTACTAGATAGTTCAGTGTGCCATGCTTTACGGCTTAGAACCGGGACTTCAACGATGTTTTGAACGTCATGGAGCATATGAGATGTTCCAGGAGTTGAAGTTAATATTTCAAGCAAATGCCCGAATTGAGAGATATGAAGTCCCCAATAAGTTCTACAGCTGCAAGATGGAGGAGAATAGTTTTGTCAGTGAGCATATACTCAAAATGTCTAGGTATAATAATCACTTGATTCAACTGGGAGTTAATCTTCCGGATGATAGTGTCATTGATAGAATTCTTCAATCACTGCCACCAAGCTACAAGAGCTTCGTGATGAACTATAATATGCAAGGGATGGATAAGACAATTCCCGAGCTCTTCGCAATGCTAAAGGCTGCGGAGGTAGAAATCAAGAAGGAGCATCAAGTGTTGATGGTCAATAAGACCACCAGTTTCAAGAAGAAGGGAAAGGGAAAAAGAAGGGGAACTTCAAGAAGAACAGCAAACAAGTTGCTGCGCAAGAGAAGAAACCCAAGTCTGGACCTAAGCCTGAGACTGAGTGCTTCTACTGCAAGTAGACTGGTCACTGGAAGCAGAATTGCCCCAAGTATTTGGCGGATAAGAAGGATGGCAAGGTGAACAAAGGTATTTGTGATATACATGTTATTGATGTGTACCTTACCAGAGCTCGCAGTAGCACCTGGGTATTTGATACTGGTTCTGTTGCTAATATTTGCAACTCGAAACAGGGACTATGGATTAAGGAGACACTGGCTAAGGACGAGGTGACGATGCGCGTGGGAAATGGTTCCAAAGTCGATGTGATCGCCGTCGGCACGCTACCTCTACATCTACCTTCGGGATTAGTTTTAGACCTAAATAATTGTTATTTGGTGCCAGCGTTGAGCATGAACATTATATATGGATCTTGTTTGATGCGAGATAGTTATTCATTTAAATCTGAGAATAATGGTTGTTCTATTTATATGAGTAATATCTTTTATGGTCATGCACCCTTAAAAAGTGGTCTACTTTTGATGAATCTCGATAGTAGTGATACACATATTCATAATGTTGAAGCCAAAAGATGCAGAGTTGATAATGATAGTGCAACTTATTTGTGGCACTGCCGTTTAGGTCATATTGGTGTAAAGCGCATGAAGAAACTCCATACTGATGGACTTTTGGAATCACTTGATTATGAATCACTTGGTACTTGCGAACCATGCCTCATGGGCAAGATGATTAAAACGCCGTTCTCCGGAACTATGGAGCGAGCAACTGATTTGTTGGAAATCATACATAATGATGTATGTGGTCCAATGAATGTTGAGGCTCGCGGTGGATATCGTTATTTTATCACCTTCACAGATGATTTGAGCAGATATGGGTATATCTACTTGATGAAACATAAGTCTGAAACATTTAAAAAGTTCAAAGAATTTCAGAGTGAAGTTGAAAATCATCGTAACAAGAAAATAAAGTTTCTACGATCTGATCGTGGAGGAGAATATTTGAGTTATGAGTTTGGTTTACATTTGAAGCAATGCGGAATAGTTTCGCAACTCACGCCACCCGGAACACCACAGCGTAATGGTGTGTCCGAATGTCGTAATCGTACTTTACTAGATATGGTGCGATCTATGATGTCTCTTACCGATTTACCGCTATTGTTTTGGGGTTATGCTTTGGAGACGGTCGCATTCATGTTAAATAGGGCACCATCAAAATCCGTTGAGACGACGCCTTATGAACTGTGGTTTGGCAAGAAACCAAAGTTGTCGTTTCTTAAAGTTTGGGGCTGCGATGCTTATGTGAAAAAGCTTCGACCTAATAAGCTCGAATCCAAATCGGAGAAATGTGTCTTCATAGGATACCCAAAGGAAACTATTGGGTACACCTTCTATCACAGATCCAAAGGCAAGACATTTGTTGCCAAGAATGGATCCTTTCTAGAGAAGGAGTTTCTCTCAAAAGAAGTGAGTGGGAGGAAAGTAGAACTTGATGAGGTAACTGTACCTGCTCCTTTATTGGAAAATAGTTCATCACAGAAACCGATTCCTGTGAGGACTACACCAATAAGTGAGGAAGCTAATGATGTTGATCATGAAACTTCAGATCAAGTTACTACAGAACACTACTAGGGAAAAGCCTAGCAGCAGCGCGGGTTTTAGGCCTATCAGTAGCGCGGGAAGGAGAGCTACTGATAAGGCGCTATAGCTAAAGCTTAGGAATAGCGCGGCTAGATCCACGCTACAACAGCGCTACTGGTAATTAGTAGTAGCGCTTCTCCTTTCCCGCGCTACTACTATTATTTAGTATTTTATTTCTTTTTTATTTCATGTTGTATTCATACACCTTTACACAAGTTTTCATACAACAGGAATTTAGAGATTGTTTTTACATCATAATGAGTTATTACATCACAGGGTGAAAGAACCGTGGACTAGTTTCAAGTGGATGTCCATCCACTTGAAACTAATCCACGGTTCTTTCACCCAATGATATAATAATATCATCATCATCATATCATTAACAACTTATCATCATAATACATCATTGTCATATAACACCTCCTCAAGATCATTGTTTTCATCAATGATATCACATAGCAAATTGGTCACTAGTCGTAATCACAAGTACTCCTCATTATCAACCCTAACACATTACCACATAATAAACATATTATACCTCATAGGACCTACTACATTCGATTAAGACCTACTACATTTTCTCAGGTAAAATAGCAAAAAACAAGCTAGCCCCTGACTCTCCATTATGGAGAATGGAGATTAGCCTGTCTCCAATTCTTGCCTTTCGCTGAATGTTACTTCCAAGAACCTCCTTGCGAATGTCCATACATTTCTTCCATTCTTTGACGAACATGTGTTCACCGGTTTTAGAAATCTGATATGCACAGGTGAGCTCCCTAGATTTACCTGCCAGTATGTTCAGAACTGAGAGGCGACCATTCAGAGACATCAGATGAGGCACACAATCCATCGGGAGTTTCTGTTGAAAAAAAAAATAATAACTTCGTAGTTAGCAATGATGTACTAGTTTTAGAAGTATGCAAAAGATGCACGGATGTCGTAATAGTAAAAAATCTTACCAGGGTATCTCCAGAGAAGTTACCGTGGTTCAACACATGCACTAGTGGCACGTATTCACCATAATTTGGAGGAGTTTGATAATAGTTATTGTAATTCTCAAGAAGAGTACAAAATGCGATCAAATGATTTTTCTCCTTATACGTTAATTCGGTGCCATCGGTGTAGTGGGTTTTATCTATCATCTTCCGCACAGTCTTTGAAGAATCAAAATAAGTTGTCAATGGAAAGAAACTATCAACTATTTTGAAATAAACAATATAAATTAGTTAATAACTATGTTTGAGAAACTCACATAGCGGTACAATCGGAAGCATATCAACAAGGACCCAAATGTCCATATTGTCTTGCTCGATGTCAGGATCACCAAGATCCATGGTGACAATCATACCCTCATAAAAACCATACATTTTGCAAAGTGCTTCCCAATTTTGGCAACCAAAATGGGTTACGCTCTGAGCATTGCATAGATTTACTTCAAAATCCATATCATGATGGGTCCTTAGGTGTATTTTCTTTGTTTCAAAATTTTCATGGTCTTCAAAACTCATCCTCTCCAAGACATAGCATCTTGCATGGCATGGGATAAGCTAGTTGAATTATAAAATATGAAAATTAGACGTTGAAATAGTTGAAGTCATGCTTAATTACGAAAAAAACACTTGTCATTGTTGCGTACCGTTTCAACATCGAAGGTCTCCTCGAGCTTAATGCTGAAGCACCTATCTTCGTCCAGCTCAACGAACCTGTCGCACATACCTCGATTGTCGTGGCACCAGCTGCACTCCCCCGGGAGACTGTCATCGTCCGAGTACGACATTTCCTACGTTCATAATTCAAAGATTAAACATGTACATATTCTAGCACAAGTCATGCCAGAACTCACGAAAAAATCCGGCATGACCTTTGCTAAAAAAGGACATATCGAGCGCCTGAAATTTGCCGGAACGGAAATTAATCAACACTCTGACAAAACATAGGCCACTCGGAGATGTAAACTAAACATGAACGGCCACTTGGGAAACCACATATCCTATTTGAGCAACAACACAAGATATACAAGGATATTTGGCTGGTCTCACCTCGATGTCGGAGGGGGTCGGTGACTGGGACGACGACGGGGATGTCGGAGGGGGTCGGTGACAGGGACGATGGTGGTCACCTGAAACCGTATAAGTTATCACTAATACATCCCGAATAATTGCTTAAACTAAAAAATAACAATAAATATGACATGTTCAACTAGTTTTATTCATTCAACTAGTTCTTACTAAATATAAACTTACTATAAATAGAAAAAAACTAGTTCTTTCTAAAAATAAAGTAGTTCAACTAGTTATATTAATTATCTTACTAAAAATACATTAGTTCTATTAATTCAACTAGTTCAACTAGTTTATTAGTTTACTTACTAAACTAGTTCAACTACAACTAAAGTAGTTCAACTACAACTACTATTAATCATACTGCCCTAGTTAACTAGTACCATCACTACTAGTAATTAACATCTACTACTACTAAAAATCTAGTACTAACTAAGCAACATCTAGTACTAGCTATGAACCCTAAATTAACATCTACTACTACTAAATCTAGTACTAACTAGTGGCAGGGGGTGGGGGGCAACGGAGAGGTAGCTAGGGGTGGCGAGGGCGGGATCGGGATCGGGAGGCGGCGGTGTTGGGTGGACTCGGGTGGCGGCGGTGAGGTCGAGGGTGGTGGGAGGAGGGCTGCCGGCGGCGGAGGGAGGAGGGGTGGCCGTGGGCGGAGGGAGGAGGGCGGCGGCGGAGGAGGGAGGGGCGGCCGCAGGCGGAGGGAGGATGTGCGAGGAGGAGGAAGGAGGGACGGAAGGAGGGGAGTACCTCGGCGGCGGCGACGATGCACGACGACGGTTATCGGCACGCGGGCGAGAGTGAGAGTGTGAGTGACAAGGTAGGGATAGTTGTAGCGCGTTTGCCAAAACGCGCTACAGCTAATCTGAATAGCAGTAGCGCTTTGCATATAAACCGCTACTGCTAAGTGTAACTATACAAAAATAGGAACCAGAGAGGACTCATATTGCGGCCACAAATTTTACACATAGAGTTCAGTGAAGAGCAGCTGGTTGTGATAGTTTCAGAAATAACATATTTAAGGTGGTAAACACCCTGTTCACGGAGTGAGGTGGGACTAAACTTGTGGGCTGATCATAGCAGTAGCGGTTTTCTTTGAAGCACGCTGCTGCTAACTTCCATAGCAGTAGCGCGGTTCATTATAGGGCGCTACTGCTATAACTAGCGGGGGGCGAGGTCATGGCAATTAGAGCAGTAGCGCGTTTTGCGGTGGACGCGCTACTGCTATTTTCCTTTCAGTAGTGCGTTTTGCTATCACGCGCTGCTGCTAAATAGCAGTAGCGTCCTATTTTGAGGAGCGTTGCTGGTAAGATTCTGTGTATAGGCTTTTCCCTAGTAGTGGAACCTCGTAGGTCAACCAGAGTAAGATCCGCACCAGAGTGGTACGGTAATCCTATTCTGGAGGTCATGTTACTTGACCATGGCGAACCTACGAACCATGAGGAAGCAATGATGAGCCCAGATTCCGCAAAATGGCTTGAAGCCATGAAAGCTGAGATGGGATCCATGTATGAGAACAAAGTATGGACTTTGGTTGACTTGCCCGATGATCGGCAAGCCATCAAGAATAAATGGATCTTCAAGAAGAAGACTGACGCTGATGGTAATGTTACTGTCTACAAAGCTCGACTTGTTGCGAAAGGTTTTTGACAAGTTCAAGGGGTTGACTACGATGAGACTTTCTCACCCGTAGCAATGCTTAAGTCTGTTCGAATCATGTTAGCAATTGCCGCATTTTATGATAATGAAATTTGGAAATGGATGTCAAAACTGCATTCCTGAATGGATTTCTGGAAGAAGAGTTGTACATGATGCAACCAGAAGGTTTTGTCGATCCAAAGGATGCTAACAAAGTGTGCAAGCTCTAGCGATCCATTTATGGACTGGTGCAAGCCTCTCGAAGTTGGGATAAACGCTTTAATAGTGTGATCAAAGCATATGGTTTTATACAGACTTTTGGAGAAATCTGTATTTACAAGAAAGTGAGTGGGAGCTCTGTAGCATTTCTAATATTATATGTGGACGACATATTATTGATTGGAAATGATATAGAATTTCTGGATAGCATAAAAGGATACTTGAATAAAAGTTTTTCAATGAAAGACCTCGGTGAAGCTGCTTACATATTGGGCATCCAGATCTATAGAGATAGATCAAGACGCTTAATTGTTCTTTCACAAGGCACATACCTTGATAAATTTTGAAAAAGTTCAAAATGGATCAGGCAAAGAAAGGGTTCTTGCCTGTATTACAAGGTGTGAAGGTGAGTCAGACTCAATGCCCGACCACAGCAGAAGATAGAGAGAAAATGAAAGATGTTCCCTATGCTTCAGCCATAGGCTCTATCATGTATGTAATGCTGTGTACCAGACCTGACATATGCTTAGCAATAAGTTTAGCAGGGAGGTACCAAAGTAATCCAGGATTGGATCACTGGACAGCGGTCAAGAATATCCTAAAATACCTGAAAAGGACTAAGGATATGTTTCTCGTTTATGGAGGTGACAAAGAGCTAGTCGTAAATGGTTACGTAGATGCTAGCTTTGACACTGATCCGAACGATTCTAAATCGCAAACCGGATAAGTGTTTATATTAAACAGTGGAGCTGTCAATTGGTGCAGTTCTAAACAAAGCGTCATGGAGGGATCTACATGCGAAGTTGAGTACATAGCTGCTTCGGAAGCAGCAAATGAAGGAGTCTAGATGAAGGAGTTCATTTCCGATCTAGGTGTCATACCTAGTGCATCGGGACCAATGAAGATCTTTTGTGACAATACTGGTGAAATTGCCTTGGCAAAGGAATCCAGATTTCACAAGAGGACCAAGCACATCAAGAGACGCTATAATTCCATCTGGGACCAAGTCCAGGTGGGAGACATAGAGATTTCCAAGATACATACGGATCTGAATGTTGCAGACCCGTTGACTAAGCCTCTTCCACGAGCAAAACATGATCAGCACCAAGGCTCCATGGGTGTTAGAATCATTACAATGTAATCTAGATTATTGACTCTAGTGCAAGTGGGAGACTAAAGGAAATATGCTCTAGAGGCAATAATTATTTATTTCCTCATATCATGATAAATTTTTATTATTCATGCTAGAATTGTATTACCCAGAAACATAATACATGTGTGAATACATAGACAAACATAGTGTCACTAGTATGCCTCTACTTGACTAGCTCGTAAATCAAAGATGGTTAAGTTTCCTAACCATAGACATGAGTTGTCATTTGATTAACGGGATCACATCATTAGGAGAATGATGTGATTGACTTGACCCATTCCGTTAGCTTAGCACTTGATCGTTTAGTATGTTGCTATTGCTTTCTTCATGACTTATACATGTTCCTATGACTATGAGATTATGTAACTCCCGCTTACCGGAGGAACACTTTGTGTACTACCAAACGTCACAACGTAACTGGGTGATTGTAAAGGTGCTCTACAGGTGTCTCCGAAGGTAGTTGTTGAGTTGACGTGTTTCAAGATTAGGATTTGTCACTCCGATTGTCGGAGAGGTATCTTTGGGACCTCTCGGTAATGCACATCACTATAAGCCTGGCAAGCAATGTAGCTAATGAGTTAGTTACGAGATGATGCATTATGTAACGAGTAAAGAGACTTGCCGGTAACGAGAATGAACTAGGTATTGAGATACCGATGATCGAATCTTGGGCAAGTAACATACCGATGACAAAGGGAACAACGTATGTTGTTGTGCGGTTTGACTGATAAAGATCTTCGTAGAATATGTAGGAGCCAATATGAGCATCCAGGTTCTGCTATTGGTTATTGACCGGAAACGTGTTTCGGTCATGTCTACATAGTTCTCGAACCCGTAGGGTCCACACGCTTAAGGTTTCGATGACAGATATATTATGAGTTTATGAGTTTTGATGTACTGAAGGTTGTTCAGAGTCCCGAATGTGATCACAGACATGACGAGGAGTCTCGAAATGGTCGAGACATAAAGATCGATATATTGGATGACTATATTTGGACAACGGGAAGGTTCCAGGTGAGATTGGGATAATACCGGAGCTCCGGGAGGTTATCGGAACCCCCCCGGGAGGTATATGAGCCTTATTGGGCCTTAGTGGAAAGGAGGGGAGAGGAGCAAGGGAGCCCCCCCAAAGCCCAATCCGAATTGGGAGGGGGGCCGGCCCCCCTTTCCTTCCTCCCTCCTTCCTCTTCCTTCCCTCTCCCTCTCCTAATAGGAAAGGGGGATCCTACTCCCGGTGGGAGTTGGACTCCCCCGTAGGCGCACCACCCCCCTTTGGTCGGCCCCCTCCTCCACTCATTTATATACGGCGGAGGGGGCACCCCATAGACACAACAATTGATCTCTTGATCTCTTAGCCGTGTGCGGTGCCCCCCTCCACCATAGTTCTCCTTGATAATATTGTAGCGGTGCTTAGGCGAAGCCCTGCGACAGTAGAACATCAAGATTGTCACCACGCCGTCGTGCTGACGAAACTCTCCCTCGACACACGGCTGGATCGGAGTTCGAGGGACATCATCGAGTTGAACGTGTGCTGGAACTCGGAGGTGCCGTAGTTTCGGTGCTTGATCGGTCGGGCCGTGAAGACGTACGACTACATCAACCGCGTTGTTCTAACGCTTCCGCTTTCGGTCTACGAGGGTACGTGGACAACACTCTCCCCTCTCGTTGCTATGCATCACCATGATCTTGCGTGTGCGTAGGATTTTTTTTGAAATTACTACGTTCCCCAACAATATGTTGGCTATTTGGTTGACTAAATGTGACATGACAACTCCATATAGCTTGTTGGCTATAGTATTAATCATGCTCCGATATGCATGTCAGCACATGTAGGAATGCATGCTCACCCACATATGCATGGGAATGCATGCATGTACCCTTTCAACTATCACGAGCTCAATAATTTGCCTCATTTTTATGGCCCAGTTTGTGCTTGTTGAACTATGCTATGGTGTTCTTATTTTTAGAAGTGTTCTGTAAAAATAGCCAGGAAACTAGAGAAGTAGGTTAAATAAAAAAATCCAAAAGCCTGTTCGATAAGTTGAATTATCACATTAATTCACTGCACTGTTGATATGTTTAAACTATTTTTTTACTATGTTCATGCTATGTCTATACCATTATTGCATCATTTTGGCACAATTTTATATTTACTTATTGAACAACATATTAATCTAGTCTATAGTGCCTGTTGTGATTTTCTACATGTTTTTAGAATTTGCAAAAATAATATTTTTCTGGGACCAAAAAATCTGGGAAAAATTGTTCAAGAAGTTTCAAGTCAAGACGGGTCAGAGGAGTTGTAGAAGATACCCTAGACACCCACAGGGCCAGGAACTGGGATGCCTGGAACCCAGGGACACTAGTAGAAAAACACCTAATAGTCCCGGATCGTCAGGGCCTTTAGTCCCGGTTCATGAACCGGGACTAATGGGTCTTTACTAATACCTCCACCCATTAGTCCCGGTTCAAACACGAACCGGGACCAATGTGCCTCCACGTGGCCCTGTGCGCCGAGCCCAGTCAGGGGGCCTTTGGTCCCGGTTGGTGGCACCAACCGGGACCAAAAGTCCATGTTTTTTTCGAAAGTGGCTGCTTTAGGGGTTTTGGGGGTTATTTTTAGGTTGTTATATTAGCTAGCTAATAGAGAGAAGTGTCCTCTCTTATATCTTCGTCCTTGGTTTACCAACGCTGCTGCTATATATGTTCATTTTACCCGCTGATATAATAACTCATGCATACTCGCATACATCAGCATATATAATAACAAGTACTCGTCCTACTAATCATGCATCATCATACAACTTCTACTCATTATTAATAATAAGTCATACGATCATCATCCTCATAGTCATCGAACCCAACCCTATATAATTGTTCTTAGCACATGATCATCAGTATCAGGTAGGACCTAAACACCCTTAAGGTAAAATAGCATAAAACAATATAGACCCTGACTCTCCATTATGAAGAATGGCGATCATCCTGTCTCCAATTTTTGCCCTTCGCTGAATGTTGCTTCCAAGAAGCTCCTTACGACTATCCATACATTTTTTCCATTCTTTGATTGTCATGTCTCCACTTCTTTTAGAAACCCGGTATGGACAGTTCAGATTCGTAGGAAGACCTGGTTGTATGTTCAAAACATGAAGGCTACCGTGTGTATACATCAGATGAGGCCCACAATCATTCGGGATTATCTGTTGAAAAACATAGTAATAACTTCGTAGTTAGCAATGATATGATGTACTAGTTTTAGAAGTGTGCAAAAAGATGCACGGATGTCATAATAGTAAAAAATCTTACCAGGGTATCTCCATGGTAGTTACCGTAGTTCAACACGTGCACTAGTGGCACGTATTGACCATAATGTTGAGGAGTTCGATTATAGACATTGTAATTCTCAAGATCAGTACAAAATGCGACAAGATGACTTTTCTCCTGATAAGTTAGTTCGGAGCCTTCGGTGTAGTAGGTTCTGTCTACCATCTTCCGCACATTCTTTGAAGAATGAAAATAAGCTGTCAATGGAGAATAAGTTGTCAACTATTTTGAAATAAACAATATAAATTACTTAATAACTATGTTAAGCTCACATGGGGGAAGAATTGGAGGTGTATCCACAAGGACGAAAATCGTAGGTCTCTCTTGCGCGATTGTAGGATCACCAAGATCCATGGTGACAAGCATACCCTCATCACAACCATACATCTTGCAAAGTGCTTCCCAGTTTTTGCAACCAAAATGGGTTACACTCTGAGCATTGTACATCTTTACTTGAAAATCTACACCATGATGGGTACTTAGGATAATTTTTTGGTTTCCATACTTTCATGGTTTTCAAAACCCATCCTCTCCAAGACATAGCGTCTTGCAAAGCATGGGATAAGCTAGTCGAATTGGAAAAGATGAAAAATACACGTTAAAATAGTTGAAATCGTGCTTAATTACGAAAAAAACTATTGTCGTCGTTGCGTACCGTATGAACATCGAAGGTCTCCTCGAGCTTAATGTTGAAGCGCCGATCTTCGTCCAGCTCAATGAACCTGTCGCACATACGTCGACCGTCGTGGCACCAGTCGCACTCCCCCGGGCGGTTTTCATCGTCCGAGTACGACATTTCCGGCCTAAGTTCATAATTCAAATATTAAATATATGTACTAAAAAACCTAAATTAGATCATTATTATTAATCACGGGTTGACTATCGATGATGCTATGTAGCTCCTCCTTTCATTCCCGAGTGCATTATTACAACAAATTATCTAGCACACGGGAATGAAGGAGAAGCTACCCCACGACGGCGTAAACCAAATATGAGCATTCAAAGTAGGAGTACTTTTCCAATATGAGCATTCAATAAGCAAAACCAAATCGTAAAATAAAGTAGTATTCAAATTAGCATGCATTCAATTATAACCAAAAGTACATCATCTCTTGTGTCCGTACATCATCGAATACTCCTCGAATACTATCATACATATAGCATCGCTAATTAATACAGCTAGAACCGTAGCGCCCGATGGGTATCGTCGCGGGCGGTGGACACCCAAAGATAAGGAACGATCACAGGATCATAGCTCCAGTGAGATCCCTGAAGAACCTGCCAGGTATTGTCGAACCTGCCCTCCAACGCAACCATGTAGCGACGGACGTGCTCGTCCTCCTCGCTGACACGGTGACGTACCACCTCCGCGGTGTCCGGAAGCCTCGGCACCATCACTAGCCCACACGACCGCCACCAAACAAGGATTGGGTCAACAACGGGCTGCCTCCTCACCAACCTACGTCCCTCAGAAGGTAGCACCTCCCAATACCAGCCCGGCGGAGCCTAGTCCCGAACATGGCCCTGATCAAGCAGGCCTCCACCGCCGAGTCGACGATGACGAGGATGCGGGATAGGCATCGCCGACGTCGATGCGGGAACTACGTACTTCTATATATAGTTAAATAAAGTAGTTTTATTAATTAAATCAACTATCTAGTTCAACTACTAAGCACTTACTATAAATAAATAAAGTAGTAATTATATTTTTCTAACTAGCTAGTTCAATTATAGTACTTAATTACTAACACAATCTAAATATCACCAAAAAAATCTATTACCAATAATATCACCAAACATACTATGAACAAATTAATACCAAAAAAAATCTACTAACAGAAAAAAATCTAACACAACATGAACACATTAATTACACCAAAAAAATCTAACACAATATGAACAAATTAATTACACCCAAAAAAATCTATTAACAGAAAAAAAAATCGAACACAATATGAACACATTAATTACA
>NC_041386.1:710098353-710153989 GCF_002162155.2 Triticum dicoccoides | reverse complement strand
GCGAGGTGGCGGCAGGCGACGGCGTCGGGAGATCGAGAGGAGGAGAGATCAAAGTGGGGATGCGGTTCTGAAAATTTCCTTATATAGCAAAACCTTTAGTCCCGGTTGGTGGCACCAACCGGGACCAATGACCCCCTTTAGTCCTGGTTGGTGCCACCAACCGGGACCAAAGGTCACTTTTCAGCAGCCCAAAGGGCGGGAAGCAGAGGGCTTTGGTCCCGGTTGGTGCCACCAACCGGGACTAAAAGGTGGGCATTGGTCCCGGTTGGAGCCACGAACCGAGACCAATGGTCGTGTGCTGGCACGGTGCGGCACGAAAGTTTAGTCCCACCTCGCTAGCTGAGAGGGGCGCGCAGTGGTTTATAAGCCCCACTGCCGCACCTCTCTCGAGCTCCTCTCCACTGCAGGCTTACGGGCCTACTTACTACCGCGTTGCCTGATGGGCCTATTGGGCCACCCGCGGGCCTGAATCCTGGCCCATGGTGGGTTTCTAGTCGTATTCAGGCCGTGGGTGCCCAGTAGGAGGCACTTTTTTCCCTTTACTTATTGTTTCTATTTTTATTTTTTCCCAGATTTTTTGTTTTGTTTTCTGCATTATTTATTTTCTTTTGTTTTTTTGCTTTATTTTTTAATTCTTTTTTGCTTTTAGTTTTAGAACAATTTTAAACTTTCTGTTAGTGCCATTAGTTCTCAAATTTGAAAACACTTTTTTGTTTTTTTTGTTTTGTTTCGTGCTTTATTTATTTTATTTTGTTTTTACTTACAACAAAATACTTATTGTTGCTATTTTTTTCCCAGATTTTTTGTTTTGTTTTCTGCATTATTTATTTTCTTTTGTATTTTTGCTTTAGTTTTTAATTCTTTTTGCTTTTAGTTTTAGAAAAATTATAAACTTTCTGTTAGTGCCATTAGTTTTCAAATTTGAATACACTTTTTTTGTTTTCTTTTTGCTTTAATTATTTTATTTTTTTCCTGTTTTTTTCTTTTGTTTTCTGCATTATTTATTTTCTTTTGTTTTCTGCATTAAAGAATTTCAAATGAACTCTGAAAAAGTTGAAAGTTGAAAGTTGGCATGGTATCACGTGGGCCGAACCATAATGGGCTGCCTTTGGTCCCGGTTCGTCCCACCAACCGGGGCCAATGGTGGTCGGCCAGGACCAAGGCCCATTGGTCCCGGTTCGTCCCACCAACCGGGACCAAAAGGTCCAGACGAACCGGGACCAATGGCCCACGTGGCCCAGCCGGCCCCGGGGGCTCATGAACCGGGTCCAATGCCTCCATTGGTCCCGGTTCTGGATTGAACCGGGATTAATGGGCTGACCCGGCTGGCCTGGACCATTGCCCCCTTTTTAGTCCCACATCGCCAAGCGAGAGGCACTCGTAGCTGTTTATAAGCCCTGAGTGCAGAGACGATAAAGAAGAGGCTCAATGCTCACCTGCACATTGGTTCGCTTCAAGCCTTGAGGAATAGGGTAGACTACACGGAGCTATGTGCAGTGCAGTTTACACTATTCCGAAAGGCTTGAAGCGAATTAACTAGCATTGCGCCTCTTTTTTATTTTTAATGACTTATTACCACACAGAAATAAATAGAAAAATAAATATAGCAGAAAATAAAGAAACTATATAAAAAACTACTCAGAAATAATTAGAAGAAAAAATAGTTGTGATTAACTTTACTAAAATCTTTTTTATTTTTAATAACTTATTACAACTCAGAAATAAATAGAAAAAAATAAATATAGCAGAAAAAAACTATATAAAAAACTACTCAAAAATGAGCATAGATGTGCTTATAGAGAAAATTAGACCTAAATTCATAATAAATTTCTACTAACTTCAGAGAAATTCAATATGAATTTAGGTCAAATTTCCTGTATAAGGGCATCTATTTTCACTTTGAGAGCAGTTCAACAAGGCAGAGATGGAGGGGCTTATAAACCGGTGTGAGCCCCCTTCGGTTGGCGAGGTGGGACTAAACTCTGGCCGCAACGAGGACCACCCCTTTAGTCCCGGTTTGTGCCACCAACCGGGACTAATGGGCTGCCTTTGGTCCCGGTTCGTCCCACCAACCGGGGCCAATGGTGGTGGGCCAGGACCAAGGCCCATTGGTCCCGGTTCGTCCCACCAACCGGGACCAAAAGGTCCAGAAGAACCGGGACCAAGGGCCCACGTGGCCCGGCCGGCCCCCAGGGCTCACGAACCGGGTCCAATGCGCCCATTGGTCCCGGTTCTGGATTGAACCGGGACTAATGGGCTGACCCGGCCTGGACCATTGCCCCCTTTTCTACTAGTGGAAGTTGTACTTCACTGCCTCTCGGTTCCCATGCCCAGGGACCTCGGCTCCACCAACACTGCCACTGAGAATAGCCTCACGAAGACCGCCCCCGATTAGGACCTCCCACTGTCGCGCGGTCTTACCCCAACGACGTTCCCTAGCGGCGGCGGAGAGGGTTAAGCGACGAGTGACCATTAGGGTTCGGTTACCCTCCTGGACCCTCTTTCTTACACTTTTGCTTGATCCCTATAATTGTTTTTCTGTGAAAAGATCCAGATATATTATAAAAGTTCACTGGAAATGCAAATCATCTCAAACATAATAAATTTACATCGAGATTCCAAGATCATCGAAGGACCACTACCGCCGCCAGAACGAGCCGTAGTTGTGCTGCCATCGTCACTCCCCAATCAGAGCTAGCTTGACCTTGTCGATGACCGTCGAGAAGTCATCGTGCACATGTCCCTAAGGACCAACACTATTGAATAGAATTGCAGCACCAAAAACCACCGCACGACAAGAACGCCCTACTTCACCGTCCCAAGGAGACGTCAGGAATCTCCATCGACTACATTCAGACGGACAAATTCAGAAAGGATCGGAGCCCAAAAGACAAACATGAAAAAGAAGCGCTGCTATTCACCCGAGTGCCACACATGCGAGGACCAAAAACCCTAACCTACTACTAATTGAAGCGGAGGTACCGGGATTCCCCTTCCCGTCAGCGGCCGCCGGAGCGGTAGGTAAAGTGGAGGTGAATCCACAGGCTCGGCTGCAAACCCTGGAGGAGAAGAGTTTGCGGCCACGGGGGAGGAAACACTTTTGTCAACATTTGTTGGTATCCGCTTGATTGTATAACTATGTCAGCAAAATGAAATATTCGTCATTTTAGATAAACATGTTTCCAGAGAGTTCACATTAGTTTTGGGAAAGGTATTTAGCATTTTAAATTTGGCAATATGTAGACTTCATTTTTTATCTCCAAACCGGTGTGTCGCAGTTAATTTGTTACGTACAAATTTTTTTTGACGTGTTCGTTGTTCCTCCATGTGCGTGGGCACAGGCCCCAGCGCCGGCCCACCTGCTCTGCTTCCTCCCTCCCCCACCAACCCCTACCGCCGCCGCCGCCGCCGCCGCAGTCACCGTTCCCCACCCCTCCCCGGTCGGCCTCCACTACGCGCTCCACGGCCGAAGGGGGCGTAACACCGGCACCCTTCCTCGCCCCTCCTCCTAGTCCTAGGCCAGCTCCCTCCCTCACACACACTCTCCCTTCCATGGCGGATCGGCACGGCGAGGGCGGCGTGGCCTCGGCGCGGCGGCCGGGGCGCACAGACTTGGACGACCCATCGGCAGCGCGTGCAGGCGCACCTCCCGACCTCGACGCAGGTGGTGGGCCTCCTGACCCTGCTCATCGCCGGCGCAGCGCTGCTGCCTGCTGGTGCTGGCGGGGCTGACCCTCACGGGCGCAGTGGTGGCGCTCGTCTTCCTCGGCCCGCTGGCTGGCGCTGCTGACCAGCCCCATCTGGGTGCCGTTCGCGTTCGCGCTCCTAGTGGTGGCCGCCGCGGCGCTCTACTTCACCACCCTACTGTTGTGAAAATTGATAAACTTGATCTCATGCTTGTAGAGAAGGATGATTCAGAAAATCTTTCCAGCCCTACCAGGTTGTGATTTTGTGCCATCATATGACCATTCAGTAACTGATGTTCTTTTCTCAACTTCTTTAAAAGCACTGGATATGGACATGCTTATAAGATTGGTTTCACTGCACTTGATGTTCAGTAATAGCTAATAGGTACTTAGACATTCAAAAAAAATATCTGTAAGTCCCGTCACTCAGAGCTGCTTCTGTTAAAATGGTGATTATATTGTTAAATCATCCAGATAGTTCATGTTATTCATCATAGCTAATTTAAATCTTTCTAGGCTCTGTTTTCTGCTTTATAGTCTGTTTTTTCCCGTGTGTGCATGTCTGCACCTTTTGTTTTACTAATAATTTTTATAAATTGTATAACAGTTTCTTACTATGGATCACATGCAAATTTATTGAAGCAATATACCCTTACAAAATCTGAAGTAATATGGTATACTGGGCTTAGATTGCAAATGGCATGACTGTACAAGTACGCTGTGGACCTGGTATTGGAAACACTTGGAAAGTCTGAACACTTATTTGCATATTCAGTTTCATTTCTGATGACAAATGGGGCTAAACCTTTTTCTTTTGTCCTGAAATTACCTTTAGGCCTTTTCTGGTGACTTACTTGCATATTTAGTTTTTTCCTATTATTTGTTTAGAGAGTAAAACTGGATGCATCATTAAGGACAGGAATTTTAGTTCCTAATTTCTTTTCAGGTCACCTCCGCTAGCAGCTATAACATTTCGTAATTTTGTACGGTACACAAAAAACGAAAAATGGGGTGCTTTGGGCAGCTAAGGCTCTTAAATTTGGTCATAGATGGACTGTAGGAAAAGGAACCAAGATCAGGTTTTGGGAAGACAATTGGTTTGGCGCTTCCCCTTTATCTGTTCAATTTTGGCCTCTATATTCTATTTGTCACCAACAGTGTGTGTCTGCAGCTGATGTTTGGGATGGTCAAAACAGCAAACTTACTTTTTGTAGGATCTTTAACCCTGCCATGATGGAAGATCGGTACTGCCTAGAGCAGATCATCTTGGGAATTGCCTATACTGATTGTGAAGATGCTCTCATTTGGCAATATATGAACTAAAGGCAAATACACTACTGGTTCCCTCTACAGTATTATTAACTTAGAGGGGTTAAACCTATCTTTATTCCCTCAGTTTGGTCTATTGTGGTGCCCCCAAGAGTGCAGGTTTTCTTATGGTTTTTATCCCACAATAAACCTATGACAAAAGACAATCTCAGTAAGAGGGGGATTGAAAACCTCCCTGAGTGTGTCTTCTGTTCAGAACAAGGAACTATTACACACCTTTCTTTGATTGTGTGGTCGATAAAAACATGTGGCAACACATCTGTAATTTCTTTGTAATTAGTCTGGGAGATGACTTCCTTTCATTTGCCAGATACTGGCCTGCTAGTAAGAATCACACTGCTATTAATTCTGTCTGTGCATGTGCTTATGGAGTATATGGAAGATTGGAAATTCCCATATCTTCAAAAATGCCATGTGGACTGACATGAATAGTTTGGTGTATGATACAGGTGACTATCAGGCGGTGGATGATCCTTTTCAAAAAACATCATTTGGAGGGGCTGAAAAAAAATGTCCAATATGATAAATCAGCTCATACAAACCCCCTTCAGGCTGGGGGTGGGCTGATCTATGGAGGAGTGACGCAGCTGGGCAATGCAGAGGGGCTGGAGAGGTCAATGCTCAACAAGCTGTCGCTGTTTTCAAAACCTGCAGATGGCAACGAACCTTCCTCTCCTCACGGAAGAGATTGGAACCTCAAGCATGTGGTGTCCAGCCCAACTACGCCGCTAGATCTTACTGCTTCTCCAACACAATCCCCTCTGAAGAAGAAGGGGGCTGAAACAGTCTGGAAATGAAGATGGACTTCGGCTATGAACCTAACTCCATTGCAATCGTTTCCTAGATTGTCATCTTTCTCGTTTTTAATTTGGCTTTAGTTTTTGCTTTTCAATCTGCTCAAGCTGCGGCCTAATGAGCTGTAATAATCAGTAGAACTTTGCTAGATGTTTTTAGTTTTCCCTTCGGATGCGCTGTATCTCTGGTTTCGTTCAAGCAATGGAACCAGGGGGGCTTTGGCCCTCCTAGTAGTCTAAAAAAACGAAAAATAAAATGGCAGTTGTTCTTGCTAGATTAAAGTTGCACTTGAAATTGTAAAATCATTGTTTTCAGCCACTTGATTGAAATGTCGTTTATATAGGTTGTAAATTTGAAAGAAGCAAGGGATTTCTCCAGGAGCACAGGATTCATTTATGCTTTCATCGTTTGATACTCTCCTAGTTTATCCGAGCAAATTAATGTCTTCTTGTGCTGTCAGCTAATGTACTAGGACATAATCAATGAAGAATAGTATACACAATTTCTGATCTCCCATATTTTTTGTCTAACTTCACAGAAATTGGAATGGCAGTTACTTTCAGTTGATCTTTTACCCAACCCTGACATGTTTGCCGATACATGATTTAACTCTTCAAGCAGTCAAGATAACAAGCGAGATGATGATAGCAAAGCAAATGTTCTTTGGTGGTGAAAAGTTTTTGGCAGGAATATCAGGGGATTCTAATGTGAGTGTCTCTATCTCGAATATGATTTGTCAACTTTGAGAATTTGTTAATTGATGTTTTAAGTTCGTCATGTCTTGGCTTCCTCGCTTATAAATTTTGTCGAGCATCAGATAACTCTGCAACGAACGGAGCAGAACAGTCCACTTGTCCTGGAGGTTCAGCTACATGTTACTGAAGCTCTCTGTCCTGCTTTAAGTGAACCTTGTAACAGTTATGGACCATAAAACTTTAGCTTGTCGCTCAGTTCCTGTTTGTATCAGTCAAACCTGAAACGCATTTTTGTCAGGTTTATGGGCCTTTCTTTGATTCATGACTGGGGTATCTGCGTGCTTAGATAGAGCAGATTTAGATCCTAAGTCTCAACAGGTTTCTTTTTCTCATGTAGTTTTTATGATTGCATTCTATGTAGTAGAATTATCAGATATAACACATATGGATATTCTTTGCATTCTTACTCTTTTCCTTCTCCTATTTTGCCAACATGCAGAAGCAGCAGGATCTTCCATGGTAAACAGACTTCCTTTGCATTGAAGATGCTGGTAAGGACTAGCAGCCCAATCAACTTTGAATATGCTATTTATAGACATCTATAGTGACTCGTTTGTTGGAATTTTGTTTGCGTCAACAGAGTTTTAGCCTGAACTTCTAATGCAATCACTGTTCTTCTCACGGTTACATTTTTTTGCTTGTCTATTGAGTACTGTACGCTTCTCTGATTACATAATTATTCAGGCTTTCTTGTCAGAGAATTTTTTCTATTGTAGTCACCTAGTGTTTTTCTCATTATTTTTGAAGGGTAGCATTTCAGACAGGGAGAGTTCAAAAAACTCGTCTTGCATAAAGGTTGCTGGGCTGTTTCTGAGGTAAGATGCATACCGTGTTTATAGTGACGAAACTACACAAGTCATGAAGTTTATAGTCATTTACTTACTCTGTTAAATTAGATGGAAATCCAGTACAATTTATATCTATGCACTTCTTATATTACTTTGGCAATGTGAACTTCTGATATAACTGTGATAGAGATTTTATTTGAGCTATGGATATAATACTTCTTTCAATCTTTTTGTCAAAACCTGTTAGGAATACACACCTTTGCTGTGTCTCATGTGTGAATATTATTTCTACGTCGACACATTTTTTCGTCCTCTGTGGACATTGATACAACCATTTATACAAGCTGTTCCACCAGAATCTTTGCCTATGCCTGATTCTGGTGAATACTGATTATGCCTTCGTTTTTGTACTACTGCTTTTATCATATCAAGTTATCAACCGTCTCGGGGCCTAGTCTATTATGTTACTTTATCAGGTTAAAACATTTGTCCTCCAATTTATCCATTTGGGAATCAATTCTTGGAATTCGCTGCTGGGATTTCTTTCTTTTCATTTTATCGTCTTGAGACCACTCCTCTCCATCACCTCCAAAGTGTGCTTTGAAAACAGTCATCACATGCTAGCCTCTTACGGTGTGTCTTCTTCAACATTAACAGTGGAACATAATGTTCAACTTTTCTGTTTGATTAAATATTGCCTGTAATTTTGCATTTTAGGTGACCTTTCAGGAACAATCCTGTTTAAGAATTGCCTCATTGTTAGCTGATGGAGTTGTGCCCAATCACAGTGCCACATTTCCTGATTGCTCATTTAACAACCTGTCGTTTTCTCTCAAAGAGTTTGATCTATCTGTTCGGTTAGATGTAGAGGTGGACTGAGGTATACTGAGTCTTTACTGCATCGTTTCGGTATTACAGGACATGATGGTGGTCCAGGAGAAGGCCTCTTGAGAGGACTGAAGGATTTATCTTCTGGTCCACTTGGGAAACTTTTCACACCATCTCACGTCACTGACAAGGAAGGTAAGCATTTGCAACTTTCTAGATTGTAAAAGCTCTACTTTGGTTACTATTACTACTGAAACAATAACGGAGAAATGGTCCAAGTCCTTATTTCAGATGGTGGAGGAAGATCTTCCGTTTCTTGTTTTATTCCTTTCTTTTGTGTGAAAAGTGTTTCTCATTTCACCTTACCCCCTAATATTACAGAAGGAAGATCCGAAGACAATGACAGCAATTCAAAGTTTGATCTGGGGGTGCCAGATGATCTTGTTGTGTCAGTTGTTCTGTTAAGAAACTGGTTGTTCGCACTTGAAGGGACAGAAGAAGCACGCGATTGGTCTTCCCCTCGTAGTGGTGATCCTATTGGTAGGGATGATAAATGTGTGGAGGAACGTCGTACCCATCCTGGGCGACGACTGCGTGTTAATATAGGCCAGGGCGCGACTCCTGGCATAGCGTACAAGGTTGTTCAGATTACATGGAGACTTGGAGAGAAAGAGATAAAGAGATAAGAGGAGATTACAACCATATGACAACTAACTAGAGATCCTAGTCTAGCTTGGTTTGGACTCATCCACCGATGCAACCTGAACATATGTCACGGTGCAACATGTGTCGTTCAACACCCTCCCTTAATAACTTTGTTAAGTTGAGATTACGCTTGAATTCTTCAAAGTTTCTTGTGGGCAAGGCTTTGGTGAATCCATTTGCAACCTGATCTCGAGAATGTACAAAACGAATTTCCAATTGCTTATTGGCAACTCGTTCTCTAACAAAATGGAAATCAATTTCAATATGTTTAGTCTTTGCATGAAAAACAGGATTAGCAGACAGATAAGTAGCACCAAGATTGTCACACCACAAGCATGGGGCTTGAGTGTTTTTCACACCAAGCTCTCTCAACATGGACTGAACCCAAATGATCTCAGCTGTGGCATTGGCTAGGGCCTTGTACTCAGCTTTTGTGCTTGATCGTGACACTGTAGCTTGTTTCTTTGCACACGATGATATTAAGTTTGGACCAAAGAACACTGCAAACCCACCAGTAGAGCGTCTGTCATCTACACATCCTGCCCAGTCAGAGTCAGAGAAAGCAATGACAAGTGTGGATGAGGACTTGGTGAAAGTAAGACCAAGATTCATGCTGTTTTTCACATATCTCACAACACGTTTAGCAGCAGTCCAATGAGTTTTAGTAGGTGCATGAAGAAACTAACAAACTTTGTTTACAGCAAAGGAAATATCAGGTCGTGTCAAGGTCAAGTACTGGACTGCTCTTACCAAGCTTCTGTACCTGGTGCTATCATCAGGACTCAAAAGTTCTCCTTCTGCAAGTGACAATTTCTCTGTACTAGATAATGGAGTTGGTGAAGGTTTGCAACCTTGTAACCCAACTCTTCTCACCAGGTCAGTAGCATACTTTTCTTGAGAGAGATGGAGGCTATCACCTTGTTTCTTTACCTCAATCCCTAGGAAGAAATGCAAGTCTCCCAAGTCCTTGAGGGCAAATTCAGCACTCAAATCCTTCAGCAGCCCTGATGTTGCCTCATCAGATGAACTTGTGACTATAATATCATCAACATATACGAGAACAAATATGGATGTTTTCAGTTTATTGTAAATGAACAAAGATGTGTCAGACTTAAAAGGAACAAAACCAAGAGCTTGTAGTTTCTGACTGAGTCTAGAGTACCAGGCCATGGGAGCTTGCTTCAGTCCATATAGAGGTTTGTCAACTTTGCAAACATGAAACGGTTTGTTTTTGTTCTCAAACCCAGGAGGTTGTTTCATATATACTTCCTCTTCCAGAACGCCATGGAGAAACGCATTCTGCACATCTAGCTGTCGAAAGCTCCATCCCCTGGAAACAACAATAGAGAGCACAAGACGAATAGTTGCAGCTTTAACAACAGGACTAAAAGTGTCCTCATAGTCGATGCCATATCATTGTATAAAGCCTTTTGCAATGAGTCTGGCTTTGTAGCGATCTATGGTTCCATCAGATTTCCATTTGACTCTGAAGACCCACTTACAATCAGTCAATTTTTTTACCTTGTCATGGAGGAACCAGATGCCATGTGTGATTTTTCAGAAGTACCATGTGTTCTTCCATGGCCTTCTTCCACTTTGTATCACTGAGTGCCTCGCCAAGAGAGCGTGGTTTATCTGTAGAGCAGGCAAGACCAAACTTCGTTATTTGCTTGTAATTAACTGGTTTAGTTACCCCTTTTTGGAGACGTGTGTGTGAAGCAACAGGAGGTGCAGCAGAGATATCCGGCGTAGCAGATCCCCCGATGGAGCCCTCTGCACCGACCGCCTCGTCATCATGCAGGGCAGACGGATCGTCTGCGGCATCTGGAGCGGGAGGTGGCACGGGTGAAGTGGGGCGTGGCGCTGAAGATCCGAGGCTGCGCAGCACGTCCGGCTCAGGCTCATCATGCGGCAATGATGAGGCGGGCCCGGCCAAATCCACGTCGGATCACGCGTCTGGAGGCGCGTCAGGGGACCGGCCCGGATCAGCTTCGGAGGCCGCGCCTGGCGCCAGGTGACGGGGCTGCGCGCCGGTCGGCTGGCGGTGCTCGAAGTGGAGGGGCCCAGCGACTCTCGGTGCGCCGCGTGGGGGCGTCCAAGTGGTGCGGGCCGGAGGGAGCACCCAAGCCAGTGGCGAGGCGCGACGTGGCGGGCGCGGAGGCGAGGTTGCGGCGCTCGCCAGACGAGGCGGGATCCCGCGCGCTGCCAGTCTGGGGCGGCCCCGATCTCGAGGGCGATCCGCTGCCATCTTGCAGGGAACCAATCCCGAGGAGGATCTGCTCCCCAACCCTGGACACATAAAATGTGACGTGTTGGGAGCGTTTTCTTCATTGTTTTTGTTGATTTCTGCACCATTTTCTTCACAGTTTTCATCATCTGCATCATCACAAAACTCATGGACGTGGTTATGAGCATTAGTCAACATTGAGTCACTACAATTATTTTCCCCTTGGGTGATGCCGGTGAGACTAGAAGGCAAGAGAAGAATTTCTTTGCGAAGTAGAGCTCTGGCATTGGGGTGTAGGTCGGAGAAAGGGAACTTTGTCTCGTCAAAGACAACGTCCCGAGAGATATAAATGCGACCAGTAGAAACATCAAGGCACTTTACACCTTTGTGTTGAGCACTATAGCCTAGGAAGACGCACTGTTTGGAGCGAAACATGAGCTTGCGAAAGTTGTAGGGACGAAGATTTGGCCAACAAGCGCAACCAAACACACGAAGAGTAGTGTAGTCGGGTTTGGTGTGAAGGAGACACTCAATAGGAGTTTCATAGTTGATGACACGACTAGGTAGCATGTTGATGATGTGGACAGCCCCAAGGAAAGCCTCATCCCAAAACTTAAGGGGCATGGAGGCACCAGCAAGTAATGCTAGACCAACTTCAACGATGTGTCTGTGCTTGCGTTCACCAGAGCCGTTTTGTTGGTGAGCATGTGGGCAAGACACGTGATGAGATATGCCAATTTTCTGAAAGAAAGAATTTAACTTTTCATATTCTCCACCCCAATCGGATTGGAGAGCAAGGATTTTGCAATCAAATTGGCCCTCAACAAGAGCTTGGAAGTTCAGAAAAATTTGAAACACATCGGATCGCTTCTTAAGAAGATAAATCCAGGAAAATTTGCTATAGTCGTCTATGAAACTCACATAATACGTGTGTCTACCAACAGAAGAGGGGACAGGCCCCCACACATCGGAGAAAACAAGTTGCAAAGGCTTTGTAGAAATGCTGGTAGAAACTGGATAAGTTAATTGATTGCTTTTAGCCCTTTGACATGAATCACAAATTGTTTCGACATCACGCTCTCCAACATATGGGAGCTTATTTTTCCTAAGCAAACGCTCAACTAAAGAAAAAGATGCATGCCCTAAGCGATCGTGCCATCGTGTTGAAGACACTTTGGTGGCACTAAAAACTTGTTTATTGAGTCTTCTAATCTCCGGAATCAAAGGGTAAAGCCCACGAACGCATCTACCTCGATAGAGCACCTTTTTCGTTACCTGATCCTTGATCAAAAAGAAGTATGGGTGAAATTCAAGAAAGACATGATTGCCAATAGCAATACGATGGACTGAAAGAAGACTCTTTGAGGCACTAGGGACATGCAAAAAATTTCTAAGATGAATTTTTTGATGAGGGGTTTTAACAATTGAGTGACCAACGATGACTAATTTTCATACCTTCTCCACTTGCCGTGTGGATGTGATCTTTGCCATGGTACTTCTCACGCATGGTCACCTTCTCCAGCTCACTAGTGATGTGGTTTGTGGCGCCGTTGTCGACGTACCAATTCGTGTCGACGCCGTAGGAGCCATCAGCAGCTCCGGCCACCTTCTCATCCTGCGATGAGTCATCTTCATCTTCCTCAAACCGATACCAGCAGTCTTTTGCCGAGTGACCCGGCTTGCCACAGATTTGTCACCTGACTGTGTCGAGGCGTGATCTGTTGTTGGAGCTGCTGTTGCGGCGACCTCTGTTATTGGAGGAGGAAGACCGGCCGCCGCGCATGTTGTTGGCGCCGCTGCTGTTGCTGTTGTGGGCGCCCCTGCCCTTTCCGTTCCACGGTGGACCACGGTAACGAGAGCCCCCGCCGCGGCCGCGGGTGGCAGCATTGGCAGATGACTTGAAGCCACCTCCCGCGCCTTGGAAGAGAGCCACCCTTTGATCGAAATTGCTCATCTGTCCGAACAACTCGTCGAGGGTGACCGGAGTGGTCCTGGCGTCGAGGGCGGAAGCGGCTGGTACTCCATGTCAAGCGCGTTGAGGATATACGAGATGAGCTCATCATCCTTCAATGGCTTTCCAGCCGCGGCGAGCTCGTCGGCGAGTCCCCGCATGTACGCGAAGAAGGTAGCCACCGATTGCGTCCCCTTCTGCGCGTTGGTGAGGGCAGCTCGGATGTTGTTGACGCGGGACAGCGACGTCGACGAGAACATGCTCGCCAACGCTGTCCAGAGCTCTCGTGCATGCGCGATGGAAGTCACCTGCACTAGCACTTCCTTTGACAGATTATTTAGAAGATACCCAAGTACCTGCTGGTCCTCTCGGAACCAGACGGCATGGAGGGGATTGGGGATGGCTTCCTCCTTTCCATCCTTGTCCTTGCTGACAACGAACTCGGCCGGCTCCGCCGTGCTTCCATCAACGTATCAAAGACTCCAGCCCCTCTCAGCTGTGGCGTGATCTGGGTGCGCCATAAGACGTAGTTGGTGCGGGTGAGGCGCTCGGTGATCTGGCTGGAGAGAGGGGAGGAAGCAGCGGCGGATGAAGCCATGGCAGGAAGTTGCGGTGGAGAGGAGGAACGCTAGATGGGAAGAGTCAGCCTCTGTATACCATGTGGAGGAACGTCGTACCCATCCTGGACGATGGCTGCGTGTTAATATAGGCCAGGGCGCGACTCCTGGATAGCGTACAAGGTTGTTCAGATTACATGGAGACTTGGAGAGAAAGAGATAAAGAGATAAGAGGAGATTACAACCATATGACAACTAACTAGAGATCCTAGTCTAGCTTGGTTTGGACTCCTCCACCGATGCAACCTGAACATATGTCACGGTGCAACATGTGTCGTTCAACAAAATGCTGGCATAAACCTTCAGGAATCTGCACGTGTCAGCCAAAAGTAGTGACCGACCTAACTTGGGAGGTGCAGAGAAGGTGTCTGGACGAAAGAACATTTCCAGTGGAGTGATTTACGGTATATCCATGGCTGCTATACTTCTGTATTTCGATTTGTTACTCTCCTTCTATGTATTCTGACAGGCCGATATTTGTTGGTACCTTCAGGCTGGAATTGAAGGTTTACAGGCAATAAAACCTCGCTTGAGAAATCAATTCATTGGAATAGAAAATTAAATAAAGATCAATTAGGCGGTGGGAAACTGGGAATGCAAAGTGGATAATGGATAATATAAAGTTCTCAGTTAAAGAACCGGTAGGAATACTTCTTTCAATATTTTTGTCAAAACCTGTTGGGAATACACTGTTACTAGATACCTCAACTACTTATATCCATTTGAACACGCAGACTGAGGCCGTGGCAAAAAAAGAAGAGCTGGAGCACCTTTTCCATGATTTGCAGATCTTACGGTGATGCAATGGGGATGATCACTACTGGAATTCTCGGGCCCCTTAAGTTTGATAAGTCTCTTAGCCAGGGAACCATCGAACAGCTGAGGAACCTAGGTATGGAATGAACTACTTTACATGCCCTGGGCTTCACATTATTTTTTGGGTTGCTCTTTCAATGAGGTTTCAAGTGTCTTACAAACTCGTGCTACTGCAGGAACTGGAGGTCTGGACAGTATCTTTTCAACTAGCAGGCCCAGCAGGCAGAACAGCTTTGGCAGCGTCGGCACCCCTAGGACCCCTGGGACTCCAGTCTTTCACGCAGTCTCGAATGTGGCGTCCAAAGAGGCCCTGGAAGCGACAATCGCCTCGCTACAGAGTGACATTTCTGAATCCAAGGCCAGATGCGCGTCCCTAACCAGCGGGGAAAATATGCAGTCCCAGGTGACGCAAATGAGAGCCTTGATCTGAGTTGTAACATTGGTTTATTCATTGTGTACAGGCTGGGCAGTGGTACGGCTAATGCCATACTTCCCTCGGCGATTTTTTTCTCTTCTGTGTGCATCTATTACACGTTTCTTGGGGTATAAAGGTGGAAGGGTGGAATAAAGGGTGGATCTGGATTATGTTTTGTAACTGGAAGGGTGGGTGCAACAGCAGAAAAATTTGTAGCTGGAAGGATGCAAGGTAGTAGGAGTTTGGTCTAAAGTAGCCACTTGAAAGAGTGGAATTGTTATTTGTATGTAGAGCTCTTTTACGGTGATTGGAGAGTTACTTTTTGTAATTTTATGTAACTCCTCCTTCGATTTGTTTCCACCGTTGATTTTACATGTCAATTAAAAATATTAAGTTTAATCAACAAGGGTATTATGGTCCTCAAAAGAATTCCTGTCAATGCTAGTTCAACCGCACGCATCTATCCTTCCCCATCTCGCGAGAAAGGCGGCGGCGGCGCGAGGATCTCCGAGACGGCGGCCAGCGCAAGGTCCTGGAGGCGAAGACGCGCGAACCCCCAGGTGGGTTTCGTTGTAGTGGCCGCTCCCCCACTGCACCGCCGACGCTGGTGCAAGATCCTGGAGGTGACGACGCCGGCGCAAGGTCTTGGAGGTGAATCACAGATTGGGCTTGGTCGTAGTGGTCGACGAACGGACCAAGGTACTTCGGCCGCTTCCCTCATCTCTTCCTTCCCTCCCTCCTAGATCCAGGGTAACAGTTTTGGGTGTTCAAATTCAGCGCCTGCGGGATACAACATACAAGTTGGAGACGCTCGGTCCGGCTCTGCAGTCAGTATGATGTCGATATGATCTTGGTGGTTCCTCTTGTGATTGTTACAGTAACAAAAAGAATGTGACCAGTGTGGCAATATTATTTGGATTTCTCACAGATTGGAGCAGTTGTTGTTCAAATTGATCGCTACCGCTATCTTACTTGCATATGAAGTTCAGTAAATGCATCCTAGTTGTGTCATCTCGTCTTCAAAATATCGAATATTAGACAAAAAAAAAAGATACTGAGATGAGATCAGATATTATTATGAATGATGATTTAGTTAAAGAGTGCTAGGGTCCTAGAAATTCAGATGGGTGGTGGGTGTGTAGATACATATATGCTCGTCTGTTGTAAGACACGGAAAAGCGGGACCAAAGGTTAGCTTTCGGCTTCATGTACAGAGCTTGTTTGACTCGCCCTTCATATTAAGTCCTTCAGAAATAATACTATCTGGAAAACTCGTGTTCAGTTGGAATTATGGTTGAATCTCTCTGTGTAGCATTATTTCAGCTACTTAATCAAAAACCCTTGAGAATTCTGAAGGGCTTAATCCGAGAAATCTAAAAATACAGAAAAACTCGTGTTCAATTGGAAATATGACGATTTCAGTGTAACCCAACACCAGTACATATTGGATGGTTTTTTCCCTCCCTTCTTTTTTGGCCTCTCTTCTCTTCTGTGTGTACATATTTAATTAGCATTAATGTATAGAAAAAGTCAGTAGAACAGAAAAGTAATAGTACGCCATGCCGAACAGAAAAGCAGACCAGATCACCATGTCACCTATCTAGGCTTATGATGAGTCTTTCATACATTTACTTTATTTACTTGGAAACAATTGTGCTTATGGTCCTGTTATCAAGTATTATTTTCTGCAACTAAGCATGATTAAGTATTTAGTTTTGACCTTTTCTTCTATCTTTGTATACATGACAGAGTTATGAAAGAAATTTTAGACATTTGTACAACCCGATAGAGCAAAGGATGCCACAGTTCTGATTTATCATTTCTGTTATCAAGTATTATTTTCTGCAACTATTTAGTTTTCTGCAACTAAGCATGATTAAGTATTTAGTTTTGACCTTTTCTTCTATCTTTGTATACATGACAGAGTTATGAGAGAAATTTTAGACATTTGTACAACCCGATAGAGCAAAGGATGCCACAGTTCTGATTTATCATTTCTGTTATCAAGTATTATTTTCTGCAACTATTTAGTTTTCTGCAACTAAGCATGATTAAGTATTTAGTTTTGACCTTTTCTTCTATCTTTGTATACATGACAGAGTTATGAGAGAAATTTTAGACATTTGTACAGCCCGATAGAGCAAAGGATGCCACAGTTCTGATTTTATCATTTCCTTTGCACCTGCTCTTAATCGACCATGCCTTCCTGCACATCACATACTACTACTTATGATTGATTTAGTGCACTTGCAATAGTTCTGCACCTGGTATATCATGCAGTAGCCTGCTCTTGGGCTTGGGTGAAGGTTGTAAGCACCAACTGACTTTCTTTTTATTTCCTTGCAGCAGTTTTATTTTGTAACCTTTTCTATCTTCCTCGATGAAATCCAGCGATCCGCTGATTTTTTTCCTCGTCTGAAGTGTTCTGAAACTGCTTGTTTGAAAGTGAAATGATGCTCTAGCAAGTGAAACTCTTTACTATTCTCTGCAAAACTGAAGTGTTCTCTGCCTGCAGGATTTCGTGTAGGAGAAGGCAAGCTGTTCGTAGTCCTTTTCCATGTGGCATCAAACACTCCTTGCTAATCCTATAGGATTCAAGTTGGCATGCCACTCCAATCCTATACTTTTCCTATTCCTACATTTTCAAATCCCGTGAATCAAAGAGGCCCTAAACTTACTGTGTTTACTCTACCAGATCTTTTTTCGATGAACCTAGTCTACCATTGATTTATTGAACTTATTTTGCTTGTAGGCGTTGTTGGTGAAGACGATGAAGTTGAAAATGAGGACATAGGTGATCATTTTGTTCGGTGTCTACAGAAGCGAATCTGAACTTGACTCACCGTATAGCATGTTGGTTGTTTCGTCTTGCATGACGTGACTTGTGAAGTCGACTTTTGTAGTCCAGTGTATCGTGGAGTTGCAGTCTATGCTTGGACCGTCAGTGTGTTAGTGCCTTGTTGATTAATTTTGATTTATGTCTCTACAACTTAGTGCTTCACTGCATCGTATTTGTGGCTTGCATTTTCCTGTGCGTCTTTTTGATATAGTTTGCACAATTCAGCTTTGGATTTCTGCTGCCGATATCCTAGTGTTTGCCGCGGACTAGGTTCTGACTTTTCATTGTTGTTGCTACAAGACTATCTTTCATGTAAAAATTATTTGCTGAGAGTTTGCACATGTTGATTTAGTATTGTACAAATGATATCCAAGTGAAGTCCATGTTATGTGCCTCTGAGCCGGGGCACAGGCCCACGGATGCATCTTACTATTTTGACGATGCATATCTAAGCTTGTATTGTATAGTGTCTAATATGATGAGGATTTTCTGCCATTGTGGTCACTGGTCTATGATGTGCAACTTGAATAATCGTGTGAGGGGGTGTGTAAGCTTGCAAGGGCCCATGATGGAGCTCTTGCATTGTGGAAGAAAATTTCGGCCACAAGTAATAGGGTAAACAAATGAAGTTTCCATGACGGCCTAATGCTAGCTAAATTCTCAAAAATGATCAATACCCTTATATTCAATCTGAGATAAATGGAAGAAGTTTTGCCAAATAGAAAAAAACTATAAGAAAAATCGAAGAAGTTTTGCCAAATAGGAAAAAAAAACTGTAAGTACAGTTCAAACTTGGAGCATTTTGGGTCAAATTTGGAGCTACTCGACCAGATGAACACAACCGCAGTCTTAGAATTTTTTAAAGTTTAGTCAATGTCCTTGCCTTGTCTCCGAATCAAACCATGCAAATTCCAAACGACTCATAGTGCTAGTAGTCAGTAGTGCTAGTGGACCTAGACGACCGGTAATGGTAGTTGCGTGTTTGGATGACTCATAGTGCTAATTGTGGGTGTGTCAGGACTATCTATAGTGTAGTGTTAGTAGATCTGGATCCAAACTACCCATATTAATGTGGGTTCAGACGACCCATACTACAAGACTGCTAGTAGGGGATCCGGCAACTGATAGTGGTAGTAATAGGACCGGATGACTCATGATGCTAGTTGTGAGTTCGAATGACTCATAGCGATAGTAGTGGGATCAAGCCCACGAGTACCGTTCTTACTCATTCGGGCCAACTAGTACCGTTCTTACTCATTCGGGCCAATTAGTACTGATCTTAGTCATTCAGACACACAAGTATCGGTCTTACTCATTCAGACTTACTACTATCGAGCTAAGTCGTTCAACAAGTACCAATCTTAGCCGTCCACACCCACAAGTACCAGTCTTACTCATTCAGGCTCTCTTCTATTGATTTTACTCGTTCGCGCTCACCACTATAGAAACAAAGTATTGGTGCAGCAAATTGGGAAACCAATTAATCTTGCCATAATCAGGTATAATACTGTAGAAACAAAGTATTGGAAAACTAGCATATTCTTGTGCGTTCAACCTTAACAACAAGAAAATACATTGCCCATATTGCAAAGTATTTAATTCAGGGTGGACACAGTACATTAACCATTGACACCATACAATTCTTTCAGAAAATAAATACCTAGTCATATCTCTCTACAAGATAAAGTTGAATTCCTCTAAAGCTAAACAGAAGGAACTTTCCAAAGATAACACTGCAGCTCTCAAAACTCATAAGCTCTTAATAGCTCAGAAGATAAGGTTGAAGCTCCGGCAAGATGACACTGAAGCTTTTAGCTTCATCTTGTACTACACCAAAAGAAAAGGAACAGGTTGCCTCGGAACAAAATAAAAGAATCTGCAGATAGACATGAACAGATCAAATATAGTGGACAAATACATTATGAAATAATATAGCCATTTTTTTACAACTACCTTTACAATACTGAGGTCTTCAGACAAAAATGGGCCGCTGGTAGCTCCCTTTTTTGGTGTATACCGAAGCTTTCTAGATTTATAAGGGGAGGATGTATCCCATATCATGGCGTCCTACACCGTCGCAACCAGTCCCCCAATTTCATAGAAATGAAATCAATAATACATCACCAAAATCGAGTCACACAAGACGGCCATGGCCGAAATCACCCATGCAACCACAGTAAGGTAGCACATTTACTGCAAAGACTAAGATCCAAATGTTCAACTTGGAAACACCGATCCCAGTACAGAAACTACTACTATCAGGTCACTAGGAAAAATACTAGAACAGAACATGAACCAGTTGAAATTACTGTAGCTAAAAAGAGCCACACTCAGGTACTTCTACTGCATTGCAAACTCCTCAGGCACCTTCAAAACGTAGGACCATTGGACCCCATCCTTACCTCCGATGAAAAAATAATTCTGAAAAATTGTACTGCCATAAGGATCTAACAAAGAGAAACGTTCAGTATTTGCCTGCCTACACAAAAGAAATTAACATGCCTAAACCAAAGCTCACAAGACTCGCCAGTAATTAAAATGCAGCAAATCCACTGCATTTGCCACATTCTTCAGAGTTGCAGCTAAATTGTAATGTATGCAACAGATAATCTAACTTCAGTAGAAAAATTGCGACACATTAGGCAATGCTTTGCTCTAGGAATAAGAATCTAAACAAGAAAATGTTCTGGGAAGATCCAAAATATAGCATCAGACCTTCAGAATCAATTACCAGAGCCAATTGACCAATCAAAACATTGTGCAGATCTAGGAGAGAGAAGCGAAAGGAAGAGATTGTGCTCGCAGTTAATTTGCCAATGGTGGGAGAGTTCCAAGATTCCGGTTAGCTAGAAAAGGAGGATTAGATGCTCACGCCCGTGGATCTGGAGAAACATCATGAGTGCTAACTGAGGCATCAAATAGAGGAGAGAACGAGGTGTTGGTTGTGGACGAGGAAGAGGAGAGGGCTAACCTGGCTCGAAGGACGAGGAAGGTGACTGCTAGCTTGTTGCTGTTCGTATGAGGAGATGGAAGCCACGAGGGGTAGTCGATCTTGCCGGATGTAGAAACCGACCTCTGGGCCGTCAGCCCGTCGCCATCACCAGGCAGAGGATCTTGGAAGGAGAGGAGGGGTGACGTCACCGATGGAGGGAGAAGCTCTTGGCCGGAGGCGCGGGCGGTCGCCGGAGGCAGCAGCTCAGGAGGATCGGGTCGGCGTCGTTGCTTCTCGATGATTTCTTGCATGAGATCAGGGAATCGCTCCTATGGAAGGGGTGTGGAAAGATGCCCCGTGATCAAAGCCAACCAAATGAGGCCTACATGGCGGATTTACCTTTGGAAAAACTACTTGGTCCTACTAAAGTTTTGTAATGGTCCCACTGTTAGACGTAATTTCCTGTAGTTTTAGTTTTGTAACTCCTTGTAACTCCTATTTTCCCACCGTCAGATTAGTGTAGACGGACGTCTCCTAAAATCGCCAATCACCGTAACAGTTGTTTTGTATGTATGGTATACACATAGGTGTTTCGCACATCAGGTTTGATTCTTCGCTTACAGCTTACCGGATGCCTGGATTATGTTTTGCGGTGTGCGTAGTCAAAGTATCTGATATTGTTCCTTGCAAAATAAATTTTATTTAGGATTAGAACAAATTTGATATTCCTTGTTCAGTTCTCCTGTCGTTTGAAATTTTATGCTGGTAATGGTATGTTTAGTCAGAAATCGGAATGACCTGCTGTATACTGCCCTGAAAGAGAAGCAAAGTGTCAGGGCAGCATTCACAGATTTTACCTGTCTGCACATAAACTTTGACAAGGGCACTTTGGTTCCTATTGGGCTGGACGCTGTCACCAGGTCTGAGATTGCTGCTCTGTTCGGCTGCCCGGTTTCTTCCTTCCCATGCACTTAACCGGGGCTCCCCTTATCTTTGCATAAGATCACACATGGTATGCTGCTACCAGTAATCCACAAGGTTGACAAGCGACTGTCAGGTTGGTTAGCTACTCTTTTATCCTGGGGTGGTCGGCTAACGCTGCTGAACTCTGTGCTGGCTGCCATTCCAAGCTACTATATGACATGCTTCCCTTGGCCCAAGGAGTCTCTTACAAAGCTGGACAATCTCTTTCGAGCATTCTTCTGGCAAGGCAAGAACAGCGTACGGGGTGGCCAATGCTTGGTGGCATGGGATTACGTGATTATACCACGGTGTTCTGGTGGGCTAGGTGTGCGTGATGTGGCTGCTCATAATCAAGCACTGCTGTGCAAGTTTGCGGCCAAGGTTCTGCAGCCCTCTGATATCCCTTGTTTCCATTGGTTTGCTGCACAATACTGCAATGGTCGCATGGGCTTTGGAGTTCACAGTAGGGATACGCCTATCTGGAAAGGTTTCAAATGCTTCATTCCCATGGTTCTCTATGCATCCAGAGGCTCTCTGGGCAATGGATGCCATCTCTCCTTTTGGCATGACAAGTGGTTAGATGCCGGGCGACTCTTCCAAATGCTGCCAACTTTATACACCTTTGCAAAGGACAGTAACTGCTCTGTTGCTTTGCAGCTCTCTGTTGATGGTGTCTGGGATGTTCAGCTGCACCCTAACCTCACAAGATCTGCTGCCCAGGAGCTCCACCACCTGCTCCCTTCTGCTGGGCATTCAGCCTGTCTCTCACAACCGAGACAACCATTCTTCGTCCATCTACGACAAGGTCTTGAGCACTTCGTACATTTATCACCTACTCACCTTTCGGGGGGTGGACGGCCGCTTCAACATGTGGGTTTGGGACCTCATTATTCCGCTTAAGTACCGGATCTTCTTATGGTTGGCCTTCTGGGGGCGTCTGAACACGAGGGATAACATGATCAAGAAGAACTGGACCTCGGTGGTCTCTCATGCTGACTATGATATCCGCCCGGCCCGCGAGTCCATCGATGATATCATCTTGCGATGCTCTCTTGCCGCTACACTCTGGGACAGGTTTGGTTTGGAGAACTCTGCTTCACGCTTTGCTGCTCTGCTGGAGTTTATGCACCTGTCGTAGGCACACTGGCCGTCATCAGCTGGTTGGCATGTCCTAGTCGCTGCTGCTGCTGCACTCTTTGGCATGCCCGGAATGATAGGGTGCTCAACGGCAAAATCTGGTCTCCAATGTATTCACGGTTGTACGCGTCAAATCTTCTCAAGCTATGAAGTCATCGGGCAAGGAGTCCGGACCACAAACAGGCCGTCCTGCTTTGGTTGCATAGTTTACAGGCATAATGTAGTTCAGGATGTTGATGTGCCTGTTCTTTCACTCCTTTTCTTTCTTCTCCTTCTTCTGTTTCCATTCGACAGCAGCGTATGGCCTATGCACCTTGGTGCAGAATATAAGCTTCATGTAATGGACCTACGGTCTCCGGGCTACAACTTATTTTGAAATGCAAAGTTCCTTTGTAGCTCGTCCTACACGATGCCCTTTATCTGTACCGTCGATCACAATATGAAGATGTGTGCTAGTGCCCGTATCAGCAGTAATATCCTGTAACCACGGAGTGATTAGTCTCAAAAGGCGGAAGAACAGTAGCGAGAAGAAAGGTCGCAGCATGCAGCATGCAGAGATAAAGCTGGCAGGTCAGCGCATGGCTGTAGGTATAGGCTGTTCACAGTACGTTTGAAGTGACAACACATAGAGAATGCATGCTCACATGTTGGACATGCATGCAGATTTTTATTTTAACATGCTAGCAGATTATGCACGAAACATGAAATCTTCTTATAATATATGGTACCGAGTGGGTGAGAGCTCGAGTCAGATTTTTTGAGAGAAAAAAAAGATGACTTGAGGAGAGAGGAACGCTCCATGCATGTGTGACAAACTAGGCATGAAGGGAGACAGATGAGCATGCACTAGACTGGCCTTGGCAGGCCTACTTAAATTACTGTTCACCTAGGGAATCAGCCCATTTATTTTATACACCGTCTGGGCTGGGTGGGGTGATGTACTGTCCCTCCTGTGTTAATTACTGGCAATGACTGCTCACATAGCACATATCTCTATGCAGAGTGTTGCAGAATGAACGGATAAGATAGTAGGTCTTGTGGAGCTCGAGCTACAAAAAACTGCACTCATTTTGAAATATATAAGGTAGAACGAAATCTACCTTTCATTCCAAAAAAAAGAAAGAAATCGGAATGGAAAATGGCGCGAAGGGGAACATATTGTCTTAAAACAATACAACGAAAAGTTTGTTTATACTTGATGAAAACGAGGTGTCGAAAGAAACCATGTTTTTAAATGAAAAAGGCGAAGAATCGTGGGAACGAGGCATTTTCTATGGGCTAACTGTGAGGATCTTGCTACTAATTTCACTCGATCAACCAAGTTCAGTTACAACTCCTGAAATTTACAGAGGGATCGCAAGGCGGAAGGGGATCAACTTCCCCCTTCTAACTATTGTCGGCGTCGTGGCCGACGGGGTCCCGGTCCAAAGAACCATTGAGGTAGTAGTCTTGGTCAGCATGGCCTTGGTCAAAGTAGAACCCCATTGAGGTAGTAGTCTTGGTTAGCATGGCCTTGGTCGAAGCAGAATGCGAGGTTGAATCATCAAAGTAGCAGTCACACAGTACGCCGGCGCAATCATCAAAGTAGCAGTCACACAGTACGCCAACCAAGCAATTTCCATGGTACTTTGCTTGAACCAAAGTCAATGTCGAGTAAGACCACCAGGATCCCTGGCTGTGTGCATCCTAACTATGCACATGTCGGGTGTGTGCTTATTGTGTTTGTACTCCCTTGATGCTTCATTTTGAGACAACAAAATTCACCCTTTGTCGAAAAAAAGACCACCAGGATCCCATGGAGTTGGCAAAGGCATACTAAACCCAATTCTTTGGCTTCACATCTTGAGTCCAATTCAGTTGCAAGATTTGTGGTAATAGCTGCTCAAGAACCTCAATCAAAAGAAAGACACTTGATTGACCCAACATGTACCAATGATTCGAGCTTCTGAAGAAAGACACTTGAGAACAGGGCACCCAGGCAATCAGTTTAATAGCAGAGCACTCACTTGGGTTATCAGTTGGAGACCCATGGAAAAGCCCTTCACTCATGCATAGCTCGTACAAGCAATTGTCAGGTCAAATGAAATATTGCCAGAACCTATTATCAAATCATTTCCAAGAGTGCCAAACTGAAGGTCTGACTGCAATATCATACGGTTGAAGATCCAAACTGTTAGATGTGTATAGCCCTTTTCGGTTTATCCCCATTTTATAAAGGGTCTCTTGCACTTTACCCTACACATGTATATGTATTGGCCTTTGGCCCTCCTGTGAAAGTAGTTGCTCATTCCTAACATGGTATGAGATGCTTAGGTTCATCTCCCTCTCCCACATGATGCAACTCCATGCGAGCTCCACCCTCGTCACCGCCGCTGCTAGCCTTCCTCCCTAGCCTCCGGCCGTCCTGCTGCCCGCTTCCTCTCAACTGCGCTTGAGCTGGTCCGGCTACTGCCCGTAGCTGCTTTGTTCCCGGGCTGCCTCGTCCCAGCCCCGTTCGGCCGCCTCGTCCCAGCCCCGTTCGGCCGCCGCATCCCCAGCCTTGTCCGGCTGCCGCCGCTGCCGCCTTGTCCGGCCGCAGCCGTTGCCGGGTCAGCCTCTGCCACCCGGTCCGCCGCCGACCCCACCTGGCGCCCCCCCAGTCGCTGTCAGGTCAGCCTCAGCCGCCCCGGTGCCCCTTCAGCCGCCGCCCGGTCCGGCCGCGGCCCCGTCCTCCTAGGTGCGGCCCGGCCTCAGCTCTCCTACGACTCCCTCCGCGCCCTGCCTTCCTGGCTGCGGGAGGGACTCTCCCGATCTCGTTCGCTCTCTGGTTCGAGCGGTTCCCTCGATCCAGATCGAGCTGAGGATTCGTTGACCCCCAAAAAAGCAAAAAAAAGAAGAGAGACTTTCCCATGTCGTCTTCGGGCTATGTCGCTGTCCCTTGGTGCTCGGTGATCTTCGATGGCACCAACTATGCTGAGTTTGTGGGCTTCATGCACATTCATATGCGTGGCCTTCTTCTGTGGGGTGTTCTTTCTGGCGAGGTCCCCTGTCCGCCATGCCCGGTTGCGCCCGTGGCCCTAATCCCACCAGTGCCGCCGGTCCTTGCTGCTGATGCTTCTCAGGCTGACCGTGATGCTGCCAAGGCTCTGGATGATGCTGCGGTTGATGCTTATGATCATCAGGTATCCGCTCATTCTGATGCTCTCTCTGTGTACCAGGATGATCTGTCAGCTTACACTCAGTGGTGCAATGATGATGCCTGAGGTGCTGCTGTTCTCACTGCGAGTGTCCTCCCTCAGTTTGCTTCGGAGTTCATGGGACTTGGCACAGTTGCAGCGATGTGGTCTTATCTCTGTCAGCGCTATCAGCCCTTTGGTGATGCTCTCTACCTATCTGTGGTGCGCCAGGAGCACGCCCTCCAGCAAGATGATTCCTTTGTTGATGAGTTCTATTCAGAGTGCTCTGCCATCTGGCACCAGCTTGACTCTCTTCGAACAGTTGTTTGTGGAACCTGTTGTTGCTATCAGACTACTCGGTCTGATCTGGAGTTTCAGCGGGTCCATGAGTTCTTATCTCGTCTCCGGTCTGAGTTTGAGCCTCGACGTGCTCACTTGCTTGCTCGTGGTCGTGTTCCTAATTAGAGATACTTGCCGAGCTTCGTGCTGAGGAGACCCGCCTTTGCTCTGCTGGGTTGCTTCTGGTTCCGTCAGTTTTGGCCGCCCGGGCTCCTGTGTCGTCTGCTTGCCTCCCTGCTCCGCTGCTCCTGCCTACTCCTCCAGGGGGGGGGGGGTGAGCCGTCCTCCTTATGCTGAGAAGGGCACATCATGCTGTGGTTACTGCTCCCTGCCCGGTCACCCAGAGTCTGATTGTCGCCAGAAGAAGCGAGACCAGAGGCGCTCCTCCTCCAGCGGGCCTCCTGTGTCTTCTTCGACTCCGTCACTCACTGACCAGGACATTGTTGTTGGGGAACGTAGTAATTTCAAAAAAATTCCTACACACACGCAAGATCATGGTGATGCATAGCAACGAGAGGGGAGAGTATTGTCCACGTACCCTCGTAGACCAATAGCGGAAGCATTATGACAACGCAGTTGATGTAGTCGTACGTCTTCACGATCTGACCGATCAAGTACCGAACGTACGGCACCTCCAAGTTCAGCACACGTTCAGCTCGATGACGATCCCCGGA
The DNA here is from genome assembly GCF_002162155.2 of Triticum dicoccoides. Lineage (NCBI taxonomy): Eukaryota > Viridiplantae > Streptophyta > Magnoliopsida > Poales > Poaceae > Triticum > Triticum dicoccoides. Next base: position 710,127,038 of record NC_041386.1, on the reverse strand, counting down.
CTCCGATCCAGCAGGGTGTCGGGGATGAGTTCCATTAGCACGACGGCGTGGTGACGATGATGATGTTCTATCGACGCAGGGCTTCGCCTAAGCATTGCAACGATATGACCGAGGTGGAATAAGGTGGAGGGGGGCACCGCACACGGCTAAGGAACGATCACGAAGATCAACTTGTGTGTCTTGGGGTGCCCCCCTGCCCCCGTATATAAAGGAGCAAGGGGGGAGGCCGGCCGGCCCTTGGGGTGCGCCAAAGAGGGGGGAGTCCTCCTCCAAGTAGGAGTAGGACTCCCCCTTTCCTAGTCCAACTAGGAAGGGGAAAGGGGGAAGGAAAGAGGAGGGAGAGGGAGAGAGAAAGAGGGGCCGCGCCCCCCCTCCCCTAGTCCAATTCGGACTCCCCATGGGGGGGGGGCACCTCCTGGGCTGCTGCCCTCTCTCTCCCCTCAGGCCCACTAAGGCCCAATACTTCCCCGGGGGGTTCCGGTAACCCCTCCGGCACTCCGGTTTTCTCCGAAATCACCCGGAACACTTCCAGTGTCCGATTATAGTCGTCCAATATATCAATCTTTATGTCTCGACCATTTCGAGACTCCTCGTCATGTCCGTGATCACATCCGGGACTCCGAAGAACCTTAGGTACATCAAAACATATAAACTCATAATGAAACGGTCATCGTAACTTTAAGCGTGCGGACCCTACGGGTTTGAGAACTATGTAGACATGACCTAGAACTGTTTTCGGTCAATAACCAATAGCGGAACCTGGATGTTCATATTGGCTCCTACATATTCTACGAAGATCTTTATCGGTCAAACCACATAACAACATACGTTGTTCCCTTTGTCATCGGTATGTTACTTGCCCGAGATTCGATCATCGGTATCTCAATACCTAGTTCAATCTCATTACCGGCAAGTCTCTTTACTCGTTCCATAATACATCATCTCACAACTAACTCATTAGTTGGAATGCTTGCAAGGCTTAAGTGATGTGCATTACCGAGAGGGCCCAAAGATACCTCTCCGACAATCGGAGTGACAAATCCTAATCTCGAAATACGCCAACCCACAAGTACCTTCGGAGACACCTGTAGAGCACCTTTATAATCACCCTGTTACGTTGTGATATTTGGTAGCACACAAAGTTTTCCTCTGGTAAATGGGAGTTGCATAATCTCATAGTCATAGGAACATGTATAAGTCATGAAGAAAGCAATAGCAGAAAACTAAACGATCAAGTGCTAAGTTAACGGAATGGGTCAAGTCAATCACATCATTCTCCTAATGATGTGATCCCGTTAATCAAATGACAACACATGTCTATGGTCAGGAAACATAACCATCTTTGATCAACGAGCTAGTCTAGTAGAGGCATACTAGTGACACTCTGTTTGTCTATGTAATCACACAAGTATTATTTCTGGTTAATACAATTCTAGCATGAATAATAAACATTTATCATGATATAAGGAAATAAATAATAACTTTATTATTGCCTCTAGGGCATATTTCCTTCAGTCTCCCACTTGCACTAGAGTCAATAATCTAGATTACACAGTAATGAGTCTAACACCCATGGAGTCTTGGTGTTGATCATGTTTTGCTTGTGGAAGAGGCTTAGTCAGCGGGTCTGCGACATTCATATCCGTATGTATCTTGAAAATTTCTATGTCTCCCACCTGGACTAGATCCCGGATGGAATTGAAGCGTCTCTTGATGTGCTTGGTTCTCTTGTGAAATCTGGATTCCTTCGCCAAGGCAATTGCACCAGTATTGTCACAAAAGATTTTCATTGGACCCGATGCACTAGGTATGCCACCTAGATCGGATATGAACTCCTTCATCCAGACTCCTTCATTTGCTACTTCCAAAGCAACTATGTACTCCGCTTCACATGTAGATCCCGCCACGACGCTTTGTTTAGAACTGCACCAACTGACAGCTCCACCGTTCAATGTAAACACGTATCCGGTTTGCGATTTAGAATCGTCCGGATCAGTGTCAAAGCTTGCATCAACATAATCATTTACGATGAGCTCTTTGTCACCTTCATAAACGAGAAACATATCCTTGGTCCTTTTCAGGTATTTCAGGATGTTCTTGACCGCTGTCCAGTGATCCACTCCTGGATTACTTTGGTACCTCCCTGCTAGACTTATAGCAAGGCACACATTAGGTCTGGTACACAACATTGCATACATGATAGAGCCTATGGCTGAAGCATAGGGAACATCTTTCATTTTCTCTCTATCTTCTGCAGTGGTCGGGCTTTGAGTCTTACTCAACTTCACACCTTGTAACACAGGCAATAACCCTTTCTTTGCTTGATCCATTTTTAACTTCTTCAAAACTTTGTCAAGGCATGTGCTTTGTGAAAGTCCAATTAAGCGTCTTGATCTATCTCTATAGATCTTAATGCCCAATATGTAAGCAGCTTCACCGAGGTCTTTCATTGAAAAACTCTTATTCAAGTATCCATTTATGCTATGCAAAAATTCTATATCATTTCCAATCAGCAATATGTCATCCACATATAATATCAGAAATGCTACAGAGCTCCCACTCACTTTCTTGTAAATACAGGCTTCTCCAAAAGTCTGTACAAAACCAAATGCTTTGATCACACTATCAAAGCGTTTATTCCAACTCCGAGAGGCTTGCACCAGTCCATAAATGAATCGCTGTAGCTTGCACACTTTGTTAGCTCCCTTTGGATCGACAAAACCTTCTGGCTGCATCATATAGAACTCTTCTTCCAGAAACCCATTCAGGAATGCAGTTTTGACATCCATCTACCATATTTCATAATCATAAAATGCGGCAATCGCTAACATGATTCGGACAGACTTAAGCATCGCTACGGGTGAGAAGGTGTCATCGTAGTCAATCCCTTGAACTTGTTGAAAACCTTTTGCGACAAGTCGAGCTTTGTAGACAGTAACATTACCGTCAGCGTCAGCCTTCTTCTTGAAGATCCATTTATTTTCAATTGCTTGCCGATCATTGGGCAAGTCAACCAAAGTCCATACTTTGTTCTCATACATGGATCCCATCTCAGATTTCATGGCCTCAAGCCATTTTGCGGAATCTGGGCTCACCATCGCTTCTTCATAGTTTGTAGGTTCATCATGGTCTAGTAACATGACTTCCAGAACAGGATTACCGTACCACTCTGGTGCGGATTTTATTCTGGTTGATCTACGAGGTTCAGTAACAACTTGATCTGAAGTTTCATGATCATCATCATTAACTTCCTCTCTAATTGGTGTAGGTGTCACAGGAACAAATTTCTGTGATGAGCTACTTTCCAATAAGGGAGTAGGTACAGTTACCTCATCAAGTTCTACTTTCCTCCCACTCACTTCTTTCGAGAGAAACTGCTTCTCTAGAAAGGATCCATTCTTAGCAACGAATGTCTTGCCTTCGGATCTGTGATAGAAGGTGTACCCAACAGTTTCTTTTGGGTATCCTACGAAGACACATTTCTCCGATTTGGGTTCGAGCTTATCAGGTTGAAGTTTTTTCACATAAGCATCGCAGCCCCAAACTTTTAGAAGCGACAACTTTGGTTTCTTGCTAAACCATAGTTCGTAAGGCGTCGTATCAACGGATTTTGATGGTGCCCTATTTAACATGAATGCGGCCGTCTCTAAAGCATAATCCCAAAAAGATAGCGGTAAATCGGTAAGAGACATCATAGATCGCACCATATGAAGTAAAGTACGATTACGACGTTCGGACACACCATTATGTTGTGGTGTTCCGGGTGGCGTGAGTTGCGAAACTATTCCACTTTGTTTCAAATGTAGACCAAACTCGTAACTCAAATATTCTCCTCCACGATCAGATCGTAGAAACTTTATTTTCTTGTTACGATGATTTTCAACTTCACTCTGAAATTCTTTGAACTTTTCAAATGTTTCAGACTTATGTTTCATTAAGTAGATATATCCATATCTGCTCAAATCATCTGTGTAGGTGAGAAATTAACGATATCCGCCAGGAGCCTCAACATTCATTGGACCACATACATCTGTATGTATGATTTCCAATAAATCTGTTGCTCTCTCCATTGTACCGGAGAACGGCGTTTTAGTCATCTTGCCCATAAGACACGATTCGCAAGTACCAAGTGATTCATAATCAAGAGGTTCCAAAAGTCCATCAGTATGGAGTTTCTTCATGCGCTTTACATCGATATGACCCAAACGGCAGTGCCACAAGTAAGTTGCACTATCATTATCAACTCTGCATCTTTTGGTTTCAACATTATGAATATGTGTATCACTACTATCGAGATTCATCAAAAATAGACCACTCTTCAAGGGTGCATGACCATAAAAGATATTACTCATATAAATAGAACAACCATTATTCCCTGATTTAAATGAATAACCGTCTCACATCAAACAAGATCCAGATATAATGTTCATGCTCAACGCTGGCACCAAATAACAATTATTTAGGTCTAATACTAATCCCGAAGGTAGATGTAGAGGTAGCATGCCGACTGCGATCACATCGACTTTGGAACCATTTCCCACGCGCATCGTCACCTCGTCCTTGGCTAGTGTTCGCTTAATCCGTAGTCCTAGTTTCGAGTTACAAATATTAGCAACAGAACCAGTATCAAATACCCAGGTGCTACTGCGAGCTCTAGTAAGGTACACATCAATAACATGTAGATCACATATACCTTTATTCACCTTGCCATCCTTCTTATCCGCCAAATACTTGGGGCAGTTCCGCTTTCAGTGACCAGTCTGCTTGCAATAGAAGCACTCAGTTTTAGGCTTAGGTCCAGACTTGGGTTTCTTCTCCTGAGCAGCAACTTGCTTGCTGTTCTTCTTGAAGTTCCCCTTCTTCTTCCCTTTGCCCTTTTTCTTGAAACTAGTGGTCTTGTTGACCATCAACACTTGATGCTCCTTCTTGATTTCTACCTCCGCAGCTTTTAGCATTGCGAAGAGCTCGGGAATTGTCTTTTACATCCCTTGCATATTATAGTTCATCACAAAGCTTTTGTAGCTTGGTGGCAGTCATTGGAGAATTCTGTCAATGACGCTATCATCCGGAAGATTAACTCCCAGTTGAATCAAGTGATTATTATACCCAAACATCTTGAGTATATGCTCACTGGCAGAACTGTTCTCCTCTATCTTGCAGCTATAGAACTTATTGGAGACTTCATATCTCTCAATCCGGGCATTTGCTTGAAATATTAACTTCAACTCCTGGAACATCTCATATGCTCCATGACGTTCAAAACGTCGTTGAAGTCCCGGTTCTAAGCCGTAAAGCATGGCACACTGAAATATCGAGTAGTCATCAGCTTTGCTCTGCCAGATGTTCACAACATCTGGTGTTGCTCCTGAAGCAGGCCTGGCACCCAGCGGTGCTTCTAGGACGTAATTCTTCTGTGCAACAATGAGGATAATCCTCAAATTACGGACCCAGTCCGTGTAATTGCTAGCATCATCTTTCAACTTTGCTTTCTCAAGGAACGCATTAAAATTCAACGGAACAACAACACGGGCCATCTATCTACAATCAACATAGACACGCAAGATACTATCAGGTACTAAGTTCATGATAAATTTAAGTTCAATTAATCATATTACTTAAGAACTCCCACTTAGAAAGATATCTCTCTAATCCTATAAGTGATCACGTGATCCAAATCAACTAAACCATAACCGATCATCATGTGAAATGGAGTAGTTTTCAATGGTGAACATCACTATATGTTGATCATATCTACTATATGATTCACGCTCGACCTTTCGGTCTCAGTGTTCCGAGGCCATATCTGCATATGCTAGGCTCGTCAAGTTTAACCTGAGTATTTTGCGTGTGCAAAAACTGGCTTGCACCTGTTGTAGATGGACGTAAAGCTTATCACACCCGATCATCACATGGTGTCTGGGCACGACGAACTTTGTCAACGGTGCATACTCAGGGAGAACACTTTTATCTTGAAATTTAGTGAGAGATCATCTTATAATGATACCGTCAATCAAAGCAAGATAAGATCCATAAAAGATAAACATCACATGCAATCAATATAAGTGATATGATATGACCATCATCATCTTGTGCTTGTGATCTCCATCTCCGAAGCACCTCCATGATCACCATCGTCACCGACACGACACCTTGATCTCCATCGTAGCATCGTTGTCGTTTACGCCTTCTATTGCTCCTATGACTATCGCTACCTCTTAGTGATAAAGTAAAGCAATTACATGGCGTTTGCATTTCATACAATAAAGCGACAACCATATGGCTCCTGCCAGTTGCCGATAACTTCGGTTACAAAACATGATCATCTCATACAATAAAATATAATATCACATCTTGACCATATCACATCACAACATGCCATGCAAAAACAAGTTAGACGTCCTCTACTTTGTTGTTGCAAGTTTTACGTGGCAGCTACGGGCTTAGCAAGAACCATTCTTACCTACGCATCAAGTTAGACGTCCTCTACTTTGTTGTTTTAACCTTCGCAAGGACTGGGCGTAGCCACACTCGGTTCAACTAAAGCTAGAGAAACTGACACCCGCCAGCCACCTGTGTGCAAAGCACGTCGGTAGAACCAGTCTCGCGGAAGCGTACACGTAATGTCGGTCTGGGCCGCTTCATCCAACAATACCGCTGAACCAAAGTATGACATGCTGGTAAGCAGTATGACTTGTATCGCCCACAACTCACTTGTGTTCTACTCGTGCATATAACATCAACGCATAAAACCTAGGATCGGATGCCACTGTTGGGGAACGTAGTAATTTCAAAAAAATTCCTACGCACACGCAAGATCATGGTGATGCATAGCAACGAGAGGGGAGAGTATTGTCCACGTACCCTCGTAGAGCGATAGCGGAAGCTTTATGACAACGCAGTTGATGTAGTCGTACGTCTTCATGATCCGACCGATCAAGTACCGAATGTACGACACCTCCGAGTTCAGCACACGTTCAGCTCGATGACGATCCCCGGACTCCGATCCAGCAGGGTGTCGGGGATGAGTTCCGTCAGCACGATGGCGTGGTGATGATGATGATGTTCTACCGATGCAGGGCTTCGCCTAAGCACCGCAACGATATGACTGAGGTGGAATATGGTGGAGGGGGCACCGCACACGGCTAGGGAACGATCACGAAGATCAATTTGTGTGTCTTGGGGTGCCCCCCCTGTCCGCGTATATAAAGGACCAAGGGGGGAGGCCAGCCGACCCTTGGGGTGCACCAAGGAGGGGGGAGTCCTCCTCCTAGTAGGAGTAGGACTCCCCCTTTCCTAGTCCAACTAGGAAGGGGAAAGGGGGAAGGAAAGAGGACGGAGAGGGAGAGAGAAAGAGGGGCCGCGCCCCCCTCCCCTAGTCCAATTCGGACTCCGCAGGGGGGGCGCCACCTCCTGGGCTGCTGCCCTCTCTCTCCCCTCAGGCCCACTAAGGCCCAATACTTCCCCGGGGGGTTCCGGTAACCCCTCCGGCACTCCGGTTTTCTCCGAAATCACCCGGAACACTTCCAGTGTCCGATTATAGTCGTCCAATATATCAATATTTATGTCTCGACCATTTCGAGACTCCTCGTCATGTCCGTGATCACATCCGGGACTCCGAAGAACCTTAGGTACATCAAAACATATAAACTCATAATGAAACGGTCATCGTAACTTTAAGCGTGCGGACCCTACGGGTTTGAGAACTATGTAGACATGACCTAGAACTGTTTTCGGTCAATAACCAATAGCGGAACCTGGATGTTCATATTGGCTCCTACATATTCTACGAAGATCTTTATCGGTCAAACCGCATAACAACATACGTTGTTCCCTTTGTCATCGGTATGTTACTTTCCCGAGATTCGATCGTCGGTATCTCAATACCTAGTTTAATCTCATTACCGACAAGTCTCTTTACTCGTTCCATAATACATCATCTCACAACTAACTCATTAGTTGCAATGCTTGCAAGGCTTAAGTGATGTGCATTACCGAGAGGGCCCAGAGATACCTCTCCGACAATCGGAGTGAAAAATCCTAATCTTGAAATACGCCAACCCAACAAGTACCTTCGGAGACACCTGTAGAGCACCTTTATAATCACCCAGTTACGTTGTGACGTTTGGTAGCACACAAAGTGTTCCTCCGGTAAATGGGAGTTGCATAATCTCATAGTCATAGGAACATGTATAAGTCATGAAGAAAGCAATAGCAGAAAACTAAACGATCAAGTGCAAAGCTAACGGAATGGGTCAAGTCAATCACATCATTCTCCTAATGATGTGATCCCGTTAATCAAATGACAAAACATGTCTATGGTCATGAAACATAACCATCTTTGATCAACGAGCTAGTCTAGTAGAGGCATACTAGAGACACTCTATTTGTCTATGTATTCACACAAGTATTATGTTTCCGGTTAATACAATTCTAGCATGAATAATAAACATTTATCATGATATAAAGAAATAAATAATAACTTTATTATTGTCTCTGGGGCATATTTCCTTCAATTGTTTGCCTCAAGCGTCTTCTTGCTTCCTCAGGCTCCTCGTCGACTGGCTCTGCTGCTGCTGTGATTACATCCTCCTCCTCACCATCACAGGCATCCACACAGTCAGGTACATCTTTGTGGGTTCTGGATTCTGGAGCCTCTTTTCATATGTCTTCTGATTCTTCCGCGTTGTCTTCTCTCCGACCTCTTGATTCGCCTATTAATGTTCTTACTGCCGATGGCACATCTCTTCCTGTTGCTAGTCGTGGTATTCTTTCCACTCCATCTTTTTCTGTTCCGAGTGTTTCACATCTTCCTCACCTTACCATGAATCTTTTTTCCGCCGCCCAACTTACTGATTCTGGTTGTCGTGTCATTCTTGATACCGACTCTTGCTCCATTCAGGATCGCCGCACCAAGGCTTTGGTTGGTGCTGGCCCCCGGCATCGTGAGTCAGAGGGCCTTTGGGAGGTTGACTGGCTTTGTGTTCCTTCCGCCGCTACCACTTCTGCCAGCTCTCATACTCTTGTTGCCTCTTCATTTGCGTCCTTCCAATAGTGGCATCATCGACTTGGTCACATCTGTGGCTCTTGCTTGTCTTCCTTAGTTCGTCGGGGCCTCTTAGGGTCTGTATCTGGAGATGTCTCCTTATATTGTAATGGTTGCAGACGTGGTAAACAGACTCAGTTGCCTTATGTCACGCCCAATATGTGGTACTATCCTAAAGAGACTCGATGGTCCCACCAAGGATAGAACCGCATATTGATACGCTTTTGCAAGGTGGATATCATTACATCAACATTACATAATAGATGGGGATACATACAAAAGACATACAATGCCCCACTAATACAACATCATCTTACATAAGAGCACCATCCGACTACGGATGAAACACAAACAGAAACTCAAACAACATCCACCCTGCTAGCCCAGGCTGCCAACCTGGAACCTATCCCCTGATCGAAGAAGAAGCAGAAGAAGAACTCCAAGACAAGAAAACATCGCTCTCGCATCATGATCATCGCCAAACCTGTACCTGCAACTGTTGTTGTAGTAATCTGTGAGCCACGAGGACTCAGCAATCCCATTACCATGGGTATCAAGACTAGCAAAGCTTAATGGGTAAGGAAGGGATAAAGTGGTGAGGTTGCAGCAGTGACTAAGCATATATGGTGGCTAACATACGCAAATGAGAGCGAGAAGAGAGCAAAACGGAACGGTCGTGAAGCTAGCAATGATCAAGAGGTGATCCTGAACTCCTACTTACGTCAAACATAACCCAAAACCGTGTTCACTTCCTGGACTCCGCCGAAAAGAGACCATCACGGCTACACACGCGGTTGATGCCTTTTAATTTGGATCTGGTGTCAACTTATCTACAACCGGGCATTAACAAATTCCCGTCTGCCACATAACCGTGGGCACGGCTCTCGAAAGTTTATACCCTGCAGGGGTGTCCCAACTTAGCCCATGATAAGCTCTCGCAATCAACAAAGGATATTCCTTCTCCCAGGAAGACCCGATCAGTCTCGGAATCCTGGTTTACAAGACATTTCGACAATGGTAAAGCAAGATGAGCAAAGCCGCTCGATGTGTCGACAATCCCGATAGGAGTCGCACGTATCTCGTTCTCAGGACACACCGGATTAGCAAAGCGTACAGGTACCGACGTGACCCAATTTGCCAAGGGATGGTCCCGCACGGTGCTCTAGTTTGGACCAACACTTAGACAAGCATTGGCCCGGGGGGGGGGGGCTAAAATAAGATGACCCTCGGGTTAATTACTCCCAAGGGAAATGTATAGGTGGTAGGAAAATGGTAAAACCAATGTTGGGCCTTGCTGGAGGAGTTTTATTTAAGGCGAGCTGTCGAGGGGGTCTCATAAATCACCCAACCACGTTAGGGACGCAAAATCCGGGAACATAATACCGATATGACGGAAACTAGGGTGGCAAGAGTGGAACAAAACACCAGCCATAAGGCCGAGCCTTCCACCCTTTACCAAGTATATATATGCATTAATAATATAAGAGATATTGTGATATCCCAACATAAACATAATCCAACATGGAGCAATCTTCATCTTCACCTGCAACTAACAATGCTATAAGAGGGGCTGAGCAAAGCAGTAACATAGCCAAGCAACGGTTTGCTAGGAAGGGTGAAAAAGTTAGAGGCTGACATGGCAATTCGGAAGGCTTGAAGAGCAAGTGATAGGTAGCACAGTATAGCGGTAGAACGAAGCAACTAGCATAGAAATGATAGTAGTGAGATCCAAGGTGACGGTCATCTTGCCTGAAATCCCGCAAGGAAGAAGAACGAGTCCATGAAGAAGACGAACGGATGAAGACGAACCAAGCGTAGACGAACGAATCCTCCCAATCGCAACGAAATAGGAGCTATCGAGAAGAAGCACACAACATAGTAAACACACCACACATGAACAAGACGTGATGCTCAACCAAGTATGATGCATGACAAGGCTACATGAAGCTACTCATGGCAAGAGATGATGCATACAAGAACAACACATCAAAGCAAGGTTAAATGAGGCCGGAAACAAGATATAACAATTCCGGTAAGTCCTCATATGCAAATTTCGAAATTGGTCCAGAACTGAACAAACATTAAGTTGAAGTTGTTAAACAGCAAGTTTAAGAGCAGCAAGAGGATCTACGCGAAATTCTAGTCAAGTTACATATAAAGTTCATTAGTTCGGAGCTACGGCCTAGAAGATATGAGCAAAACAAGTTAAACATGACATTGATGCTAAATGCATCCAAACATCAAGCAAACACCTCAACACATGGATGCAACATGATAATATGAAACTACATGCAATTCTAAGCAAGTTTCATATAGAGCACACTCAAAACGGAGCAAGGGTTCAACACATACACTATACAAGGTTAAAGGGCATGCTGTCCAAAACAACAACTAGGCATCTTGCAAACATCAAAACAACATGCTACAGCACCTCAACATGAAAACAAAAGGCATGGACATTATGTACAGGTAAAGCGTAACAAAACATGAACACTGATCTATCTACAGAAAACAATAGAACATGCTCAAAAAGACATGGCAAGATTGCAAATAATAACAGTTTACAGGCTTGGCAGAAATAACATCAGGATGCAATGTTTAGAGCTGTCAAACAACATACTACAACAACTTATCATGGCAAAAAAGGCATTAAATGCTAGTACTAAAGAAAAAGAACAAAACACATTTACTGAACTAATCCCAAAGATCAACAGAAAACATGGTAGCATCCATGCAAACATGGCAAGTAATATGACAGATTCAGTCATGGCAGGAACAACAATAAGTAGGCATGTTGGTGAGCTTGTACCTCTCACCACAAAGCAATACATGGCATGACAAGGCGACCAACAGTAAGAATACATGGTTAAGAAGCTAAGAATGGCAAGATCAAGTTCATAGGGTGCATGGATCACTAGCAAAGCTCATGGCAAAACTGAACTTAATGTTAAAAGGCTGACAGCAACATTATTTAGCAAATTTGGAGCAAGATAAGAACAATCTATAACTGGCTATAAGTGCAACCAGGGGCACGGATGGATATATCATGACATGTATAACAAAACACCCTTAGTGAACATCTCCAGATTATGCATACAATGACTAGTAGCAGCAGGTTTACATAGCATCATGATATAGCAGATTCAGCCTAACAAAACAGCAACAACAAGTACCCTACTTCACGAGCTCGATGCACTCACTACAAGACTCGAAAAAATATATGGATGGCACCACTGTAAATATGGCATGATGTAGTACAAAACACATGTAGAGCTCATGCTCATAGGACGCACACACAAAATGCAACGAAAAAGACAAATCACCAAGTTATAACAGTTTCAGCAGGTTAACATCATATAGCACTCTTGTAACAATGATTTGGGCATCAAGATGAACTCAAACGAGCATGGCACAATGGAACGAAATGTAGAGCATCTCACAACGAACACTCTGGCATATTATATGCATGAATCGGAGCTACAGATGACGAGTTATGATGCGATGAACAGGGCATAAATTTACTACAGAAAAAGGACTTAGACGAAATCGGGGTCAACCTTCAGATCCAGATCCGGATCGGGATAGCACGGAAAACGAGGTTCACCAGAGCTGCTCGCCGGAGTAGAGGAGGGAGATGGGCCGGCGAGGTTGGGGCGCTGGCGGGGCGGCACGGCACCGCGGGACGCCGGCGAGGAGCGGTGGAGGCGCGGGGTGGCGAAGGCGCGCCGGCGGGGACGGGCGGCGGCGGCAGGGCGTGGCCGGGACACCGGCGCGGGAGGAGCGGGGCACGACGGGCGGAGGCGGGCGCGGGCCGCGGCGGCCGGGGACGGGCCGCGCGGGCCGGCGCGGAGGATGGCGGCGGTGCGCCACGTGGTGGCTCCGGATTGGCGCGGGGGCGGCGGCTGAGGGCGGAGGACTTGTCTGGGCGGCGGGGTATTTGTCCGGCGGCGCGAGGGGAAGAAGACTAGGGTTTCGTTTGCGCGGAAATTCGGGGAGGGGCACATATTTATAGGTAGAGGAAGCTAGGAGGCTCCAAATGAGGTGCGGTTTTCGCCCACACGATCGTGATCGAATGACCGAGAGCATGGAGGGGGTTTGGATGGGTTATTGGGCCACTTTGGAGGGGTGTTGGGCTGCACACAAAAGAGGCCTTTACGGTTCCCCGGTTAACCGTTGGTGTATCAAATGGACTCCAAATGGCACGAAACTTTACAGGCGGTCTACCGGTGGTGTACCAAGGCCGCTTGGCAAACCTCGGTCCATTCCGAGAGCATTTAACACCCACACACGAAAAGAGGCAAAAGGGGACGCCGGGGAACATAGGAGTACCGGATTGCAAAACAGACAACGGGGAAAATGCTCGGATGCATGAGACGAACACGTATGCAAAATGAGATGCACATGATGACATGATAAAATGCAACATGCAAACAAATGACATGGCAATGACGATGAATAACTGGCAGACACCTGGCGCATCGAATCCGGGGCGTTACAACTCTCCTCCACTAACAAGAGATCTCGTCCCAAGATCTTAGGATCGAGACGGGGAGGAAAAGGGGATGAGGTGAATAAGAATTGTTGGGGATATGACTATTTGTGTAAGCTGCCCAGGAGGGGCCGGGTTACGCAAAGAGAATCATCAGAGAGAAGCCCAAGGCCAAAGCATGAAGATGGCGGTTGAAGATGGGCTTAAGGCCCGCTGGCGACTTAAGGCCAGTTGTAGTAAACCGCTATAAGGATATTACTTGTATCATAAGGTAGATTTAACTAGTCACCAAGCCGGACATTGTTTATGAGCCGGTCGGGACTCTGTAAGCCGCAGGGCGTCCGCCCGTGTATATAAGGGGACGACCAGCTGGCGGCTTAGGGCAAGAAAAACAACTCATCGAGAGCCAGACATAGCGGGTCTTGGTCCCTGGTCATCGAAACATCAATACCAACCCAACTAGATGTAGGCCTTACCTTCACCGTAAGGGGCCGAACTAGTATAAACCCTCTCGTGTCCTTTGTCCCGATTTAACCCCTTCAAGCTTCCTAGTTGCGATGGCTCCACAACTAAGTCCTTTCACGAGGACATCTGGCATGACGAAACCACGACAGTTGGCGCCCACCGTGGGGCTAGCACACGGTGGATTTGAGTTCTTGAAGGGCAACTCCGAAGGGCTCAAGGGATACGTAGTGGGCCGGATGACCAAGAGTCTTCATGGCAAGATCTACATCAACGACGAAGGCTGGGGTCCTGACGCCGGTTCAATTGAGTACGGATACCGGGTCCCCTTCGGCAGAATCCACGTCTTCATCGGCCGGATTGGTGAGCCGGGCCCTGAGCCGGACAACTGCACCGACTTCGTCGAGACGGCTCAACGTACGAGGAAAACCCAGGCTCAGCCGGTCATGAGGCGTGCCTTCGTGGGCTGTGTCCACGGATAGGAACTTTCTGGATCTGAAGATGGGGGTGAGACGACCGCTCTTTCAGATGGTGATTCGTCCACCGGCTCAACAGATTCGTTATATCAGGTACAAGACGGTGCGCTCGGGGGCTGTTCCGATGGCATCAGTATTCCGGACCCCTATGAGCCGCCAAGATGGGCAGGGATCTTCATGGCTGGAGCTCAGCCCAGTGCCAACTCTACGGCTGCAGCAGCGATCACATCCGGGTTAGGAGCAGCCGGGGCAGGCGGCCCCGTGCGCCCACCGGCTCAGGTGCTGATGGACCTCATGGAAAAACTTACGACCCTGTTAATTGCTACGGTGATTCCTGCAGACAAAGACGAGCATGATGCAGCAGTAGCACAGGTGCGTGAGGAGATAGCTCCGACCAAAGAGGCCTTGGCAGCTGAGGATACTAGACTAGCCGCGGAGCGGGTGGCTCTCGACGCTCGGGCATAGCGCTTGCAGTCAGAAACTTACCAGCTCACGATGAGCTTAAATGCATCCAATGAGGTAATGAGGAGGAGACATCAGAAAACTCAGTCCCGTTTGCCTCCGAATTACGATCCTCGGGTTCTCTTTGCTGCACCCGGAGCCGGCCCTAGTAACCCGCCAGAGGCTAATCAGCTTATGACAGCCGAAAGAGGAGGACCGGCTCAACCTCGGGAGATGGTATCACCTCATGAGAGCATGCCACCGCCGCGTTATGTACCGATCCCACCGGGTCACTTTTCCAACCCTATGGAGAACTTAATTGCATCTTCAGCACGTTTGGCAGCTCTTCCTATGGGGGGTGATGACCCGGCTGCAGTAGAGACCCAGAGAATCAGAGAGCTCCTCTAGACGGCCTTAGCTCAGCAGGAGACCTATTCTTACAGCCGGGACAGGATTCATTCAACTCTCCCGCCCTGGTTAGCACACCTCGCCAGAACCAGAGCCCGAGTCACAGCAGGCGGATGGAACTGAAAGCTTTGTCAAGCAACGCCCAACACCGTGACCAGCATGGTGGCTATAACCCGGTGCGAGATCGAGAACGTCAGAGGCACGAACGGGCGGCTCAACTAAAGGCTCAACAGACGGCTCAAATGGCGGTTAATCAAGATATCCAAGAGTACCCAACAACTTCTGTTGAGGCGGGTGTCGCCGCTAGAACAGGAGGTGTTCCTTGTCTGGTTCCGGCTTTACGTAATGTGCGGTTGCCCAAAGACTTCAAAGGACCTCAAAAGGTGCCGAATTACACGACCGACTTACAACCTGGAGCATGGATTGAGAATTATGAGATGGCCATGGAACTGTTGGAAGTTAGTGACGCAGCGATGGCTAAATATTTTGCCATGATGTTAGACGGCACGGCCCGGTCTTGGTTAAAAGGCCTGCCACCCAATTCCATTGGGTCATGGGGCGAGTTAAAGGCCCGGTTCATCCAGAACTTCAAAGACACCTGTAAGCAATCTATGACGGTCATGGACTTAACAAATTGTAAACAGGGGGAAGGTGAATCTACCACCCATTAGGTACGCCGGGTCAAGGAGATAATTTATTCATCTGATAAGATGGATGCCGGTTCTGCAGTCCTTATATTGGAAAAGAATTGCAGCTTTAAGCCGATGAGGCAGAAGTTAGGGCGCCTTAAACGTGGCTGCAAGGATATGGGTATACTAATGGCAGCTCTGGTCAAGTACGCTGATTCTGATGGTACCAAGGATCCCGGGTCTGACAATGAAAAGGCAGGGAAGGGAAAACAGAACAACAGTAAAAAGGGCCAACAGCACAAGCCGGTGAACCAAGGTGGCAATAAGCGTAAGGCGGATGACAACCCGGAGCTTGTGGCCGACATTAAAACGCAAGGTAACAATCAGAGACATAAGGGTAAATGGCCTCGATCCGCCAGGTTATACACCTTTCTCCATAGCTTTTGGGGTGGAGGCAGCTTTGCTAAGTAATATCCACCGCGATTCGCCTAGCCGGCCGTGGGAAATAACTCATATTTAGCCTTGTTATATTTAAAGCCACCGGCCCTTATATATGTTTTTTGACAATGTATATATTACATAAAGTAATAAAGCAGGACTTCTGTCCTTTTTTCACCCTCAAAACAAGCATATATGTCTTTTTGACAGGTGGTGGAAACAACCAATAGGGACCGGATCATATTTGAATCCGGCTTTCCCTTTGGTCCGCTTATGATCATATCTGAATCTAGCTGTGGTCACTTGGGGGCTTCCTGTTCAAACATAGGTCGTATTCGAACCAAAGAGAATATAGCTGTCGATACCCACTTGATCGGCATACTGCCAAACCTACTTGGGGGCTTCTTGATCATATTTAAATCACACCTTAACCCCTTTGGGTCTGACGTGGAGCGTATTCGAATCAGCGTCATTAAACAAATTTTATGGTCACTTGGGGGCTTCCTGTTCAAACATAGGTCGTATTCGAACCAAAGAGAACATAGCTGTCGATACCCACTTGATCGGCATCGCCAAAGCCACTGGGGCTATATGATCGTATCCGAATCTTAGCTTAACCCCTTTGGAACGGTTCTCTGATCGTATTCGAATCAGGAGCCTGAGATTATTGCTTTAACTATATTTGAACCTTCTTGAGGAAATGAGACTTGGTCCTTCCGGTTCAGTATTGGCTACCCCAAGTCTTACAAGTGTCAGACACATATGAACCGGGAAGGTTACCAAGGGGTTCACAGGTATGTTATTGTAAATATAAGTATTCATAAATCGGTCTGTACATGATGTTTTTGTACTATGTTCCGGGTTATCAATACTTTATAAACCGCCCAAGAAAGTTTTGTTTGCTTTATGTGTAGAGTAAGGCAGGAAAATTTAAACTTCCAGGGGGCAAACAATCAACATTAACTGGGAGATATAGGCTAATGATGGCTTACAAAATCATTAAGCGCCATAAACATGCACGAAGGCATGGCAAACATTGAGAAGTTTTTACAAGACTCCCCGAGTCTGAATAAGTAAAGCATTGTTTAGGCAAAAGGTAAGACGCCTGGCAGCTCACTCCTTGGGCAGGCTTGATGGCTCCGGGTTATCCTTCTCCGCCTCTCCGTTGGTTGCTTTGTCCTGCAAGGTGGACGAGGCCCAGTCAATGCCGCTTAAGGCTTCAAATTCAGCCTCATCATCTATTAAACCGGCCGGGTCCACTTTAGGGGCAAAGGTATGCTTACGCGTTGGAGGGATCAGGCTGACTTGATCATATGGAGCGTTTGGGATTCTCCGGTTTTCACTTTCATAAGCCGGTGCATACTTGCTAAGATCTGTGTCATTTCCAATGAGAGTCGCCACGGGATGTATGGCTTTGACACATGCATTGAAATCATGATCATCAAAGGCAGTACCGTCCTCCTTCAGACTTGGGTATCCAAGGGCAAGGTCGGCCGGGTCTAGTTCTGGGAGCCATGCTTTAGCCCAACTCAACGCGGCTACATCTCCGGCTCTTGAGGACGCCCGCCTTAGATCTTGGATCCATTGAGGAAGAAAAGTGAGGCTCTTCAATACATCTTGCAGAAGGCGGGGATGTGGAGTTGATAAATCTACAACGGCCAAGGCACTCTGTGACCCGGTATACAGTTGTTCCACAAGGGTGTAAACCGCCTTGAGCTTGATCAACATGTTTTGCTTAAAGTTGGTACTCCTGGGGCCTGTGTGGTGACAAATATAAATAAACCGGAGATAATCACCACAGTAAATTCTTGGAAGATTACAATGTTTAAGGTTTTTTGAAGGGACTTACCGAAGATGGCTGAGACCATTTGGGATATCTTTCGCTTTAAGTCGGACAGTTCGGTTGTGGCCTCTGCAAGAGATGCTTCTGCCGATTCGGCCCGAGTCACTAATGAAGCCCTTTCATCAACCCAGGCTTGTTTCTCCGACTCAAAATTTTTCTTCTGTTTTTCTAGTTCAGAGATGCTGAATTCAAATTTGGAGTTTGCTTTCTGAGTTTCAAGTTCTTGAAGTTTCAGTTGGCTCTTCAGGTCAGCAATCTCCGATTCAAATTGACTTATGGTAGCCTGTATGGGCATGAAATTATGATAAGGATCATGATAAGGTAAATAGTCAAGTCCCAAACACTTTACAAGTAAATATATTTGACACTTGGGGGCTAATGTATGCTCAAAGAATTTTTAACTTATCTGCCAAAACATATATATTAAAGTCTCAAGCATTTTACAAGTAAACATACTTGACACTTGGGGACTAATCTGTCAATTCAAAGTTTCATGCTATCACCGGGTTACATGTATTTACTTTAAGCCGGACTTACTAACAGTAAGTAGATTTTTAAGTCTATAGCATATTCATTCATAAGCAATAGACTTGGGGGCTGGTACAGTAAGTAAGGTTCAGGAAAAGCTAAAGTTATACCTCAGATTTATGCTGTATTTGCTTCACCATGTCAATTTCTAGGTCACGACTATTGTGTACTTGGTTCAGATAGCCCGAGACTATATCACCAATGCTTAGGTGAGAATAGTCAGTGATGTCCTGTTTGGCTTTCCGTTGTTGAGCAAACTCCTCCTTGGCAGTGCATTGAGTAAGAGCAATAGGCTGGCCCGGCGCAACATATTGGCTTTTCAGAAACTCGACTTTCGGATCAGTCCTCTTGACCGGGCTAGGAATTTCCGGGTTATCAGAATTATGGACAACGTCTGCTACAGACGGATTAGAGGTTGACACCGGAATGTCAAGAGCCGGTTCAGGCGGTGGCTGATGAGTAGAGCTGTCAGGAACGGATGAGTCAATTGCCGGTTCAGGAACCACCGGGTCTTGGGACGGCTTGTTCTTCTTTGCCCTCTTGCTAGGCTTCACTTGCAGGCTGTCAATCAAAGTGGAGATATGAGTATCAACGAATAAGTATGGAAAGACTTAAAGTAAGAAAGGTTGCATTACCCGGGAGCTGTTTTAAAAACCGACATGTTTGATTGCATCGACTCGTCGGAAGACGGAGAAGCATCCTGATAATTGGAGTCAGATGAATTGAGAGGTTGGCGAATTAGACCCGCCAAAGGAAAAAACGGAAGGTAAATCGGAGATAACCTCGGTCCGACGCTTCCTGGTTACATCAGGTAAGCCGGTGGAGAGCTCTGCGTCTTGAGTGGCCCGAGTTTGCCTCCGGTTCTCAAGCTGTTGTTGCTTCAAAAGAAATTAAGCATCTTGGTAAGCTAGAGGATGTGAAAATCTTACTTTCCGGGTCACCCTTCGGATTTTTTGAGTTCGCAAAGGCTCTGAGTCGGAGGAGATTATAGTTACCTCTTCATCAACTGCCTGACTGTTCCCTGTGTCCTCCTGAAAGGATAAGAATGTCAGTAAAGTAATGACAAAAGGCGTTAAGAAAATCAAAGGATTACCTCCTCCTCATCCGAAGAAGTATCATCCAATTTGAGCATATCAGAGGCGCTGGGTTTCTTCTTCTTAGAAGTGCCCGTCTTGGCGGTTTTCCTTTTAGTCTTCTTGGCTGCCCTGGCCTGCTTGGCAGCTTCATGGTCATATTTGACCTTCCAGAAATCATCACCGGCCTATTGAAACAGATAAAGAATCATAAGTACAAGAAGGTAACATGTAAAAGAGTATTTTTTGAAAATTAATAACTTACCGCAGGAGCCGGGTTCTTCTTGCAGAAGGGAAGTAAACCGAAGGTATTGCGGGTTACAGTGCCCTCCTTCGAAAGCGACTGGACTGTAGCATCTACCACATCATCTGGTAAGTCCTCAGAGCTATGACGCATTGGGTCTTCTTTTTCGCCCGAGTAAGTACACATTAAGCCGGAGCAGCGGCTCAAGGGGAGTATCCGCCAGGTAACCCAGACCCGGACCAAATCGATGCCACTTAACTCGTTGCCTAAAAGGGCTTTGGTCTTTTTGATGGTGGAATTAAGGGGCAGGCATTCAACAGCAGTCAATTTGTCTGCAAGATGATGGTTGGACTCAAGACGCAGGGCGCGAAAGCCGGGCAGAGGCTTCTCGTTAGCCGGAGAGGTGTCTTGACAATAGAACCACATCTGTTCCAGTCTTTTGGGTGACTCGACAGCTCAGCGTAAGGAAAAAGGCAGTCTCTCCGCCGCTGGATTGAGATGCCACCAAGCTCAAGACTAGGCCCGTTGGCACGTTCATTCTGTCGGTTCAGGTAAAAAAGTTCTCTGAACAGCAGCAGACTTGGTTGCTCTCCAAGGTATACCTCACAGAAGACTTGGAAATTACACAGATTGGACACGGAATTGGGTCCAATGTCTTGAGGCCTCAGGTCAAAGAAATCCAAAACTTCCCTGAAGAATTTTGAGCCGGGAGGGGCAAATCCCCGGTTCATTTGATCTGTGAAAACTACTACCTCCCCATCCTTGGGTTGAGGTATCTCTTCAGATGGGTGAGGAGCACGATAAGACATAACTTCCTTCTTTGGCAAGTGGCCAGACTTTACAAACTCGGCAAGTTTGCTTTTGGTTACTGTGGATGGAACCCAATTGCAAGTCACGGGGGCCTTGGCCGCCTTAGGAGCCATAAAAGCAGTGGCCTACGACAAAGTAAGAAAGCTCCGGTTTAAGTTTAGCCCGAGAGAATTAGTCAAAATTATTTAAAGTAGCGGCTTAAGAAAGGGGCCTAATGATATAAGGGTAATTGTGTAGTAAAGTTTAAGCCGCTATCAGGATTAACAGTCATTCAAGACTTTTAAGATCATAACAGGAAGGCAAGGCTTACAGTTCAGTGTCACTTATTTAAACTTGACACCTAGACAGTGGTGATAAAAGTAAGTTTTGTAGAAGAAGCTTTCCGGGTGATAGAAACAAGTTTCACGGACAACAGCTATTATTATGGATCAAACTATTTCTCTAAAAAGAGAAATTTTCTAGACCTAAAAACAGGGCAGAGAAGTTCATGCATTCAAGGGAGATTTCCAGACAAGAGAAATGAGATCTATTTCTATGCGAGATCAACACAAACAATTGCCGCAATAGTTCTGCACAATTTTTACGATCTAAATAGGACGTGGAAGTGCAAACTGGCAAGGGTTTGCATCGGGTAGTGATGAACACCGACGAACTCAACAAGGACCTAATGCAGATCTAAGGAAGGGAAGGAGAGGAACTCACGGATGCGGATGAACTGCAGAAGATTGCCGTCGCTCTCTGGTCAAGGTCAGGTCGATGCAGCGGCCTAAGTCAATGAAGATGAGGGAGTCGGCGGCGACAGCGGCGGAGATCGACTGGCAGAGAGGAGAGGAAGAAGACGACTGGGGAAAGACCTAGGTCACTCTATTTATAAGAGAAGACTGACCGAGAGGGCGCGAGACACAAGGAGATAACAATTAATATCCAGCGCCCCCGACGCCTCGATTTACGGAGTAATCAGTAAAGAAGAGATCCGTTGAAGGATTCGATGGGATGAAAAATGAGTTAAAAGAGTGACGTCACGCCGAGTTAAGACGGATCCAGAAGATGACGTCATGGCGGGTTAACAAAAACCCTCTATATAGTCAGAAGACTGAAGATTTAATTCTTTAAAAATATTTTTTAGATTGACATGAACAGGTTCAAATCAATCTGGGGCCTAATGTTGGGGATATGACTATTTGTGTAAGCCGCCCAGGAGGGGCCGGGTTATGCAAAGAGAATCATCAGAGAGAAGCCCAAGGCCAAAGCATGAAGATGGCGGTTGAAGATGGGCTTAAGGCCCGCTGGCGACTTAAGGCCAGTTGTAGTAAACCGCCATAAGGATATTACTTGTATCATAAGGTAGATTTAATTAGTCACCGAGGCGGACATTGTTTATGAGCCGGCCGGGACTCTGTAAGCCGCAGGGCGTCCGCCCATGTATATAAGGGGACGATCCGCTAGCGGCTTAGCGCAAGAAAACAACTCATCGAGAGCAAGGCATAGCGGGTCTCGCTCCCTGGTCATCAAACATCAATACCAACCCAACTAGACGTAGGCCTTACCTTCACCGTAAGGGGCCGAACTAGTATAAACCCTCTTGTGTCCTTTGTCCCGATTTAACCCCTTCAAGCTTCCTAGTTGCGATGGATCCACAACTAAGTCCTTTCACGAGGACATCTGGCATGACGAAACCACGACAAGAATAGAAGAGAGAGGGTGAACAAAGTTGAGAACACTCAAGTAGGAAAAGAAACGACGAATATGATGAGAATCAAAGCTCCGAAACAAAAATGAATTCGAAACCACTCCGGTTAGAACAAGATAGAAGTAGAATAAGGATGATAGAATTTAGGCAGAACTCCAGCTGAACATAGAAAGATTAGAACATGAACTTGAGAAGATGGAATGATACTTGACTTGAGGAACAACACAAAACCTCCAGAAGACTAGAAAAAATGGAATGAGAAGAACGGGGAAGGAGATGATAACTTCTACCACGAATGCATTTGAAAGCATCCTTGAAAGGAAAGATTGAATGGAGTTGTTGGAAATTCAACAACAAAAGAATTGCTTGTTGTGGACTTATAGATAACATCTCAAAATTATGAGGTGATCTCCAACCACAAGCAGAAAAGATTGAATAGCTGAGAAGAACAAATAAATGCAAAACTCCACTTCAAAAGTTACGAAGAATTAAATGCACCTCGCGAAGCAAGAAGAAGAATACTTGAGCTTCGCCTACAAGAATCTTGATGAACACTTGAGGAATGAATTAAATCATGAAGAACCACCGTGAAGAACTCCGGTGACAAAAAGGATGATGAGGTAAAATTGAGAGATGGAAAGAATAAGATGACGCCTTGCGACAAGCTAGAACAAGCTTGGGACTCCGGAAAAAAAGATGGAAAATCTTGGGATTAGAATATATTCAACACGAACATATTCCGAAGGAAGGGATTAATCAACTAGATGCAAGAAGAATAAGAATTATGTTATGCGTATCCTCCACCAATTAGATTGATGAGAAGCAATGGATTTGCATACCACTTATTCGCGTTGGAAAAGATTAAGGGGGAATATGCCGACAAGGAATAGGAATGTTGAACAAACCACCGTTAGAAATGAAAATGAAAGAAGAAAAGAGAATGAATCGCCGGGAAGAATTAGAAAAGCACGAAGATACTTGAGGGAATTTAGAGAGAAGAGAACGTAGAGAACGCGAACTGATTGAAGAAATACTAGAACGAAGCACCGGACGGATATTGAGACGAACGAAGGGGCACGGGTATAGAATAATTGGAGAACGAATCTGAAAACTTAGAACGAAGAGATCTTCCGAAAAGATGTCCTCCGGATGATCGATAGAGAAAGCAAGTCCTGAAATGCTCCGGATGGATAAGAAAAGGAAATATCTGACAAATGGAATAATTCGAGAGGATAACATGAAGCTAGAACCACGAAACTTCGAGAGAACAGACAAGATTTAGAGGAAAAACTCTTCTTCGGTCTTCAAATGATGACGAGAAACACCACCAAAATTACTGAGATACTCTGGGAGAATGAAAAGCGAAAAGGTTGAGCCAACAATGAAAATGATTTGAAATTGATCTTGGAAAAGGCATGCGACTGATGAAATCCATTCTTACGTCACACTTGAAAAGAATTTGAGAATAACTCCGGGAGAATTAGAAGAGTCAGGTAAGATCCTGGGAAAAGACCTGTGGGTTAGGGCCCACTGAAGAGATAGCACCGTTGGAAAGGGATGTTGAACAGATAGATGATGCACTAGAACAATTGAAATATTTGAATGAGGTGACAACCTCGAATTAATTGGAACACAACGAATCTCCTGAGGTGTCTTCCGAACTCCGGAATAGTTAAATGGCGAGAGGCGAACGAGCAAGGAAAACACTTGAGCCGAGGAAAAACTATAATCACTACCGAGAATTATAATTGAATCCACCGAAGAAGAAAAAGAGATGAAGAATGTCAACCGAGACGAGAATTCACCGATTGAAATGATTGAGGGAAGACTGAAGAGGCTCCGCATGAATGAAATCAATGCTCGAAACAGACTCAGGCTCCGGGAAGAAGAGGGTGGGAGGGTGGGAAAACAAAGGCAACTTCAAAGGGGGAACCGACGAATATCTTGAAGAGAAAACACCGGTTGAAATGATTGAGGAGAGAATGCAAAGGCTTCACACGAGTAGGATGGATACTCGATTATGGACTCTGGCTCCAAGGAGAAAAAGGGGTGGTCGGGTGGGAAAATAAAACAATTGAGGGTTGAACTTGGCAAAGATGAAGAGGCTCGAGTCAACTTGACGAGAAAAGCACCGGAAGCAAAGAGCTGAGGAACAACGATCGAAAAACCAACTGCGTGATCCTAAAGAAAAATTTGAAGGGGAAGACGTGTAAGTCTAAACACCTACGTCAAGATTCCTCACCAGAGCGACGAAGGGGCTGAGGAGTAAAAAGAATTCCTACTCTCCGATATAACTAGACTCCAAAAACAGTTTTCTTTCTAGACTCGACATCGACCAAACTACACGATCAATCAAGGGGGCTCCTATGGTCGGTCGAGGCTCTGATACCAACTTGTCACGCCCAATATGAGAAACTATCCTAAAGAGACTCGAAGGTCCCACCAAGGATAGAACCGCATATTGATACGCTTTTTAAAGGTGGATATCATTACATCAACATTACATAATAGATACAATGCCCCACGAATACAACATCATCTTACATAAGAGCACCATCCGACTATGAATGAAACACAAAGAGAAACTCAAATGACATCCACCCTGTTAGCCCAGGCTGCCGACCTGGAACCTATCCCCTGATCAAAGAAGAAGCAGAAGAAGAACTCCAAGACAAGAAAACATCACTCTCGCGTCATGATCATCGCAAAACCTGTACCTGCAACTGTTGTTGTAGTAATCTGTGAGCCACGAGGACTCAGCAATCCCATTACCATGGGTATCAAGACTAGCAAAGATTAATGGGTAAGGAAGGGATAAAGTGGTGAGGTTGCAGCAGCGACTAAGCATATATGGTGGCTAACATACGCAAATGAGAGTGAGAAGAGAGCAAAACGGAACGGTCGTGAAGCTAGCAATGATCAAGAGGTGATCCTGAACTCCTACTTACGTCAAACAGAACCCAAAGACCGTGTTCACTTCCCGGACTCCGCCAAAAAGAGACCATCACGGATACACACGCAGTTGATGCGTTTTAATTCGGATCTGGTGTCAAGTTATCTACAACCGAACATTAACAAATTCCCATCTGCCCATAACCGCGGGCACGACTTTCGAAAGTTTATACCCTGCAGGGGTGTCCCAACTTAGCCCATGATAAGCTCTCGCGATCAACGAAGGATATACCTTCTCCCAGGAAGACCCGATCAGACTCGGAATCCCGGTTTACAAGACATTTTGACAATGGTAAAACAAGACCAGCAAGACCGCCCGATGCCCCGACAATCCCTATAGGAGCTGCACATATCTCGTTCTCAGGGCAACACCGGATAAGCTAAGCGTACAGGTACCGACGTAACCCAAGTTGCCAAGGGATGGTCCCGCACGGTGCTCTAGTTTGGACCAACACTTAGACAAGCATTGGCCTGGGGGGGCTGTAATAAAGATGACCCTTGGGTTAATTACTCCCAAGGGAAATATAGGTGGTGGTGAGGCAAATGGTAAAACCAAGGTTGGGCCTTGCTGGAGGAGTTTTATTCAAAGAGAACTATCAAGGGGGTCCCATAAATCACCCGACCGCGTAAGGAACACAAAATCCGGGAACATAACACCGGTATGACGAAAACTAGGGCGGCAAGAGTGGAACAAAACACCAGGCATAAGGCCGAGCCTTCCACCCTTTACCAAATATATAGATGCATTAATTAAATAAGAGATATTGTGATATCCCAACATAATCTTGTCCACCATGGAGAAATCTTCAACTTCACCTGCAACTAACAACGCTATAAGAGGGGCTGAGCAAAGCGGTAACATAGCCAAGCAACGGTTTGCTAGGAAGGGTGTCAAATGTTAGAGGTTCATGGCAATTTGGGAGGCTTGATGAGCAAAAGATAGGTAGCGCAGCAAAGCGATAGAACGAAGCAACTAGCATAGCAATGATAGTAGTGAGATCCAGGGTAGCGGTCATCTTGCCTGAAATCCCGCAAGGAAGAAGAACGAGTCCATGAAGAAGATGAATCCACGAAGACGAACCAAGCATAGACGAACGAATCCTCATGATCGCAACGAAACAGGAACTATCGAAAAGAAGCACACAACATGGTAAACACACCACACATGAACAAGGCATGATGCACAACAAGCATGATGCATGACAAGACTACATAAAGCTACTCATGGCAAGAGATGATGCAAACAAGAGCAACACATCAAGGCAAGTTTAAATGAGGCCGGGAACAACATATAACAATTCCGGTAAGTCCTCATATGCAAATTTCGAAATTGGTCCAGATCTGAATAAACATTATGTTCAAGTTGTTAAACAGCAAGTTAAGATGCACCAAGATGATCTACACGAAATTCTAGTCAAGTTACATATAAAGTTCATTTAGTTCGGAGCTACGGCCTAGAAGATATGAGCAAAACAAGTTAAACATGGCATTGATGCAAAATGCACTCAAACATCAAGAAAACACCTCAAAACATGGATGCAACATGATAATATGAAGCTACACTAAAAAACAAGCAAGTTTCATATAGAGCACACTCAAATCGGAGCAACGGTCTAACACATACACTCCAAACATGATATAGCAACAATCTGTCCAAAACAACAAGTAGGCATATTGCAAGCATCAAAACAACATGCTACAGCATCTCAACGTAAAAACAAAAGGCATGGGCATGAAGTACAGGTAAAGCATAACAAAACATGAACACTGATCTATCTCCAGAAATCATTAGAACATGCTTTGCAGAAATCATTAGAACACACATGGCAAGATTGCAAATAATATCAGTTTCAGGCTTTGCAGAAATAACCTCAGGTTGCAATGTTTAGAGTTATCAAAAAACACGTTACAGAAACTTATCATGGCAAATAAAGGCATGGCATGAATCTACTAATTGCATAGATCAAATGTCCTTTACTGACCATGAGCCAAAAAGGATCAGAAAATATGATGGCGCCCATGTAAAGATAGCAAGTTATATTACAGATTTAAACATGGCAGGAACAACAATAAGTAGGCATGTTGGTGAGCTTGTACCACTCACCACAGAGCAAAACATGGCATGTCAAGGCAATCAACAGTAAGAAGACATGTTTATGAAGCCAAGCATGACAAGGGCAAGTTCATAGGGTGCATGGATCACTAGCAAAACACATGGCAAAACTGAACTTCATGTTAACAGGCTGACAGCAACATCATTTAGCAAGTTTAGAGCGAGATATGAACAATCTACATCAATATATAAATGCAACCAGGGGCATGGATGGATAGATCATAACCATATGTACAAAACATCCTTACTGAAGTATCTCAAAATAAGCATGGATCTCTCTGTAGCATCAAGTTTACATGGCATAAAAATAACGGCAGAACAGGGACTGAAATCAGCAACATCACGAGGCCTAGTTTACATGCTTGTGCTAGTCACCACATTGATCACAAAAAATACATGGCATACACCCCTGGAAAGATGGCATGGCATAGATCAAAACACATGTAGACATCAACCTCATAGGATGCACACATCAAACATGGCAAAAATGACAAATGAGCATGTTATAACAGTTTCAGCAGATTAACAGCAACATGCACTCTTGCAACGATAATTAGGTATCAACATGAGCTCAAATGAAAATGATGCTATGGAATGAAATGAAGTACTCGTCGATACGAACAATTTGACATATTACACGCACGAAACGGAGCTACGGATGCAGAGATACGACATGATGAACTAGGCATGATAATACTGAAATATTCGGGACTTAGCAGATTTTTACCACTCCGAAAAACGTGGACGGGGAGGACTTGGGACGGAGGGAACTGGGGAAGGGTCGGCGTTTGGATGGCGGGCCTGGTGGATCTGGTCCAGGCCGCCGGATCCGGATCGGTGGCGGTGGCCGGTGACGACGGCGAAGTCGCTGGTGATGGCGGGGACGACGGGAGGCGGCGACCGGCGTGGCGACGGAGGGCGCAGATCCGTCCGGCGACGGGGAGGCTGCCGGCGGGGAGGGGCGACGCGCAGGGCGACAGTCGGAAGAGGCGGCACGGCCGCGCTGACCGGCGCCGGCGAAGACGGCAGGAAGCCCGGGCGACGAC
>NC_041386.1:710069670-710098205 GCF_002162155.2 Triticum dicoccoides | reverse complement strand
CTCGCGCGGGCCCGCTTCCGGCCCCGCGGGCCGCGGGCGGCGGATGGCGGCGGCGGCCACATGGCATGCTCTGATTGGGCGCGGGGGCGGTTGGACATGTCCGGCGGCGGGACGGACATGTCCGGCTGCGGGTAGGGATGGATCTAGGGTTTGGACTGCGCGGAAAAATCGGGGAGGGGCACATATATATAGATGGAGGCAGCTAGGAGTGTCCAAATGAGGCACGGTTTTCGGCCACGCGATCGTGATCAAACGACCGAGAGCATGGAGGGGAGTTTGCTGGGTTTTGGGCCACTTTGGAGGGGTGTTGGGCTGCAAGACGAAAGGGGCTTTTACGGTTACTCGGTTAACCGTTGGAGTATCAAACGACCTCCAAATTGGACGAAACTTGACAGGCGGTCTACCGTTGCTATACCGAGGCCGCTTGGCAAGCCTCGGGCCATTCCGAGAAAGTTTAACACCTACTCACGACGAGAGACAAAAGGGGGACGTCGGAGGGCATAGGAGTGCCGGATTGCGAAACGGACAACGGGGAAAATGCTCGGATGCATGAGACGAACACGTATGCAAAATGAGATGCAGATGATGACATGATAAAATGCAACACGCAGGAAAACGACATGGCAATGACGGCGAATAACTGGCAGACACCTGGCGCATCGAATCCGGGGCGTTACACTGTCTCTTGTTGATACTCATCCCCCGGTTTCCTACCATAACCGAGGAGGAGGCTGGCGTTTTGGCATCGGCCGCGTCAGAAGTTTTCGCTTGTGCCTGGACATTAGGGGCTTAGGGCATTGTGCTGCCCGTTATCATAAAGTCTGAATACCTTAGGGAGTGTTCGGCGTCTCGAGTTAGGCCTTATATGCATCAGTTCCGAATCATGTCTTTGGTCAAGTGTTGGGTTTGCCCGGCTCCTGTGTTTTGCTGCCTTACGTTCCGCTCCATCGGCTAATGCGGCACCAGGAGAACTACTGCGATTGTGCCCCGGTACGGCCGGGCGAGCACCTCAGTAGAGAAAGCCGAAAACTGACTGTCATGATACAGCGAGAGACTGGTCAACCACTCGATCGACTATTGGAATGTTTAGAATTCCTCCGCTTTGACGAAGGACCGCTTCCCGGTCAGGCACACACGCGCCCCGAGTTTGGAGAGCGCGGTGCCTCTAGGGGCTATATTGTAGCCCCACCATCGAGCTCCTATGGCTAAGTGAAAGTGATAAGCATTATAGTCCGGTTGCCTAGTTTGCTACGCTATCACCTCCTTCAAAGGACCAAGACGTTGGATTAAGTGTGAAAATGCGCTTTTTTTTGCAAACACACCCGCACTATGTGCGTGGGGGCTGAAGCCAAAGACTGCCATCTTTCAGGTTATACATACATATACATTAATGGCTGCACAGGAGATATTTCAATACTTGAACGCACAAGTATAAAAAGTCATTATATTATAAATATGATCTCACAAATCATACACGTCATTTGAACATGACATTTTTCGAGCACTGCGACTATTAAACGAGCGCCCGGCAGTATTCCTCAAAATAGTGCTCGGTGGGTAATCGGCTCTCATCCGAACCCCGGGACGCAACATCGGTGGCACTCATCTCTGCCCAGTATGTCTTAACAAGGGCAAGAGCCATCCGTGCACCCTCTATGCAGGCCGACTGCTTCATCGCCTTGATATGCGGCACCGCCCCAAGGAATTGCTGTAATAAACCAAAATAACTTTTCGGCTTGGGCCTTTCCGGCCACAGATGAGCCACCACATCCGTCATGGCTAGTCCGGACAATCTATTCAGCTCAGCCCACTCAGCTAACTGATCGGTCAACGGCAGTGGACGCTCCGGACTATGGAATTGAGACCAAAACAGCTCTTCCATTTGATGATCCTTCTGACTTCGGAAATGCCGAACTGCGTTTGCCGCACTCACCGACAAATCCAGATAGGGATCCTCCGAACTCCACAGCTGGCCCAACTGAGCATACCTCGGATCCGTGAATTTCCTACGTAACAGGAAGTCTTTCCAGCCACCATGTCTCCGGCCTGACGCCATTCCTCCTTTATAGCCCGCATTGAAGAACGGGCATCCTTGGCTTCGGCGGCGGCCTTCTTCAGGTCCTCTTGCTCCGATTGGCATTCTCTTTCAAGAACCTCATAGAGGTCGGTAGCATATTTTAATTTCATGGCCATTGCAGCCATTTCCTCCCTGCTTCGGCAGTGAGCAGCCTTCTCGGCATTTAGCCCCTCCGCTGCCTTCAAGGCAGCCGCATCACTTTTTCTGGCTTGGTCCTTGGCTCGAGCAAGCTCCGCCTGAAGGTCTTCCACAACAGCGGCACCATCTGCATCAAGCATACACGTTGTAAGGAGTGGGCGTCAGCTCCCTTACTAGGTGACCGCGGAAACACCATTTACCTTGCGACTCGTCAAGTCGTTTATTGACCAGTGTGATGTCCACATCCGCAATGTCGAGTTGCCGCTTCAGTTCGGCAACTCTATCAGTCCGGCTGGCCACCGAACGCTCCGCCACCTGCATAGTAAAGGCGACATTTCGTTACTAAGATTATGATCCTCAGCACGCTGTCGCTTTCGACTACATACTGAGTCTCAAGGGCTACTATCTATACAGGGCGCACCCTATGTGCAACACTGTCACAAGGTATGTCATTTTTTTTGCGTACCTCAAACCCCTTCAGTAAACTTCCGACGGCCTCATGTAACCCGCTTTCGGCGGATGAGATCCTTTCAATCACCGCACTCATTAATGCGCGGTGATCTTCTGAGAGAGACGCCCTCTCGAGCAAACCCAGCAGCTCCACCGGCCGCACTCCAGTGGGTGCCGAACTCCCAGGCCCCGTCGGACTCGGGGAGACCCTCCGTGACGACACCTCAGGGTCGTCCGTCCCGCCTGATGGGTCGGCAAATGGAGGCGTTTCGCTCTCCATCATCTCCGGACGAAGGTCCCCCGAGGATGAGCTCTGCTGGGAAGGGCTGAGATCCGAACTACAAGGTAAAAACTTTGGTTATCCTTAGAAATAAAATAGGATTGCCTTTTATTGTAAAACTTCCCTTCTTTCTACTTACGGCTTGCTGGAGGGCTGATTCCTTTGGGGAGACTGTACGGCTGGGAGTCCTCCCGGCGCAGGACCTTCCGGTGTAGATTTCTTTCCCCGCTTCGAGGCTTTGGCATCCGGGTTTGCGGAAGTGGTCCTCTTCTCCCCCTGGAGGGAGGGATTCTTGATTCCCCCCTTATTGAGAGCCTCCTTAATAGAGGTGGTGGTTTCCCTGTTCCCCCCTTCGCCTTCCTCCGAAGGCGCAACCTCCAACATTTTGATTAACACGGGACCCGGCGTGGTCTCAGGGAGGGGGGCCGGACACCGTATCAGTTTCGCTTGCGCTATCCACTCCTGTTCAAGGGATAGCTGGTTAAAAAGCAAATCCATGATAAATAAATGGATGATATGTCCGGTCACAGGGCTACTTACTTGAGTATCCGGGCAATTGCAGCTTAGGCCAGCATCCTCGGTCAAGTCCGGACACACTTCTTGTGATCCGAAGAACACTTTGTACATCTCCACGGGTTTTGTACAAATAAAGTGTTGGAGAGCTCGTGGTCCCTCCAGATTGAATTCCCACAGGCGGAGGGGGCGACGTTTGCAGGGCAGAAGATGCCGAATCAGCATAACCTGCGTCACTACAACCAGATTGATCTCCCTCTCTTGGAGATCTCGAATCCGGCCCTGCAATAGGGGTACGTCCTTGGGCGGCCCCCAGTCGAACCCTTTATTGACCCATGATGTCAGCCATAGTGGAGGGCCCGGGCGAAAGGTGGGCGGCGGCCTCTGCCTGCTGCCCCTGGGAGCGGTGATGTAGAACCACTCCTGTTGCCACAAACCGAGCTCCTCCTGAAAAGAGCCCTCGAGCCATGGAGCATCGGCCCTCTTGCTTATGACCGCCCCTCCGCACTCTGCCTGACGCCCCTCAATCATCTTCGGCTCCACATTGAAGGTTTTGAGCCACAAACCAAAGTGAGGGGTAGTGCGGAGGAAGGCTTCGCAAACAACAATAAATGATGAGATATGGAGGATAGACTCCGGAGCCAGGTCGTGGAATTCCAGCCCATAGTAAAACAGGAGCCCCCTCATGAAGGGATCCAATGGGAAGCCTAAACCCCGACGGAGGTGAGGTACGAACACGACGCTCTCACCAGGCTCAGGGGTAGGAATGACTTGCCCTTGGGCAGGCAACCTGTGCGAAATCTCGTATGTTAAGTACCCGGCGTCCCTAAGCTTTAGCACGTCCTCCTTCGTGACGGAGGAGGGCATCCACCGGCCCTGAAGATCGGAGCCGGACATTGTCGAAGGTATGAAGTACCCAAATCTGGAGCCCGGGGTGTTGGAACTCGGGGCGAGGGGCGGGTTCGATTGAGGATTGAAGAAAAGAACGGGCCTTGGTCTCATTATAAAGGGTGAGAATACCAAGAGCCGTCTCCGTGACCGTTTAGAACTCGCCTTCGATGGAGGGGGCGTGGCAACAGGCACGGTTGGGTTACTCACGCCCGTATTGATGAGAATCCCGGAATAAGGGGAACGTGATCTCTGCTTCGACAAGACATGCTAAGGAAACCGCTTCGCTAAATGCGCTGAGGCGGTATAATAAAAATGATTCAAGTAAAGGCTTGGTTGTGGTGTGACGTCACGCCACGAAATACGTCAGAATATTGAACTTGTGCAAATATTATTCTCTCTACGATGGAATGTGGAATTTATTTTGCAGAGCCGGACACTATCCTGGTGTTCACAATCTTCTACAAATTATTCGGAGGAGGAACCCGCCTTGCAACGCCGAAGACAATATGTGCGCCGGACTCATCGTCATTGAAGCCTGGTTCAGGGGCTACTGAGGGAGTCCTGGACTAGGGGGTGTCCGGATAGCCGAACTATCATCATCGGCTGGACTCCAAGACTATGAAGATACAACATTGAAGACTTCGTCCCGTGTCCGGATGGGACTTTCCTTGGCGTGGAAGGCAAGCTTGGCGATACGGATATGTAGATCTCCTACCATTGTAACCGACTCTGTGTAACCCTAGCCCTCTCCGGTGTCTATATAAACCGGATGGTTTTAGTCCGTAGGACAACAACAATAACAACAATCATACCATGGGCTAGCTTCTAGGGTTTAGCCTCCTTGATCTCGTGGTAGATCTACTCTTGTAATACCCACATCATCAATATCAATCAAGCAGGACGTAGGGTTTTACCTCCATCAAGAGGGCCCGAACCTGGGTAAAACATCGTGTCCCTTGTCTCCTGTTACCATCCGCCTAGACGCACAGTTCGGGACCCCCTACCCGAGATCCGCCGGTTTTGACACCGACAAGGGGTCTCTTGCATTTTACCCTACACAGGTATATGTATTGGCCTTTGGCCCTCCTGTGAAAGTAGTTGCTCATTCCTAACACAAACAACCCCCCATTGCCGCAGCTCAAAACTAGGTTCATTACCACCAGCAGAACATCCCCAGTCAAACTGATCCCAAGGCGCTTACACGACAAACTGAACCCAAGAACAACAAGAATTACCCTGTGCCACCATGTATGCAAAGCATGTACGTACTCTATTTTTTTGGGGAAAGTACATACTCTATTAAAGTTCAGATGTGTTGAATCAGGGCCAAAAGCCAAGTAATAGCAAGAAGGACTAGCGATTATTATACACTCTGACTGCAGAAATAGAATACCAATCAATTGCAATTCGATAGGGACGACCTTTGATTGTAAACTCCAACTTGCTAAAAAATTGCCCAATCACTGAACTCATACTAAGTTGCATATTACTGAACTGCCTCTTCGTACTAATTGACTCTGGGCATTCGCTTCTTTCTGCTTGCTCACCAAGATTCCGAAGGGATGACCATATCTCAACACATGGATTTTATTCCCGCAAAAACAGTTCATTCCTCAACTCGAGTACCTCATCTCCTGGATCCCTAGGAAGCAGAACTATCAAGAAAAGCCGGTTCACCAGTACATGGATGATCTTTGAGAGCAAACAATAGCTGCACTGATTGACTGATTGTCAAGCCCACAACAATATACAAAACAGTGAGCTGGGTACTGAGGAAAATAGATGCCAAACCACTAAAATAATTAACTATGCGCGCCAGCCTTCCCACCATTTTACTGCCCAAGAATGCACAACAAGAGTTCCGGCTGCAAGGTGCCCATCCTGAAAAGCCAAGCGATCTCCCACTGGAGCAGCACGGTGTCATAATGTACAGTACGGTTGTTGCCATAGCTTGAATAGGCACAACAGATGTTGAAATAAGCATGAAGGTCAGTAGGTTGCATTGGCAGGCTTAAATTCCCCATGATTTCCACTTCTCACTGAATTTGCCAACACACAGATATCCTCATAAACTGCATTTTTCCAACCAAAGTTGCAGCAGTAATTAGCCTATGGATTTTGGTTCCAGGATCCCATGGTGAGATAAACCTTTGCACTATTTGTGACATACAGTGGTAAGAGCATGAAATTCTGCAAGCCACTCATCATATCTCCCAAATCAGAAACATTGGGAAACGAGAAGTGCGAGGTTTCAGGAGGCCACGTAGTCAGGTAGGCCAGCCAGAACGAGACCATGGATAAATTGTGTTCCAGAGTGTCCAGCAGCATGTAGAATACTTCAGCCAGCGAAAGTTCAATTGGTTGACAAGACTGATTCAGTTGTAACCCAATTTCAGATTACACAGCTAAGTGGACTCCAGGAGAATGTACAATATTTAGCTCGACTAGTTTCCTAACTGCAATACCACCATCAGAATATCCCCAAGCAATCTTCCATTGAAAAAATTCAGAACTAGTTTGATACACCTTAAGAGCCGCCCTTGATCGGAGCAAATCGAGTGAATTGCAGAAAACCACCACATATCAGCTTAGGTTTGCAGGAAACACTCTTCTACGTTCTTGCTGCAGAAAACACTGATTTTTTCTAATCTTTTGCAGAAAGCACCAAACCTCCTGTTCGGGCAGTTTAAGCACTATTATGACAGGTGGGACCCTGTCTTGTCGACGTGGCTCACGGTCGCGAGCTGGCGCCGTCTAATGGTGCTACAGTACCGACCGACACCCCCGCTAGGTCAAGAGACCAGATCGAATCGACACCTCTCCCGCATCTGAAATTTTCCCCACCATCCCCGCGACGGCGCGCTCTCCTCTATCTCTGTCTCATTCATGGCAACGGCGATCCCGGATGCCAGCGGCGGAGTGGATGGCGGAGGTGGCGATGGCGTAGGAGGGTTGTTTGGCGGCGGCGGAGATCCAAAGCCACCCGAGGAGGTCTGCGGTAGCTCTAACCCTAGCCAGGGCCTGCGGAGCAGACCACCGTCCCCGTCGGTGGAGTACCGCGCCGCCGACGCTCTGGCCCGTGCTGTGCAGGCTACTCTGACGGGGAGCCACCACTGGGCATCTGCATTCGGCGGTGTGGAGTAAGATATCTCCTCTGCCTCCCCACCCCCCTCATTTTGTGTCGATTCCATAGTTAGGGTTAGGGTTAGGTGTGTAAACACAGCATTAGATTGTAGTGATATTAGTATGCTCTGTTTAGGAGAGAATATAGTGATACTTTTTGTGATTTTAATTGCTATTTGGGTTAGGATGCTCTGTTTAGATTGTAGTGGCAAGCAGGACAGCCTTGGGTTAGGTGTGTAAATCAAAAATGGATCTTTTGCCTAGTACTAAGTGTTCATCTGCTCTTTGTCGTGGCAAGCAGCATAGCCTTATTGAAATTGGTATGCATAGTATATTTTAAATATGTCACTTGTATTGTTTGTAGTTAGTGTTATACTGTTTAATTAATAAGTACAAGAATTGTTCCTTTTTGTAGCTTGTTTGATGATGTTTGGGAGGTTAGACTGCACTTTCATGACATGGATAACTTGGAAAGGACTATGTGTGTTTCAGACATCACTTTTTTCAATATGTTAGCACTCATAGAGACAGCAGGATATGGAAGTAAAGACTATATGTATTATGTGAGGGATGTTGGGTTGGGAGTAGCTGGTTTGGAGGAGATATGTGATGATGACAAGGTGGATGAGATGCTGGATGACATTGCCAATAAAGATCAGAACATAGTAAACCTGACAATAGTTAGGGGTAGTGAGCCCAGACCTGCAGATATAAACAGAGGTTATATTTTGATCAGCAAGTTCCTATAGGCAATGTTGGAGAGAGCAATGTATATGAGGTGAATGATGTTGGGGTGTTGTACAAGTCACCATCCAAAGTATCAAAAAGAGATGCAGTAATTGAGGAGCCTGAACCAATCCAGTTTTTCTCCACACAGCAGAGCCACAATGTTGATATGGAGCAAGGCAATGAAGCAGATGTTGATATTGAGCAAGGCAATGGAGATGATGTTGACATGGAGCAACAGGAGTTAGACATAAGTATGGAGCTTAGAAGGAGATCAAAAATTCAGAGATTTAAGCAGCATCAGAAGAATGTTTAGAGGGTGCAGGCAGTGAAAAGAAAACTTCCTGTGTTACTAATTGAAGATGACTCTGAGTTGGAGGAAGATGATGATTTCATGGCTAGGATGGCTGAGCTAAAGAGGCAGAGAGAGGACCCACTCTTACATTTTTAAGGTGACACAGATGTAGATGAACCTTATGAGATACAAGAGGAAGTGCATGAGGAAAATGCAGAGCAAGAGGAGCATGGAGATCATGAGGAACTTGAAAATGAGGTGCTACCACAGGGGCAAAAGAGGAAGAAGTTGAAAGTAAGAAGGGGGCCAACCACAAGATCACATGCTATCTTGGAGCAACATTTTGAGGATGTTTGGGTACCATCATCTGATGAGGATCCAGATCCTGGTGATTTGAAGGAGGAGCAAGATGATGGGGCTGTACCCCTAGCATTTGTGCTAGGCAGTAAGTCTAGGGCTAAAAAACCAAAACCAAGGGTATGGTATCATGAGGATAGAGAGAGCCCAAAGCTCCAGTTTGCTAAGAAGTTATGCTTTGATAATGTGTACCAATTTAGAAGGGCACTTCTCACTTTCCAAATAGCACAAAACAGAAACTATCAGTTTCATAGGAACTGCAATGATAGAATTATAGCTGTGTGCACACATGAACACTGCCCTTTCTTCATTGCAGCTTCTGTGGTGGGAAAAGAGAAAACTTCCTGCATTAGGAAAACTAATTTGTTGCACACATGTCCAGCTATAGCAGAGAGCACCAAGGTGACTACAAAGTGGGTTACACTTGAAGTTTTAGAAGCAATAAGAACAGACTTGAACACATCAATAAGTACAATAATGCAAAATCTGAAGAGCAAGTATGGAGTTGAGATTAGCACTCATATGGCCTACAGGGCTAAGAACAATGCTATTAAGGTGGTGTAGATCAGAGGGGGCAATACACCAGGATAAGGGATTACTTGCAGGCTGTGTTAGACACCAATCCAGGTAGTAGGTGCATTGTCACTACTAAGTTCCTAAAAGACCATCCAAGCATCAATCCAAGGTTCCATGGTTTGTTCATATGTTTGAATGCTTGCGAGGAGGGATTTCTGAATGGATGCAGGCCATTCATAGGTGACTACTAAACTGTGTTATATATGACATAAATGTCGTGCACCATACTTTTTTATAACATATCTTGTGTGCCATTGTAGGTGTGGATGGATGTTTCATCAAGCTCTCAACTGGCCAACAAATCCTTGCTGCCACAGGAAGGGATGGGAATAATAACATCTATCCCATTGCCTTTGGAGTTGTGGACAAAGAACACACAAAGAGTTGGACCTGGTTTCTCACAGAACTGAAGGCAACTATTGGTGGAGAATCTGGGAGATTTGGTTTTTACACCATAATCTCTAATAGACAGAAGGTAATATATAATTTGCTTAGTATTCATTGGTCATTACTAGTTGATATAAGTATTTCATAGTAATTGCTAGAAGTAGTTAATATTTTCATTGCTCATTACTAGTTGTTATAAGTAGTTCATACTAATTGGTAGAAGTAGTTAAAATTCTTTTCTTATTAGTAAGTTTGGTAATTTCTCCAAATAATGTCTTCTGAAAGCTGTGAGTCAAGTTTTCTCCAATTGCCCCCAAAGATTCTGCC
This sequence comes from Triticum dicoccoides, assembly GCF_002162155.2. Taxonomy (NCBI): domain Eukaryota; kingdom Viridiplantae; phylum Streptophyta; class Magnoliopsida; order Poales; family Poaceae; genus Triticum; species Triticum dicoccoides. The sequence continues at coordinate 710,088,065 of NC_041386.1, read as the reverse complement.
TTAGACACATCTACCAAAATTTCCAGACTGCTGGTTTTAGGGGGTCAGAATTAAAGAAGTTCATGGATAAGGCAAGTTACTCCTATACTGAACATGGCCATCTTGCTGCAATATATGCTCTTAAAGTAGAGTGTATGGCTGCCTGGACTTGGTTAAATAAAATTCCTAGACATGCTTGGGCTAGATATGCCATGGACTTCAACTGCAAAACTGACCTAGTTGTCAACAATATTAGTGAGGTGTTCAACAAGATGATATTAGATGTGAGGGGTAAACCAGTAAAGACCATGGTAGATGGAATCAGGACTAAGTTGATGGTCAGATTCAATACAAATAGGAGTAAAACAGAGTTAGCCAAGTGGGAAATATGTCCAACATATGCTGAGTTACTTGAAGAAGCAAAGAAACACTCTAGGAACTGTCAAGCATTGATGGCTGGGCCAAATATTTACCAAGTGACAAGCAATGAGAATACCTATGCAGTTAACTTGCAGCATAGGACATTTGGGTGCAGAAAATGAGATATGACTGCAGTGCCATGCAATCATGCAGTCTCTGCTATTACCAAAGCCAAATTAAGGCCTGAAGATTTTGTGCGTGACTTCTTCAAAAAGCCTATGTATCTGGCTGCATACAGTCCCATCATATTTCCTGTACCTGGACCTGACCTCTGGACTAAGACCAAAACTAGAGACATAGAACCCCCAGTTTTCAAGGATAAACTAGGGAAGAAGCAAACCAAAAGGAGAAGGAGCCAGTTTGAGCCACCAGCACCTAAAGATACATCTAGGATGGCATTAATTACATGCAGCAATTGCAATCTTGTGGGTCACAGATACACATCTTGCCACAAAACACTAAAGCCAGCTCTAGCAATGAGAAAGAACAGGCATGAGGTTAGTCTCTGTTTGCATACTTGTTGTCATCTATTTCTGTTTTGTACCACTTTGAATGTATTAACTTGCTGCCATTTTCAAATGCAGTCAAATAGGACAGAGGAGGGTACCACATCTACTACTGCAGCTTCATCTGTTGCAGCTCTAGCAAATAGGACACCACCAGTAGCAAGCAGCACAACAACTCCAGCATGCAGGCCAAGCAGCTCGGCAGCTCCAGCAAGCAGGCCAAGCAGCTCAGCAGCTCCAGCTAGGAGGCCAAGCAGCTCAGCAACTCCATCTAGGACATCCTTCTTGGCACCAAGACAGAGGAAGAAACCATCAAGGCTGAAGGATTACTTTTATGCTTCAGGGAACTAATGTGCTTTGGAAAAACTGTTGATGATGTGATCAAGAAAAACTGCTAATTGCTATGATCTATTTTGGGAACTTATGCTGATTTGATGTTATGATACTGTAATAACTACTATTGATGGTCTTGCTTTTATGAGAATTATGCACTATGATGTTGTTCTTGTTGTTATGATGTTCAATTTGATGATCAATATGATGGTCTGGCTGCTACCATGTTCAATTTGATCCATATGATGGTCTTGCTGTTAGAAAATTAAACACTTATTGATGATGGTCTTGCTATTAGGAAAATTAAACACTTGTTGATGATGGTGATCAAGGTGCCCCTAGGGCCATTCTGTCGATGAATCGATGACATGAGGGTCAAGGTACCCATAGGGCCATTCTGTCGATGAATCGATGAAATGGTGGTCAAGCTACCCCTAGGGCCATTCTGTCGATGAATCAATGACATGAGGGTCAAGGTACCCTAGGGCCATTCTGTCGATGAATCGATGACATGAGGGTCAAGGTACCCCTAGGGCCATTTTATCGATGAATCGATGACATGAGGGTCAAGGTACCCCTAGGGCCATTCTATCGATGAATCAATGAAATGGTGGTTAAGGTACCCCTAGGGCCATTCTATCGATGAAACGATGACATGAGGGTCAAGGTGCCCCTAGGGTCATTCTATCGATGAATCGATGAAATGGTGGTCAAGGTACCCCTAGACCCATTCTGTCGATGAATCGATCAAATCTTGGTCAAATTGGATCCAACCCCATTGATAAAAAAATAGTAAGTTAAATTACTTGGTTGACAGATTCATACTCAAATACTGAATAGATGATAATCATCTAAACCATATAAAACCAAATTGTACTAAGCACATAAAGCATATAACATCAAATTTGACTCACATTCATTAAGGTTCATCAAGGTTGGATCCAACACAATGGATCACAACATACATACTTAAATTACTGGGTTCACACATTCAAACTACAGTACTAAATAGATGATTGTCATCTACATTACAACACTGCTGGATCCAACACCTTGGATCACAAAATACATAGTTAAAGTAGTTGAGGACCAAGTTCATACTAAAGTTTTGCATAGAAGACTATCATCTATATACAGATAGATGATTATCATACTAGTAGACACCCCTACTCATCTAAGATGACCTTCACCCCCTGAAGCTTCTGCTTTATCTTCTCCTCAGACTTTTGAAGCTCAGAAATGTGATGCTGCAATTTAAGCCTCTCTTATGTCAGCCTTTCCTTCTCCTTCAAATGATTGAACTTCAAGTTCCTAATCACATTGGCTTGACCACCTGACAGGTTCACTAGAGTCTCATACTTTTGCAGCAGCTTCTTCTTCTCCTCCTCTTTCTTTGACAGCTCTGCCTTCAAGTTGCCCACTACAGTTTCTAGCTCATCAATCTTCAAATCAACATATTCCTTCTGCTCCTTCTGATTGTTTAACTCCACACCCTTCTGCTACTGGGCATCCAAGAGAGCATTGACATCAGCATACAAACTGTCATAATCCTCCTGTACTTTCTTCTTGTCCTCTTCTTTCTTTGCCAGCTCTGACTTCAAGTTGCCCACTACAGTTTCTAGCTCTGCAATCTTCACATCAAGACATTGCTTCTGCTCCTTCTGATTGCTCAACTCCAGACCCTTCTGTTGCTGGGCATCCAAGAGAGCATTGACATTAGCATACATACTGTCATAATTCTCCTGTAGTTTCTTCTTCTCTTCTGTCAGGTTGTAGATTACAAAGGAACTCTCTAGATTGTCATTGGTCCTACCTAACTTACTCTCCTCATACATATCCCATAACTTGGCCAATGCCTTCTCCATTGAGTCTGGCCATTCAAAATCAATCCATTGAACTACTCCACAGTTTATGCCTTCCTGTAAAATAAACAATAAAATGCTCCAATAAAACAATAAAGAATCATCTATGTGTGTAGGCTGAAGACCACTGTTAAGTGCCATACTCCATAAGCTAACATGTTCAGGGGGTCTAATATGTGTAGCAAACATATCACACAGCAAACAAATAAACAATGACCACTGTTAAACAAGTAATTAAGCACTGACTGTAATAAACAATGACAACCATCCACTCACTAGATAAAACAAGTTAAACAAAGACTAAGCACTTAACCAAGCTTAACAACTTTATAAACAAAGCAGTAATCACTAACCACAATAAACAATGTGTACCATCTGATGACAAGGCATGTCAGGTAAAGGTAAAGAAATACCAAACTTAGCACATTCAGCAATGAACACCTTCACTTATAAAGGATCATACCTTCTTAGCACATCCTAGAAACCTCCTCCCGGTGTGCATCCCTTCAAATACAACTAAGCGCTCGGCCGGCTCGCCGTGTTCGCACAAAACATTCACATCTGCGTCAGTACCTAGGTTCAGCTCGAGCTCATTCACAAAATCCCCAAATCACTAACCCTAACCCTAACCCTAGCTGTAGCAAACTGACCTTGATGATGCCATCGCAGGAGGAGGAGATGTTCATGACTGAATCCTCACTGGTCTCGTCGCTCCACGACACCATGGCCACGGGGGAGCAGCTGAACGGCGGCCGGCGTTGTGGCGGCGTCGGGGGAGAAGAACAGAGCGAGGAGAGGAGAGCAGAGTGACGAGAGGAGAGGGCGAGGCAGATGAGAGAGCTGAGCTGGTTTCTATCGGCGCAACGGCGGGCACTGTAGCGCCGTTAGACGGCGTCAGCTCGCGGCCGTGAGCGACGTCGACAAGACAGGGTCCCACCTGTCATAATAGTGCTTAAACTGCCCGAACAGGAGGTTTGGTGCTTTCTGCAAAAGATTAGAAAAAAATCAGTGTTTTCTGCAGCAAAAACGTAGAAGAGTGTTTCCTGCAAACCTAAGCTGAAATGTGGTGATTTTCTGCAATTCACTCGAGCAAATCAGACAACAAAGTTGTTGTTATTAACCTGTTCCTGTTTGTTAACTTGATTTGACGTACAACTTGCAATTGCAAATAGGATTAACTTGCAGCCTGAGAATTTCTTGGCATGAGCATTGTGCTATCCGACTTGTCTTCAGAAATGTAGCCGTAAGAGAACTGGAAGCACAGCCAATTGAAAGAAATCTCTCGACCGAACAGGTGACCAACACGTTCTTAGGAATTCCAATGACAATCTGTTGAGGATAAGGAGGGCTTCAAAATGGGCACTGGTTGGCTGCATACACTGAATGCCAAATCTGTGCACATTAACTAGCTCCGGCAGTGTCCACGGTGGTCGCCGTTCATCTCCAATGACATGGGAGTTCCTATCAACTATACTGGGAAGCTTGACTTTAAAAGCCTTGCGTGATACAGCCGCAGCCAGGTTGGTAATGTCGACGATGCCAGTGACGCCGGCATCAAGCTCCGAGCTGGACATTAGTCGCAGGGTGCCGGCTGAGAAGCAGTGAATGCGGGCACGATTGATTGCCCAGCGTTCAGCTGCAGCAAGGCCACATGGTCGGCATCAGCATGTTGGGGCTTGTCATCGAACAGCTTGCTTGCGACATCTAACCGAGCGCTTGGCCACACATACTAACTCTGGCACACGAGGTGGTAGTGAGGAGAGCTGGGTGTCGCGAAGAATCAGCGTGGTCGTGGCCCCATCACCCCTCGACGGAGGCATCATGGTGTGGGCGACGACGTCTGGGCATTCCATCGAGCAGCTGACGGGCGCCGAGCCAGCAAGTCGAGCTTGAGGACGGGTGGTAGTGGGGGTGGCCGTGCCTTTGGTAGGTGCTGGAGCGGCATGTGACACGCCCTCCAGAGTAGTGGACACCTCCCGGACACAGGTGCTGTTGCTGCTGATGGTAGGCGTCTCAAGCACCTGGTCCGCCTCGCCCAGCGCGATGGAAGGAGGCACGCTGATAGCACGCCTGGACGACGCCATGCATGCCGCCTCATCCGGACGGAACGGACGAGCGCAGAGCTGAGGAAGCCGGCGAGGATGGGGCGTGCGCACGTACGAGGAAGTTGCGGTAGCTGACGCTACTCCTGAAATTCGGGATGGGCTTTAGGCCCGTATAGCAATTTCTGAAAAAATTTAAGAGCCTATGTGGGTTTATTGGCATTAGTGTAGTGGGAAGTTTAGTCCCACCTGAAAGTGGAAAAGGAGTTGGACCTCCTTATAAGGGTTTTTCTTCTACATGCTATTGGAGTTTGAGAAAAGAAGAGGACCTCGCACACTCCTCCTCCGTCGCCCGCCTCGTCACACCTACGCGCTTATTTTTGCCAGTCACTAACAGAGAGTTCTGAGCCGTCGGACCATGGGCTGTCACAGACGTGGCTGCGCCTATATAAGTGTGCGGTGTCTCCTAACCCTAGACGTCACAATCAGATCACATCTGCTCCACGCGAACCGCCCACCGTCGTTCTTCTGCTGCCGCTGCCGCCAGTGACTCCATCTCGTCCGCCGCGTACACGGTCGACAGGAGAGCAGGTCTCCGAAACCCCGTCTCTCCGGTTCCTATACGGGAGAGAGGCGAATAGGTTTCTGGGAAGCGACTACGCGACTCCTCGCTCCGATCCACTACTTCCTCTACGTCCGCGTCGTCTTCGTCACCACCATGTCCACCGATGCCGAACGTGCCGCGGCCGAGAAGACCGAGGCCGACAAGAAGGCCGCCGAGGATGCCGCTACTGCTGTCACCGCTGCCGCGGCTTCTGCCTGGCCTACTGGAGGGTATAACACGTTTATCCCGCTCCTGTTTATTTTCATATTAGCAGTACTAGCAGTATGTGTAGATTTGTCTACTGTTTGCTTAGTACGTGCATGTTTAGATCAGAGTCAGTATGTCGTCAATTCAGTCAATGCCATGCTAGTGATTTATCTATGGATTAAATTAGTCAAAAAATTGCCTATTTACTTAGCAATCCAAAAACCTATTGTGTAGGAATTTTTCGGCAAGTGGCTTTGCCGCTGCACTGAAACTGGATAAGTTTACCGGTACGTACTTTAAGCGTTGGCAGACTAAGACCACTTTATGGCTCACGGCTATAAACATGTTCTGGGTCACCGGTATCTCCATGGGAATGATTGCTCCTGAACAGGAGAAGGCGTTTAGGGAGGCCACTGTTGTGTTTCTCGGAGCAGTTCTTAGCGTGATCGGAGATAAATTGGTCGACGCATATTTACATGCATGTCACCAAGGACTTGTGGGAGGCGCTCGAATCTAAGTTCGGGGCCACCGATGCAGGGAGCGAGATGTATATTATAGAGCAGTTCCACGATTACAAGTTGGTTGAAAACCATCCTATATTGGAGCAAGCTCATGAGATAATATGCATCATTAAGGAGCTTGAGCTTCTGAAGTGCGATTTACTCGGCAAGTTTGTCGCGGGCTGCATAATCGCTAAGCTCCCTAATTCCTGGAGGAACTTTGCCACCACTCTGAAACATCAGAGGCGTGAATTCTCTGTGGAGGATGTCATTGGCCATCTGAGTGTTGAGCAGAATTCGAGGCGAAATGACTCGCATGCAAAAGGGGTCGAAGGGAATTGAGGGAGTCCTGGACTAGGGGGTGTCCGGATAGCCGAACTATCATCATCGGCCGGACTCCAAGACTATGAAGATACAAGATTGAAGACTTCGTCCCGTGTCCGGATGAGACTTTCCTTGGCGTGGAAGGCAAGCTTGGCGATACGGATATGTAGATCTCCTACCATTGTAACCGACGTTGTGTAACCCTAGCCCTCACCGGTGTCTATATAAACCGGATGGTTTAGTCCGTAGAACAACAATAACGACAATCATACCATAGGCTAGCTTCTAGGGTTTAGCCTCCTTGATCTCGTGGTAGATCTACTCTTGTAACATCCACATCATCAATATCAATCAAGCAGGACGTAGGGTTTTACCTCCATCGAGAGGGCCCGAACATGGGTAAAACATCGTGTCCCTTGTCTCCTGTTACCATCCGCCTAGACGCACAGTTCGGGACCCCCTACCCGAGATCCGCCGGTTTTGACACTGACATTGGTGCTTTCATTGAGAGTTCCTCTGTGCCGCCGCAATCAGGAAGGATGCCTCCTCCCGTCTTTAAAGACGGTACCATTGCCAAAGGATCTTTGGTCGCCGGTCAAGCTATCCGGCTGGGTGGTTTTCTTATGACCGCCTGTCTAGCCACCGCTTCGACGATGACCTCTCGGGTCATCAAAAGCGATCTTCGGATCAACTCGGAATTCGCCGAGCAGCTGGATCCGATGGAGCTCTCTTCCGTAAACGAGCTCTTGCATCGCATCGCCGCCCTGGGGGTCGCTACAGACTACGATCAGATTGGGCTTAAAACCGATCTGAGAGAAATTAACTCTCCCCAGGCTACCCACCATGTTGTTGTGGTAGAAGAACAACGCGGCGACTCTTCCCCTATGTTAAGAACCAGTTATGTCCGGATTCCCGATCCCTCCACGCCGGATTCCCGCGGAGGGACGGACGTCAATCGAGTACTGAACCTAAAGTCAGGCAGCAGACTAGATTCGTTGGACGATCTCCAGCAATCCAAGCTTCCAAATCCGGAAATTCCTCGGCCTTTGAGCCTCAGATTGGGCGGGGCTCCAAATTTAGTTCCACCCGCCCACCCAAACACAAGCGATCTATCTCAAATACGGCAAGAGCCCGATGAAACAGTACATCATTACTGGGCCAGATTCCTCCTGGTTATGGACAGGATAAAGGACTGCCATGAGGAAAGCGCAATCTCTATTTTCTGCAATAATTGCACGGACAAGGGAATCATGAACGCCATAAGTTGTCGCGAGGTCACGCGCTTCGCCGACCTGGCGACCATAGTACGAAAATACTGTGCGATGGAGAGTGCCTGGAAAACTGAAACTAGATTTTGAGACAATCCGGCCCTGAACACAACCTTAGTCCGGAATAAAAGGGTGCACCACGCTAAAGCACCTGCGTCAAAAACCAGAAAGCAAAAACCCCCCCAAGGGTACGGAACTGTACTGGAAGAATGGCTCAGCGGACCCTGCAAAATCCATAATGCAGAAGGCGCCACTCCAACACATAGCCTCCGGGCATGTTGGATACTACGGTAGGTGGCCAAAAGTGGCGAAGGGCTTCTAGCCGTGGACAACCAGCCCAATAGCACTAGTACGGTATCAATAGTCTTCGAGACTTTCGCATCAAATAATATGCGGAAACGAACAATCCGCAGCCTCGCCGAAGTCTACCAAGTAGCAACAACAAATCCATGGAGCGACACGGCTATCACCTTCAATGCCAGCGACGAACCTAAATTCTGAACAGCCCGAGCACCAGCCGCATTGGTCCTCAGTCCCATAGTGGACGACTTTCGTCTTACCAAGGTACTCATGGATGGCGGCAACGGATTAAACCTCATCTACGAGGAAACTCTCCAAAAAATGGAAATAGACTGGAGCCGCATTGAGCGAAGCAGCACAACCTTTAGAGGAATAATCCCTAGTCGGGAAGTACGCTGCACAGGAAAAATCACACTAGATGTGGTGTTCGGCTCGCCGGATAACTACAGGTCCGAGGAAGTCACGTTCCAAGTGGCCCCGTTCAGCAGCGGATATCACGCTCTATTAGGGCGAGAGGCATTCACAATTTTCCAAGCCGTACCCCATTACGGGTACATGAAGCTCAAAATGCCCGGGCCCAATGGAATCATCACTCTGATCAGTGATCCGGACATAGCACTCCGCGCCGAAAACAAGACAGCCGCACTAGCCCTAGAGGCACTATCCGAAGCACTAGCCGCAGAAGAACTCATGACACTACGCTCCACGGTGAATAGGGACGATGTGATACTCGGCAAGAGATCTAAGTCCACGTCTTTCAAACCAGCAGACGAAATAGTCAAATTCCAGGTCCATCCTACGGACCCCACAAAGACGGCCTCCATTGGGGCACAATTAAACCCTGATGTAGAAGCCGCACTACGAGAATTCCTTTGGGAAAATTGGGACATTTTTGCCTGGCACCCTTCAGATATGCTAGGAATCCCATGCAGGCTGGCAGAGCACAGCCTAAATATCCTAAAAGGATTCAAGCCAGTCAAACAGGCTCTTCGACGATTTTCCGAACCCAAAAGACATGCTATGAGAGAGGAGCTAGCCATACTATTGGAAGCCAGATTCATCAGAGATATAAAACATCCGGACTGGCTACCAAACCTGGTAATGGTACCAAAAAAGGATAAATCCTAGCGCCTTTGTGTGGATTTTAAAGACCTTAATAAGGCCTGTCCAAAGGATCCTTTCCCTCTCCCCCGCATCGACCAAATCATCGATGCTACCGCGGGGCACGATTCATTGTGTTTCCTCGACGCATACTCCGGATACCATCAAATCAAGATGGCGGAAACAGACCAGGCCGCAACGGCATTCATTACTCCATACGGACCATTCTGCTTCAACACAATGCCCTTCGGACTTAAAAGCGCCGGCGCAACATATCAGCGCATGATTCAGACATGTCTGGCTACCCAGATCGGCAAAACAGTGGAGGCATACGTAGACGATGTGGTCGTCAAAACCAAACACGTCGAAACTCTAATAGACGATTTGAGGCTCACATTCGACAACCTCCGAGCATATGACATTAAGCTTAACCCGAAAAAATGCGTTTTCAGCGTACCAGCCGGAAAGCTCTTGGGCTTCATTGTATCCGGTAGAGGAATTGAAGCAAACCCAGCCAAGATCCAAGCTCTGTCACAATTGGACATCCCAAAAGACCTCAAACAAATACAAAAATTGACTGGATGCATGGTGGCCCTAAGCCGCTTCATCTCCCGTTTGGGAGAAAAGGCATTGCCCCTCTACCGCCTCCTCAGGTGCACCGAACACTTCGAATGGACGGATGCTGCCACAGCCGGACTCGAAGACATAAAGTCCATACTGGCAACAAATCCGGTCCTGGCCGCGCCCAACTTGGGCGAACCAATGTTGTTATATATCGCGGCAACACATCAAGTTGTAAGCGCGGTGCTCGTCGTCGAACGAGAAACAGAAGGGCACAAATTCCCTCTTCAAAAACCAGTGTACTACGTATCCACTGTCCTAACTCCATGTAAGTCCCGGTACCCACATTATCAAAAGATATCATACGCGGTGTTCATGGCATCCCGGAAGCTGCGACACTACTTTCAAGAGTGTTCGATAACAGTGGCCTCTGAAGTACCTCTCAACGACATCATAAACAATCCCGACGCGACGGGCAGGATTGCAAAATGGGCCATTGAGCTTTTACCATTCGATATAACCTACAAACTGCGGCGAGCTATAAAGTCGCAAGTTTTGGCTGACTTCGTCGCCGAATGGACTGAAGCCGAACTCCCTAAAGAGTACGGCGCATACTCCAATTGGATTATGCACTTCGACGGCTCTAAAATGTTGGCCAGCTTGGGGGCTGGCGTCATCTTGACGTCCCCAACCAGAGATACAGTCCAATACGTACATCAAATAATGTACACGGACTCCAACGACGTAGCCGAATACGAGGCCCTTCTACATGGTCTCCGGATGGCCATCTCCATGGGCATTCAACGCCTAGAGGTCCGCGGGGATTCAAACCTCGCAATATCCCAAGTAAATGGAGACTTTGACGCCAAGGATCTGAAAATGGTAGCCTACCGTAACACCATCTTAAAAATGTCAGCTCGGTTCGAAGGACTCGAATTCCACCACGTAGCCCGGGACAACAACCAGGCAGCCGACGTGTTGGCACGCATCGGCGCAAAACGTGACGCCATCCCTCCAAACATCTTCCTGGAGCAGCTCTTTAAGCCATCCGTACTATGGGAAGAGGAGTCCATAAATAGCATCCCGGAAACAACCGCGCCACCTAACACGGAACATTTTGACACAATCGGTGGCTTAGCCAATGAAATAACACCCTCAGCCCACGAAATAATGGCAGTAATCGCCCCGTGGACGGAACCATTCCTGGCCTACTTAACTAGGCAGGAACTCCCCGAAGACCAAAATGAGGCCCGCTGCATAGTTCGGCGATCTAAAGCCTACAAGGTCCATGAGGGAGAACTTTATAAGAAAAGCACAACCGGAGTCCTTCAAAGGTGTATCTCCGAAGAGGAAGGGCGAAATCTCCTGGCTGAAATTCACGCAGGACTCGGTGGGCACCACGCCCCAGCCCGGGCCCTTGTAGGCCAGGCCTTCCGTACAGGATTTTATTGGCCAACTGCCCGGGCAGATGCTCAGAACTTAGTCCAACGATGCGTCGGTTGCCAGCTCTTTGCTAATCAAAGCCACAAGCCACCCACCGCCCTCAAAACTATACCCATCACCTGGCCGTTCGTGGTCTGGGGGCTTGATATGGTTGGACCCCTTAAAGGGGGAACCCACAAGCAAAAATACCTATTGGTCATGGTGGACAAATTCACCAAATGGATAGAGGCCAAGCCAGTTAAAACGGCCGAATCCGGACCCGTGATAGACTTTATATCCGGGGTAGTACACCGTTATGGTGTCCCCCACAGCATCATCACTGATAACGACACGAACTTCACGGCCGACGAGGTTAAACTCTGGTGCAAAAATATGGGCATCAAGCTCGACTACGCTTCAGTCTATCACCCCCAAACTAACGGTCAAGTCGAACGAGCAAATGGTCTAATCATGAGCGGCATTAAACCCAGACTAGTGCGGTCCCTCAAGGAATCTAACACGCACTGGGTAGAGGAGCTCGACTCCGCACTCTGGGGGCTGCAGACCACGCCAAACAACACTATCAGATTCACACCATTTTTATGGTGTACGGCACAGAGGCAGTTCTGCCCTGCGATATAATTCATGACTCACCTCGCGTGCGCATGTACGAAGAAAGAGAAGCCGAGTTGGATCGGCAGGACAGTTTGGACGCCTTAAAGGAGGAGCGGGACGTGGCAAAAGCTCGTTCCGCATTCTATCAGCAGCAGGCTCGAAGATATCAAAGCAGAGAAGTACGGGCCAAAACTTACAATGTTGGCGAACTTGTTCTACGCCTGCCGGACAAGAAAAAGGACAAACTTAAGCCCAAGTGGGAAGGTCCCTTCATCATCGACCAACTCCTGACCGGCGGAGCATACCTTCTACTTAACGCATCTAACAACCGACTCGAGCCGAACCCATGGAACGCAGCCCGTCTCCGAAGATTCTACGCCTAACGCCGGACTCAGAGTTCGTCTCCCTCCTCCGTCCACCTTTTACATTTTCACTGTCTCTTGTCCCCCTCTTTCTTCTCACCTTTTTTTAGAAAAAGCCTTTGATAGGCTGATTTGCGCATTGTTCGCACACACTTGATGTGCTCCTAGCACTCATTATACCTGGGGGCTTCTTTAACAGAAGCTTATTTATACAGGCTTCATGCCCAACACATGTGTCATACTTCCGCATGTACCTTTTATTCACCATTATATGCATCGATATGACTTAATTTTTGGCCAAGCTGGGTTGCCTGGCTCCTGTGCTTACCCCTACGTTCCCGATTGTTCGGCTAGGAGGTAAAGGGAGCACCTCTGCGATTGTTACTGCCGGGTCAGCCGGATGTGTACCTCAGACTGGGTGAAGCCGAAAGCTAGCGTTCTTAAGGGAATATTCAGTCGGTGACTTGAAAGATGATTTATTACTTATTTAACTTATCTGCCCCCAGATGCTTTTTCTGCTCTCTTCGCAGTACGGGCATGCACCTTAGGGCATGCCTCCCAGGGAAAGGAACCCCTAACGGAACTATTATCCCTGGAAGATGTTTCTTACTAACCATGTAATATAACATAACTAGTTGGGCACTTGTCTGATAAAGCACTAATGACCCCTACGCCTGGTCTCCATGCATGCCCCTGTTTTTTCATAACCGAGAAGGTATTCGGACACACTCCGGACTCTAGGGTCCCGAGGTTGAAGCGAAAAGGTCGGCAAAGACAAATGATCTACAATCCGGCTATAAGGCATTTTACATGTCATTTTAAATTACATCGTCAAATTGACTGATTGTACTCCTCTTCAATCCCGTCTAACAGGCTGTCTAATTTACAGTCCTATTGGGAATACTTAGCGGCCAACTCTACTTGGCCGTACATTAAGCTCACAGGGATCTCCTTCCCATCGGGCCCCGCAGGTCCGACCTCGGCCATGCGGTTCGGGTCTGCCTTCTTGTACCACGTCTTCACCATGGCCCAGGCCTCCCTGGCGCCTTGACGGCAGGCCGATATCTTCCACAGACGGAAGCGCTGCCGTGCTCCCTGAAGCTTCTCGGCAAGCCCTTCAAGGCTTTCGGGTAGGGAGACGGACGGCCATAAGGCCTGGGCGACGCCACTCATTGCTTGTCGAAAATGTTCGTGCAGTTGCATCAGCTCGGGGAGTTGGTCACCCGTTGAACCGGGCATTCCCTCCGCAGGGCGACCTGTGAGCACACCTAAAGACACATTTCTGTCAATCGACTTCCTCGCCAAACTCTTCTTTTCAAAGGAGTTTGCTCAAGCACTTACTATAAATGCCGCGACGAAGCCGCTGATTCTCCTTCACAGAGCAAGACAGCTGGGCCCGAACATCTTTCAGCTCTTCTCCTAGCTGGGTGTGGGCATCTTGGAGCTTGTTCCTCTCCTGCTGCACCTTCATAAGCACCCTCTCGCCGGCGTTCAGCTGACGTAGTAGCTGTTGCTTGTCCGGATCTAGTCCGGCACCCTCTGCAATATTATTGTCAGATTTACGCACACGCCGCACTTTATTAACTACTTATCTTTTCGAAGTATGTATTACCAGCGGGGGTCTCTGTAGCTCCCCCTGTGGCGGCCAGTGCGGCCTCAAGATGGGCCTTGCACTCTTGAAGCTCCTGGGACAGGTGGGTATTCTTCTCCGTAAGAACCTGCATAACAAATGATCCTTAAATCAGTTATTTTAACTATTTTATGTCTCGGGAGCTACTGGCATATATAACTATTAAAATTGCTTACCCGTATGTCCTTCACATACTGCTCCGTGACTCTGGTTAAACCATCTTGAGCGGCACGGAGGTGCGCGTCTCCCTCATTGAAGGCATTCAACTCCTCCGGGGAGAAACACATGTCACAAAGAACTATCCGGCGACGCCTGTGATTCATGGCGCTCTCCACCTCAGACCTGGTGGCGGACAGCCTATCGGCATCCTCCATTGGAGGAGCATCCGGCTCATGCGTTGTGTTTGCCTCCCCTTCCGGACCGCGCGTTGGAGCATGGCTGGCGGAGGCTTGATTGGCAACCTCTCCGGACACTGTCCGGCGAGTGCTCTTTCTCCTGGAAAAGTCATGAGCGTTAATATACCTCATAAGGATCCTTCCCTTAAAAACAGCAGTGCGTTGTACCGTTGCGGCGACGTTTCAATTCGCGTCGCACTCCTCTTCCGCCTGCTAGGCCGAACTGACCCTTGCTGGTCAGCCGCCGCGGGTTCAGCTTCCCGCCTTAAAGACGCCTCCTGCGATGCACCATCGGTGTAAGATGGTCAGAAATGAGCGTGGATCAAATGATGGTGTCAGGGCTCCGGTCGTAGTCACTTGGGAAGCCGGAAATAAACCGGGGTAGTCAGCCGTAATGGCGACTAGAACATCGTCCATGCTAAGTTGGTGGAACACCCCGTCGATCAGCTCCACCTTTATGTCCGGATCCTCTTCGGAGGCCGGATCAAGGGATCATCCCGGATCCTCGGGCTGTGGAGTCAGGCTTTGTATGCCCTCCACGTCCCGGCGCAGCTCCTGCGTCAAAATCACAAAGTAAGACACTTGACTTTGGAAATATGGATCGGATAGATAAACGTCCGCTTACCCAGCTCCGAGGGTTATTCATGGAGAATCCATTCAATGGACTCCTGCGGAGGAAGTCCTCCTTCTCCCCGTTGTACAAGCCGGACAGGATCTTTACCAGATCAGCGGTCGAGCCCGGCCCTCTGCGGCCATGACGGGTGGCGTCATCTTCCCTGTTGAAATCCCACATAGGGTGGCCCCTATATTGGAGCGGCTGCACCCCTCGCATAATGCACGTGGCCATGATTCCAGTCGTGGTCAATTCGGAGTGGGCCAGTAACCTAATCCGGCCCATCAGATAATGGACGCTCCCATCATCTTCCCGTTGAGGGCTCCGCAGGCGCCAACTCAGGCGTTTCTTCAAGGGAGCATTGCTGAACTCCGGGAGGCCGATCCGAACTGGATCCGGCAGAGGGGCGTCCGCCATGTAGAACCATTCCGAAGGCCAGTCTTCGGACGCCTTCTTGGGGTGCCGGATGGATATCCGGTCCCGGCGATGCGCCATATTTCGGCTCCGCGCACTTGATATATCGACCCCTCGTGAGAAAGGGGTACAAGGCAAAACAATCTCTTCCACAACGCAAAATGGGGCTCGATGCCCAAGAACAGCTCGCAAAGAGCTACAAAGCCCGCGACGTACAAAATGGAGGCAGGTGTAAGGTGGTGAAGCTGGAGTCCGTAGAACTCCAGGAGCCCCTGGAGAAACGGATGTATGGGAAATCCGAGTCCCCTTATTAGATAAGGGACGAAGAATACCCGCTCTCCTTTGGAAGGGTTGGGGACGCTCTCCGCCTGCTTTCCACCCCTGAAGGTGGCCAGTCCGGCTCGAACCAGAACCATGAAGGCTGGGGGAAGATATCCCTCGGTTCGGAGCGCCACTAGCTCGCTGTGTGGAACTGAGCATCTCCCCCAATCTCCTAGCTGAGGGCTGGGAGCGCGAGAGGAGGATCCGCGTCGACTATCCATGATAGAATGGATTTTTGTCAGAGGCGCTTCGATGAGTACTTGCGGAAGGAGGATGGTGTGAGTTGGATCTAGATCCTCGCCTCTCTTATAGGCGGCTCGTTCGCACGGCTAGGGGGTAAAATGTAAAAATACCCTAGCTTTTCGCATTCATTCGACACGTGGAAGAGGGCCATTATTGGACATAGAAGCCAAGGAGCGCAACATTTATAAGGAAGCCGGACACTATTCGACAGGAACATGAAGTTTGAAGGAGAACCCGCCTTGCAACGCCGAAGACAATATACACGCCGGACTCGTCGTCATTGAAGCCTGGTTCGGGGGCTACTGAGGGAGTCCCGGACTAGGGGGTGTCCGAATAGCCGAACTATCATCATCGGCCGGACTCCAAGACTATGAAGATACAAGATTGAAGATTTCGTCCCGTGTCTGGATGGGACTTTCCTTGGCGTGGAAGGCAAGCTTGGCGATACGGATATGTAGATCTCCTACCATTGTAACCGACTTTGTGTAACCCTAGCCCTCTCTGGTGTCTATATAAACCGGATGGTTTAGTCCGTAGAACAATAATAACGACAATCATACCATAGGCTAGCTTCTAGGGTTTAGCCTCCTTGATCTCGTGGTAGATCTACTCTTGTAACATCCACGTCATCAATATCAATCAAGCAGGACGTAGGGTTTTACCTCCATCGAGAGGGCCCGAACTTGGGTAAAACATCGTGTCCCTTGTCTCCTGTTACCATCCGCCTAGACGCACAGTTCGGGACCCCCTACCCGAGATCCGCCGGTTTTGACACCGACAGGAATTCTGTCGCCAACATGGTGAATCAGAGGAACTTCAACTCCCACAAGACCAAGGGAAAGAACGGTGTCCAATAGAATACCGACTTTAAGAAGAAGGGTAAGAAGACCTTCAAGAAGAACAAGAAGGATTAGGGCTGCTTTACTTGTGGTTTGGTTGAACATTGGGCCAACAAATGCACAAACAAGTCTAAGAAGTCAGGACATGACTCCAAGTCCGTCAACATGATTGTGGGCAATAATGAGAATGGTGCATCTACGGTAATTTACTTACTATTTTTCAGTGTTTTAGCCCACCGATTGGTGGGTGGACACAGGTGCAGACGTTCATGTTTGTGCTAACATTTCATTGTTTTCTTTTTACCAGGTCACAGGACACGGGTCCGTATTGATGGGGAATGGCGCGAGTGCTTCTGTTCATGGTGTTGGCACGGTCGATCTGAAGTTTACTTCGGGAAGGATCGTGCAACTGAAGAACATGCAGCATGTCCCTGCCATCAAGAAGAACCTCGTTAGTGGCTCCCTTCTATGTAGAGAAGGGTTTAAGTTGGTCTTCGATTCTAATAAATTAGTTGTTACTAAATATGGACTATTTGTTGGAAAAGGTTATGAGAGCGGAGGGATATTCCGCCTTTCCCTCGCCTATTTTTTAATAAAGTCATGAACCATATTCATTTGAGAGTTAATGAATCTGAAGTTTGGCATTCACATCTTTGTGACATAAGTTTCGGTGTTATGACACGACTAGCTAAGTTGGATTTAATCCCGAGTTTCACTTTAGCCAAAGATTCAAGTGCCTTTCATGTGTGCAAGCTAAGCAACCTCGCCAGCCTCACAAGGCTGCGGAGGAGAGACACTTGGCACCATTCTCATAGATTCTGATCTCTGTGAGATGAATGGTGTGTTGACTAAAGATGGAAAGAAATACTTTATGACATTGATAGATGATTCCACTAGATATTGCTATGTATATCTGTTAAATACTAAAGATGAGGCTCTACACTACTTTAAAATCTATAAGGCAGAAGTTGACACTACTAGGGAAAACCTTATACACAGAATCTTAGCAGCAGCGCAGTTCAGGGGGAGGCGCTACTGCTAATTAGCAGCAGCGCGTGATTAAAACAAGCGCTACTGCTACTAACTTAGTAGTAGCACAGCTGGGCGGAACCACGCTGCTACTAAAATTGACCGGCAGTTCCCACCAACCTAGGTTTAGCAGTAGCGCGGTGTTTATAAGCGCGCTGCTGATAAAGTCATAGTAGTAGCGCGCCTTTTTTGGGACGCACTACTGCTAGTTGTCGCTATTTTTTGAACTGGCCCCATGGCGGGACCCACTTAGCAGTAGCGCGTGAGGCATAAGCGCGTTGCTGCTACGTTAATAGCAGTAGCGCGGTTTAGGACCAACGCTAGTGCTAAGCCATAGCATATACCACCTTTTCCCCTCCCCCTCCCCCTCCCCCATCCTCTCTTCCTCACTTTCCCCTACCTACCACCTCCTCTCCCCCTCAATTTGCTTCTTCCTCACTACTTCTCCCCCCCCATTACTCTCCTTCTTCTACCTACCTTTCTCTCTCTCACTCTCTCTCTCTCT
>NC_041386.1:710067734-710069377 GCF_002162155.2 Triticum dicoccoides | reverse complement strand
TCTCTCTATTACTCCTAGCTAACTTACACCATCTCCATTAATGCATCTCCTTTCTCTTTTTCCTCTCCCTCCACTAGATAAAGTCATCCCCTTCCCCAACTAGCTTGGTAGATCTACCCATTTAATGAAGTGACCTATGTACCTACCAAACTAGATCTAGCCATCTCAAGAAGTAAGCTTTGTCCACTTTTGATCATTCCCTAGGTGTGTGGTGACACCGATCGACATCATCATCACCGTGCTCGATCTCGAGATAGGTGATTAAAAATTTGTGCTTTTGCAAGAATGGAAATATGTGTATGTGTGCGATATGACATAATCGCGTGATATGATGGAAATTGTGTGTGTGGCTTGAGTTGCTGCCGAATTGTGCTTGAGTTGCCTATTTTTTGCCGAAATGTCGATTTGTTTCCGTTTCGGCGAATTTCGGGCAAACTCTATATGTCCTATTTTTAGGGAAGGTCATGCCGAATTTTTGTATGACTTTGTGATGACACAAGTATAGGGGATCTATCATAGTCCTTTCGATAAGTAAGAGTGTCGAACCCAATGAGGAGCAGAAGGAAATGACAAGCGGTTTTCAGTAAGGTATTCTCTGCAAGCACCGAAATTATCGGTAATAGATAGTTTTGTGATAAGATAATTCGTAACGGGTAACAAGTTACAAGAGTGACTAAGGTGCAGAAAGATGGCCCAATCCTTTTTGTAGCGAAGGACAAGCCTAGACAAACTCTTATATAAAGCAAAGCGCTCCCAAGGACACATGGGAATTATCGTCAAGCTAGTTTTCATCATGCTCATATGATTCGCGTTCGTTACTTTGATAATTTGATATGTGGGTGGACCGATGTTTGGGTACTGCCCTTCCTTGGACAGACATCCACTTATGATTAACCCCTCTTGCAAGCATCCACAACTATGAAAGAAGAATTAAGGTAAACCTAACCATAACATGAAACAAATGGATCCAAATCAGTCCCTTACGAAACAACACATAAACTAGGGTTTAAGCTTTTGTCACTCTAGCAACCCGCCATCTACTTATTACTTCCCAATTCCTTCCCCTAGGCCCAAACAATGGTGAAGTGTCATGTAGTCAATGTTCACATAACACTACTAGAGGAAAGACAACATACATCTCATCAAAATATCGAATGAATACCAAATTCACATGACTACTTATAACAAGACTTCTCCCGTGTCCTCAGGAACAAATTTAACTACTCACAAATCATATTCATGTTCATAATCAGAGTGGTATTAATATGCATAATGGATCTGAACATATGATCTTCCACCGAATAAACCAACTAGCATCAACTACAAGGAGTAATCAACACTACTAGCAACCCACAGGTGCCAATATGAGGTTTGGAGACAAAGATCGGATACAAGAGATGAACTAGGGTTTGAGAGGAGATGGTGCTAATGAAGATGTTGATGGAGATTTACCCCCTCTCGATGAGAGGATCGATGGTGATGACGATGGTGATGATTTCCCCCTCCAGGAGGGATGTTTCCTTGGCAGAACAGCTCCCCCAGAGCCCTAGATTGGTTCCGCCAAGGTACCGCCTCGAGACGGTGCCGCTTCGTCCCGAAAACTTCCTTATGAATTTTTCTAGGGCAAAAGACACCATATAGCA
>NC_041386.1:710053295-710067464 GCF_002162155.2 Triticum dicoccoides | reverse complement strand
CACAAGGAAGGGGGGCGTGCTCAGGGGGGTGGGGCGCGCCCTCCACCCTCGTGGACGGTGGGTGGCCCCCCTCTGGTGCTTTCTTCACCCAATATTTTTAATATATTCCAAAACTGACTTTCGTGGAGTTTTAGGACTTTTGGAGATGTGCAGAATATGTCCCTAATATTTGCTCCTTTTCCAGCCCAGAATTCCAGCTGCCGGCATTCTCCCTCTTCATGTAAACCTTGTAAAATAAGAGAGAAACGACATAAGTATTGTGACATAATTTGTAGTAATAGCCCATAATGCAATAAATATTGATATAAAAGCATGATGCAAAATGGACGTATCACTTTGATGCATGCACGCATTTTTATAATCAATTTGTTTATTATTACCGTGCAGGCATTCATGATTGTTAGTGGAACGATGGTGGACATGTGGTTGCGGTCGGCGGTGCAAGACATGAAAGAAAATAACCAGATAGAGGTTTTATGTCTGTGTCGAAGATGCAAAGGAATAGTTTGGCTCGACCCCTATGACGATGGTCATGTCGAAGCGCACCTGCTCATGACTGGTTTCATGGATGGCTATACTCGGTGGATAATTGAAGATGAGGATGATGATGTTGAGGACGCCGACGGGGCAGGCAATGACGACGCGGGGCAAGAGGAAGAGATGATCGATAATGGTGGCGGGGAAGAGGCCGGACATGGCGGTGGAGAAGGGGCCAGACATGGCGGCGGAGAGAAAGTGGACTCCATGCCACAGAGTTCGTCGGTACTAAGTTCAATCGTGCGGGACCCTCATGTCCAAGCACTGCTTCACAAGGAGACGAGTACTGAGAGAGCTGCTTCTAGAGAGTAGGCTAAGCTGCAGCAACTGGTGGTAGACTCGAACAGTCCATTGTATGATGGTTGCAATCCTGAGGTGACCCGCTTGAGTTCCATGCTCAAACTCATGAAGACGAAGGCTAAAAACAAATGGACCGATACTAGCCTCGATGAGCATCTCAAGTACATAAAGGATGTTCTTCGCGCGGGGAATCTATGTCCTACTAGTGTGGATGAGGCCAAGAAGATCGTGTGCCTTCTTGATCTGCCGCACATTAGATACCATGCATGCATCAACGATTGCATAATTTATTGGAAGGAGCACGCGGAAAAAACAAGCTGTCCGGTGTGCAATGCTTCTCGATACAAGAAGGCCGGGAAGAAATCTCCCCAGAAAGTTGTATGGTACTTACTGATCACTCCCCATCTCCAGCGTTATTTCATAGATCCCAAGGAAGCAAAGATCAAAGATGGAGGTGATCCGAAGCTGAGACACGTCAAGGATGGAAGCCAGTGGAGAGCGTTGAATGGCTTATATCGGTATTTTGCATGTGATGCAAGGAACATCTTGTTCGGTGCGTGTACCGATGGCATGAATCCATTTGGCAACCAGAACACCAACCATAGCACATGGCCCGTGTTTGTATGGATGTACAATCCCCCCTGGTTGTGCATGAAGTCAAAGTACATTCACATGAGCATGCTGATTCAAGGGCCAAAACAACCAAGAAATAATATTAATCTGTATTTGGGGATACTTCAAGAGGAGTTAGACATGTTATGGAAAACACCAACCAAGACAGGGGATGCCAGCAAAGGCGACTGTTTCTACATGAGAGCCGCGCTGATCACGATGGTGCACGACTATCTCTGTTATGGATATGTCGCAGGCCAGGTGTGCCATGGATATTGCGGATACACGCAGTGCATGGATGATACAACGTCTCAGCAGCTAACGTTAAGGAAAGAGGGCGGGTCTGGGAAAATGGTGTACATGGGGCATCGAAGATGGCTCGAGAAGGACGACCCATGGAGAAACCGTGGAGATCTATTCAATGGTCACACTGAGCATCGAGGATCTCCACGTATGCGGAGCAGCGCCGAAATCAATGAGCTGTTCAAAAACTAGGAACAGTGCCCAGCGCCGGGAAAGACGATGAAAAAGGCGGTGGAGCCGCTGCTGAAGGTATGGAAGACGAGGTATGTGTTCTGGGACTTGGAGTACTGACACAAACTCGACACACCTAGTTGCCTTGATGTAGGACCTTGAGAAGATGTGTCTAGAGGGGGGGATGATTAGACACTAAGAGCCAAAGTTGCATTTTTAAGCTTTTTAAATCTTAAGTGGAGTTTAGGCACAAGTTTAACATTCACAACACATATCAAGCAAGCATGCAAAGAGTATATGAGCAGTAGAAAGTAAAGCATGCAACTTGCAAGAATGTAAAGGGAAGGGTTTGGAGGATTCAAACGCAATTGGAGACACGGATGTTTTTGGCATGGTTCTGATAGGTGGTGCTATCGTACATCCACGTTGATGGAGACTTCAACCCACGAAGTGTAACTGTTGCGCGAGTCCATGGAGGGTCCACCCATGAAGGGTCCACGAAGAAGCAACCTTGTCTATCCCACCATGGCCGTCGCCAACGAAGGACTTGCCTCACTAGCGGTAGATCTTCACGAAGTAGGCAATCTCCTTGCCCTTACAAACTCCTTGGTTCAACTCCACAATCTTGTCGGAGGCTCCCAAGTGACACCTAGCCAATCTAGGAGACACCACTCTCCAAGAAGTAACAAATGGTGCGTTGATGATGAACTCCTTGCTCTTGTGCTTCAAATGATAGTCTCCCCAACACTCAACTCTCTCATATAGGATTTGGATCTGGTGGAAAGAAGATTTGAGTGGAAAGCAACTTGGGGAAGGCTAGAGATCAAGATTCATATGGTAGGAATGGAATATCTTGGCCTCAACACATGAGTAGGTAGTTCTCTCTCAGAAATAGTAAGTTGTAACTATAGGTTTGTTCTGATGGCTCTCTCCACGAATGAAGAGGAGGTGGAGGGGTATATATAGCCTCCACACAAAATCTAACCGTTACACACAATTTAAAAAACTCGGTGGGACCGATTCAATAGACTCGGTCGGACCGATTTAGTAAACCTAGTGACCGTTAGGATTTTCGATGGGACCAAAATACAACTCGGTAGGACCGATATGGTTAGAGTTAGGGCATAAAGTAATCTCGGTGAGACCGATTACACAAACTCGGTGAGACCGATTTTGGTAATTAGCTAACCAGAGAGTTGGTCAGGCAAACTCGGTTGGACCGATTACTCAAACTCGGTGGGACCGATTTTGATAATGAGTCAACCAGAAAGTTTGCATTATAATCTCGGTAGTACCGATTACTCAAACTCGGTGAGACCGATTTTGATAATGGACATACACAGAGGGATTACAATCCCATCTCGGTGAGACCGAGATCCCTATCGGTGATACTGATTTGCCTAGGGTTTGTGGCAGTGGCTAAGATATCCAAACTCGGTGGCGCCGGATAGGAAGAATCAGTGGGGCCGAGTTTGACTCTGGGTTTAGGACATATGTGTGGAAGTGGGAAAGTAGTTGAGGGTATTTGGAGCATATCACTAAGCACTTGAAGCAAGAGGCTCATTAAGCAACACCTCATCCCTCCTTGATAGTATTGGCTTTTCCTATAGACTCAATGTGACCTTGGATCACTAAAATGTAAAATGAAGATTCTTGAGCTTGAAGCTTGAGACAATCCTTTGTCCTTAGTATCTTGAAGGAGTTCCCACATCCTTTAGTCCATGCCACTCCATTGTTGAACTTATCTAAAACATACTAGATAAAAGTGTTAGTCTAACAAGAGATATGTTGACATTAATTACCAAAACCACCTAGGGAGCACTTGTGCTTTCACTTGATCAAATGCATATCTGTAAGAATGTCCTTGAGATCTTTCTCGCGACACTGATGAACATGCTAGATAAGACCAAGGATGGGCCGAAGGCAAGAAAAGACTTGCAAGATTTGGAAATAAGGGAAGATCTGCACATGCCGCCCCGTAAAAAGTTAGACGAGACAGAGACGGAGACAGAGGCGCGAGAGAAGAAGGGCAAAAAAGTAAAGGAAGAGGATTATTGCCCCCCTTCTTGCTTCACCTTAAGTCTGGCTGAGATCGATCAATTCTTTAAGTGCCTTACCGGAGTCAAAGTTAGTTCTGGTTACTGTGGCAAGATAAGCAGATATCTAGACACGAACGAGAAAAGGTTCAGCGGGATGAAGTCCCAGGACTATCATGTGATGATGACGCCAATACTACATGTTGCCCTTAGAGGGATAATGGACAAGCACGTCCGTGACACGCTTATTGGTCTCTGCAACTTTTTTGACGTCACCTCTCGAAAGTCGATCAGTGTGAAGCACCTCCGAAGGCTACAGGAAGAGATCGTTGTGATACTGAATGAGCTTGAGATGTACTTCCTGCCCGCATTCTTTGATGTCATGGTGCATCTGTGTGTCCATATTGTGGATGACATAATAGACCTGTGGTCGTCATTCCTGCACAACATGATGCCTTTTGAGAGGATGAATGGGATCATCAAAGGATTCATTCGTAACATGTCCCATCCGAATGGAAGCATCATCCAGGGCTATCTGGCACAAGAGTGCATCTCTTTCTGCGAGAATTTTCTATATGGCGCGGACCAGTCGCCTGGTGTTGGTGTTGGTTTGCTCATTAACAAGCATGATGGGAGGCTCGAAGGAGAAGGTCACTCCAACGGTCGCAGGGAACTGCACGTGGCATACTCATATCGACACAACGACTTTGAGAAAGCAAACTTGGTAGTGCTACAACACCTAGATGAGGTAGATTCTTTCGTGGCACTGCAAAAAGAAATTATCGCAAAGAAGTATCATGACCGGGGGGTATGCAGGAAAGACGCCGAAGTTACTAGAGAGCACAACTACACTTTCCTGCATTGGTTCAAAAATCATATTATTGCTAATCCCCCGGAAGAGGACTCTAAGGACGGATTGCTCATATACGCCTTACCACATGGCCCGTCACCCAACCTCGTCACCTATCAAGCATACGATATCAATGGATACACGTTCTACACGGAGGCCAAAGATATGGACTGTGATGATCCGAACTTAGGGGTGACGATGGAATGCATGACCGGCAGCGACAACAGCGCAACTGAGAGATTTTACGGAAGGGTCGAGGAGATCTGGGAGCTTGACTACTCTGGACTGCACAACGCGACGATGTTCCATGTCAAATAGGCTAAGAATGTCGAAAGAGAAAACTGGTATTTCACTACCATGACTATACTCGACGCCAAGAGCGCTAGCGTGAACGCTATCGCAAAAAACGAGCAATGGGTACACGCTAAGCACGTGACACAATGCTTCTTCATAACCGACCCGTTCAATCCTAACCGTGTTGTCGTGAGGAGAGGCAAAAGGAACATCATTGGAATAGATGGAGTCGCCAACGAGGAAGACTACGACCAGTACGACAACCCAATGAGGGAAGATGACGATGACAATGAATTATATGTCAAAAGAAAAATCAATACTACATTACCTAAGAAATATCGCACTCCATGGAAAGGGAAAATTTACAATGAGGGGCTCAATTATTCTTCAACGAACAAGAAGGGAAAGAAGCTCACTCAAAAACAAAAACGTCAATACTGAGGAACCATACGTTATCGGTCAAATGATGTAATATATATGTTCCTATTTTGTGTACACACTTGGCCATTATGCATTTGTCAAATGATGTAATATATATGTTCCTATTTTGTATACATACTTAACTGTCAAAAGATGCAATATATATCGCCTTAGTTATATACATTGTATCACCTTCCCTTCATTCACCGCTCTCGGAAAAAAGGAAAGAAAATAAAAGAAAAGGGGGAGAAAATAAAGGAAAAGAAAATAGAAGAAACAAAGAGGAAAACTACTACAGGCACTGGCTATAGCAGTAGCGCTTTCTGCAGGAAAACGCTATCGCTGTCTGTAATAGCAGTAGCGCTTTCTGAAAAAAACGCTATAGCTATCTGTAATAGCAGTAGGGTGGTCTGTGCAAAAGCACTATAGCTAACTTAGTTACAGCGCATTTGTCCGGAACGCGCTACTGCTACCTTGACTTAACCCCCAAAATCCTCACTTTCTCTGCTTCTTCCCGCCTCTGCTTTTCCCCCAAATCTCCACTCTCTCTTCCCCCGTGTCGTCGCCGCCAGACCCCTCGACCCCGACGCTCGGCCCCGTCCCGGCACTCGGCCCCGTCCTGGTGCTCGGCCCTGACCCTAGCGCTTGCCCCCGTCCTTGTGCTCGCCCCCGACCCTGGAGCTCGCCCCCGTCTCCCCCGACCCTGGCGACCCTCGGTGTCATGCCGTCTCCCCCGACCCCGCCTCGCCTCGCTGCCACGCCGTCTCCCCCGACCCTATCTCTCTCTGCCCTCTGTAAGCCCTCTTCCCTCCCCTCTTCTCTGCTATTTAGTGCTAATTAGTATGAAATAGTATGAACCCTAGGCTATTTTTTAGTGTAAGAAAAAACAGAAGGTTTCTTGCATTTTTGAGTTAAAGCAATTGTTGTTATGTAAATTTTACAGTGCTAGTTAGTTAATTAGAATTAGTATGAAACCTAGGACATATTAGTGAAAGCAATTGTTGCTATTTAAATTTTTTAGTTAAAGGAATTGTTGCTATTTAAAAAAATAGAATTTGAAGTGGACAGATTAGTTCTATATTTAAAAAAACATGACTTCTTGCATTTTTCTTCAAGTTCTATATTTTTCTTCCTTTTATATGCAAATTTGAAGTAGACATGTGATATGTGGACATGTGATTTGAACATGTCATATTTGGAATTTGGACATGTCATTTGGACATGTGATGTGCAGGGTAAATGATCCGAGTGGCCTATGTTTCGCCGGAATGTTGATTCATTTCCTTTCTGGTGAATTTCAGGAGCTCAATATGTCCACTTTTTAGCAAAGGTCATGCGAAATTTTCCATGAATTTTGGCATGACTTGTGCTATAAAGTAGGCATATCGAGTGCCGGGAGTTGCTGGGAATGGCATTCCGGCAAACATAGATCTTTTTTATGTCATTTCTCATTTTTTTATAGTTTTAGAATTAAACGAGGAGACTTAATCATCGGAAACATGTCAAACAACGAAGAAACCGGGCCTTCTAACCAAGATGCAGACGAGATGGATTATGAGGGTGAACAAGAGTACCTCGACTTTTTGTCTGCTAAGCATAGTGAAGGTTTGCAGGTCGGTCTCGATGATGGTACTGACACCGACAACGACACCGACGGCGCCGACACCGATGGCGGCGCCAAGACCGGCGAGAAGAAGCAGAAGAAGCAGAGGATACGAAAACCTAACAAACTCGGCATCGGACGACTGGTGATAACAAAGATGGCACTTGGCAAGTTTGAGCCATTAGAGCCGGAAGAACCTCGAAAGCGCTATGGAACCAAGTAGGATGCATACTACGGGAATGCGCAAGCATCAACGACGATGACTTAAGGAGTAAAGAACATTTGAGGTAGTTGCTCCTGACAAAGTAGCACAAGAGATTCAAGTTCCCCGACCGGGATGATAGCATAGAGCAACTGTGGGATGATCTGAAGATGAAAAAGATTAACAATCCCACCATGGGCATGTTCAACAACGATTTGGCCTCTTGGACAGGGAGGGTGAAACGAGCTATTGAGGCCGAGGAACCCCTGTCCAAGATTCTGGAGGAAAATCCAACACTTACGGAAGAGGAGTTCGAAAAGTTCAACGACACTTGAGCTACCGAGGCAGCCAAGGCTAAGGCTGAAATTCAAGAGCCTTCAGCAAAGGAACACACGGAAGCATCGCCTCGGAAGCCGTGGCTACCTTGGCAAAAGGCCCATATGGGATAAGGAGGACGCGGAACATGAGGCCGCCGGTCTTCCAGACCCCTTCGCGAAGTTCACCAACCCCTTGGAGCGTGACTTCATCAGGGCCTGCTAAAAGTGGGACAAGAAAAAGAAGGTTTTTTACGTGGACGAGATCACAAGGAGATTGATTAGATTACTGGTAATTATTCTTTTATCACCTTACATTTAGCTCCTGATCAAGTCGACTACACATTCGTAAACAGTTCACGTTCCTTTTACAGGAGAAGCAACACCGGCTTGCAGCCGAAAGCCCTACTTTGCCGATGAGGCCCAAGTGGGACACCCCTCTCAACCGGGCCTTGAACGAACTTAAGGGACTCCCTTTGGGCCAGTGGCCACAATATGGATACACGATGGCGGAGACGGCGCCACGTGGAAGGTGTTTTACAACGAGGGCCCGGAGGCCAAGAAGCAGAAAAAGAAGTTTAGTCAGGCGGACATTGACGAGAAGGTGAAGCTTGCGGTCGAGAAAAAACAGCTGATGATGCACAAAAAGCAGCCGAGGAGAAACATGATTTGCTATAGCAGGCAGTAGATGCAACTGTAAATGCCTGTAGAAATGATTTCGCTACTAACTTGGTCCCGACTATCATCAACTGGACGAAGGAAAATCCAGACAAGATGGTACATGATTTCCCCATGCCCAATTTCGTCGGGAGCAACTCGGTGAACAACACCACCGCAGCATCACCTGCTCACGCAACCAGGCCTGCTCTCGCACCCGCACCCGCGCCCACTCATAGCAGCCCGTGCTCAGTCTCTGGCATGCTAGGTGGGCCTTCGTCTTTGGCTGAGCTCAACACCCTCACGGTAATTACATGTCGCACCAACATATATATCTAGAATATTCCATTTTCATTGCCTTTCGGATGTTCTACGCTGCAGACATGTGTTTGCAGGCCGTCAAAACCCCGTGAACCATACTCTACTTGATCAAAGGCCAGAAGGTGGACGTGGGAAAGGGGGTGATAACAAAGCCCTTGCAACTCATGTTCCACAACCAGCCGATGCCCGCTGGGCACTTCAGGTTTAACTTGTCGAGTGTGAAATCAGGGCACGAGGATTTGCCTCCTCCATTACGGCTATGGGGAGAGGACAATGAGACCCCGCCGCGGATTGGAAGCTGCAAGGGTTGGGTGCTGCTATGGACAAAGAATCTTCTTCGTCTGGAGCCGGCCGAGAGCACACCAATAACCACACATCAACAAGCATGTATGGTGACCAACACCCCGCCTACGCAATTACCAGCTCCTGTAGTGCCGGGTGAGAGCGGCGGACGACATGATCAAGGGGGTCCAATAGTGGCTGATGTAATCGGCCCCGTAGAACAACGAATGGATGATGAAATGGAGGAGACGGAGGACCCAATGGGTTTCCTCAATACAGGCGCCTATGACAATGACTTAGATATGATGAGTCAGCCATATGACGATGATATGGATGATCTGCCCGGCAGGAACGTCCTAGCAGGGATTGCAAGAAGTCTCTCTTCATGAAATCCTCACAGGACAGGGGTTAAGGAAGGGTATGGAAGATGTGCCGAAGAAAAAGGAGAGGAAGAGACCGGGGAATATAGGCTCAGCTGCCTGCAAACAAGCCAGAGCACATAGCAGCTAGACGGTGGATTCTGAAGACGTACCCATCAAAGGTGCAGCCATGTTCCATGTCACGGACGAGCCGATGCTACCGCTGAAACCGCTGGAGGCACTATCAGGGGATCTCAGGAGACTGCACGACCATGTGCTGTCGACTGACAAAAGCCTACTAGCCTTGAAGGATCCAAGATATCCGACATACGCGGCTCGTGTGCCTGAGGGGAAGTGCTATGTCAACACACGGCTCGTGGAGGTGTTCTTCCTGCGGTTTGACCATATCTTCGAGATGTTTCTGACAAGGAGGCTCGATTTTACAATTGTCCGCCTTTTTGCGCTACATATGAGCTCCGTCATGAAGAGAGAAGAAGTCTCGCAAATCTGTGTGGCGGATCCGTACTACATGCACGAGTCCATCTTGAGTCTCGACGACTTTGAGCGCGAAACTACTAGGGAGTTTCTCCAAAACTTCATGGTACATAATAAGGACCAGGAAATTGTCCTCCTACCTTATCATCCAAAGTAAGTCAATTTCGAACAACCCTTTCATACATTTCAATCATTCCTTCTCACTCATATGGAGTATAATTTGTGGTGTCTTTTTCCCCGCAGCAATGGGCGCGCCGTCCTTACCGTTCTTTACCCGTGAGTCTTCCACGCCGTGTATTTGGACCCTACCAGAAACTACGAGAAGAAGGACTACACCCACATAATGAATATTCTAGATGATGCTCTCCAAGGCTTCAGCATTAGGGGTGGCCACGTGAAGATCAGGAAACAAAGGAACAAGAAGATAGGTTTCGCGCATAAAACTAACTTCTGCTGCATCCATGTCCCAAAACCAAGCAAGAAAGATGGATTCTACATCCTCCATCTCATGATTAAGTTTAGCACGGATCACCAAAAGCTTCGCATCACAAACAGAAACGACGATCATATCCGCAAGTGGGTAGAATATCATGAAAGAAGTCGTCGATGAGAAGGGGATGTTCCACCATGGCCCTATATCCCGAGCTGACGTCAGAACTCGCATAGGCATGCAACGTCATGATCTCACGCTATTCAAGAAGCTAGGGTCCATCCTCGATGATATGGAAGGATGGAACTTCTAATGATTTACGATGCTGATGATGATGATATGTGTCGGTTGAACTTGTCTACTTTCTGTAGCGATGAAACTTTGTGATGTCCATGGTCCCTGCCGAACTTGCGTAATGCTACTTTGTTAGTTTGGGTACGATGACCTACGTACCTCTAGTTAATTAGTTTGCATACTATATGTTGCATCTAGTTGCTAACCCTTTCTATTTCGTGTTGCTCTAGTATATTTTGTTGCATATGATTGTACATTCTCTTGATGAAGATGCATCTCTAACATGTACCTAGCTTCTTGATGGCGAGGAAGAAGTGCTATGTCGTGTACAAAGGGAAGGTTTCGGGGGTGTTCGACGAGTGGCCTGAGTGTGAGGTGCAAGTGAATGGGGTATCGGGCACCAGCCATAAAGGCTTCAAAAGCAGACAAGAAGTAGAAGCTAGTTACTTGAGGTTCACGCTAGCGCGAGAGAGGACTCGTAACTGTCGCCTCATGTACTGCATAGTTCCACTCTCACTCATAGTAGATGGATGACGATGTAGTTGCAAGTATTCGAGACTTGTATCGCTATTTTTGAAATGATGACGAGAGACCACTTTCTGTTGGACGATGATTATGATGATGACCACCTTGTATCGCTACGTATATGGTATGATTATATTTGTATGTGTATGATATGCTAGAGGTTATTGTATAAAGCCCAAAACAAAATTCAATAGCACAAAATGTGGAGCAGAAAAATATATTCCAAAACTAATAACAGTAGCGTGGGGTATGGCATTAGCAGCAGCGAGCTCTTAGCAGTAGCGCTCTTTTCACAAGGGTGCTGCAGCTATTATCAGCAGTGCGTGTTTCAGACAAACGCTGCTGCTATCCCTAGTTAGTAGTAGCGCTGGTCAGGCCATGCTACTAATAAGCATTAGCTATAGTACCGTATCAGTAGCACGGCCACCCACACTACTGATAAGCATATAACCCGCGCTACTGCTAGGCTTTTCCCTAGTAGTGTGAGAATCAACTTGAAAAGAAAATTAAACGAGTTCGGTAGATCATGGTGGAGAGTACTTCTCGAGTGAGTTTGATTCCATTTGTGCGGAACACGACATTATTTATGAGAGGACGCCTCCCTATTCTTCCCAGTCAAATGGGGTTGCTGAGTGAAAAAACCGTACTCTAACTGATTTGGTTAACGCCATGTTAGATACATCAGGTTTATCCAAGGCATGGTGGGGGGAGGCTATATTGACGACATGTCATGTCCTGAATAAAGTTCCGACAAAGGATAATGAGATAACTCCCTATGAGAAATGGGCGAAGAGAAGGACAACACTCTCGTACTCGGGTACTTGGGGCTGTTTGGCGAAAGTCAATGTGCCGATCCCCAAAAAGCGTAAGCTTGGAACCAAGACTGTGGACTGTTCTAATTTGGGATACGCTAAGAACAGCGTTGGCTATGTATTTCTAGTAGTGAAATCTAAGGTATCTGACCAGAAGGTCGGTAAAATTATGGAGTCTAAGGATGCTACATTCTTCGAGGATATTTTTCCTATGAGAGATATGCAAAGCACTTCTAGACAGGAATCTAAGGAGACTCTTGAGCCTGCCATCCCTATGGAATATTATGAACAAACACATGATGATAATCCCGAGGAGGATGACGAGGAAACCCTTGGTAGCGGCAAGAGACAATGGTTCCAAAGACCTTTCATGATGATTTCTTCGTGTACCTCGTGGATGATACTCCCACTTCTATTTCAGAAGCGTAAGCCTCTCTAGAAGCTGACTACTGGAAGGATGCGGTCCATAGCGAGATGGATTCCATCATGGCTAACGGGACATGGGAGATCACTGAGCGTCCCTATGGTTGTAAACCATTGGGATGTAACTGGGTGTTCAAAAAGAAGCTTAGGCCCTATGGTATGATTGAAAAGTACAAGGCTAGGCTTGCGGCCAAGGGCTATGACCAGAAAGAAGAGGAAGATTTCTTCGACACTTATTCACCTATGGCTAGACTGACCACCATTTGAGTATTACTCTCGTTGGGGCCTCGCACGGTCTTCTCGTCCACCAGATGGATGTTAAGACGACTTTTCTGAATGGAGAGCTAAACGAGGAAATCTACATGCAACAACTAGATGGCTTTGTGATAGATGGTCAAGAAAGAAAGGTGTGTACGTTGCTGAAATCTTTATATGGCCTGAAACAAGCACCTAAGTAATGTCATGATAAGTTTAATACAACCCATCTGTTGGCTTCGTTGTTAATGAAGCTGGCAAATGTGTATACTATCGCCATGATGGGGGCGAAGGAGTTATACTGTGCTTGTATGTTGATGACATACTGATATTTGGAACTAACCTCAAAGTCATTGAGGAGGTCAAGTAATTTCTGTTTCAGAACTTTAAGATGAAGGACCTTGGTGTGGCTGATTTTATCTTGAACATCAAGCTACTGAGATATAATGAGGGTGGGATCACACTTCTGCAATCCCATTATGTTGAGAAGGTGTTGAGTCGTTTTGGATATTCAGACTACACACCATCTCAAACACCATATGATCCTAGCGTGTTGATTCAAAAGTTCGATGGCACGGCTAAAGATCAGCTGAGATACTCTCAAGTTATTCGTTCACTGATGCACCTAGCGACCGCAACAAGGCATGACATCGTGTTTCCTGTGAGCAAACTGAGCCGGTTTGTTTCCAATCCGGGTGATGTACATTGGCATGCTATTGAGAGAGTTGTGCACTATCTGAAAGGTACTATGAACTATGGACTTCACTATACTAGATACCCGTCGGTACTTATAGGGTATAGTGATGCAAATTGGACCTCTGATGCTGATGAGATGAAGGCCACAACTAGGTATATGTTTACTCTTGGAGGTGCCGCTGTTTCCTGGAAGTCTTGCAAGCAAACAATCTTAACAAGGTCGACAATGGAAGCAGAATTAACAGCATTAGACACATCTGGTGTCGAAGCAGGATGGCTTCAAGATCTTTTGATGGACTTCCCATTGGTTGATAAACTGGTTCCGGCTATCCTTATGAATTGTGACAATCAGGCTGTCATCACTAAGATGAAGAGTTCAAAGGACAACATGAAGTCCAATAGACACATATGAATGAGATTAAAAGCTGTTAGAAAATTAAGAAACTCCGGAGTGATAGCGTTGGAGTATGTCCATCACTACAAAAAAAGACACATCCGTGACATTTTGGGCCGAATGAAATTTTTTTCCTGTCATACATATGACACTTCTATGACGATAATTGTGACAAAACCCGGTATCATCATAGGTGTGGTGGGCTCCTACTTCTATGACAAAAAACCATGACAGAAAATGGGATTTTCGTCCTGGGCGGGCCGGAGACGCAGCTACATGACATTCTTTGGGCCGTCCATGACAGAAAAAACCATGGTAGAAGCAAGGGGAGGAAAATTTCGGGGAGTTGCCGGTTACGGTGGGAGGTCGGGGGTGGAGCGATGCGCGTTTCTCTCGTACGTACGCGCGTGTGTGCGAGGCGTTGGCTCTAACTGAAGCCGAGCGAGGCGTTGGGCTCTAACTGAACCCGAGCGATTGCACTGCAGGCTACGCGTTACTGAACCCGAGCGATCGATCGATGGCTGTTAACTGAACCCGATGGAGCGATTCCTTCGCTACTGCTGCCAACTGAAGCTGATCGATGC
>NC_041386.1:710047807-710052932 GCF_002162155.2 Triticum dicoccoides | reverse complement strand
GTGGAGGGGTGGTTGAACAGGACCCCGTGGTGTGGAGGGCTGGATGAACAGTAGATGGTGGAGGGGTGCCCGTGGATGGGTGGTTGAACAGTAGCCGGCAGAGTAGCACGCAGTGGAGGCTGGATGAACAGGAGCCCGTGGAGGCTGGAGGAGGTCGACGGTAGCCCGTGGAGGCTGGAGGAGGTCGACGGTGGAGATGAACAGTATCCCGTGGAGTCCCGTTTTGCGGTACGCCACACCCCTCCCCCCGTTTCGACTGTAGCGCTACAACACAAGTCCATTTCGTCCGTTTTGCGGTACGCCACACCCCTCCCAATCAACAGGACCCCTGTTTCGACCGTAGGAGGTCTGTTTCCTCCGTTTTGCGGTACGCCAGGCCCCTCCCGATCAACAGGACCCCGTTTCGACCGTAGGAGGTCCGTTTCCTCCGTTTTGCGGTACGCCAGACCCCTCCCGATGAACATGATCCCGTTTCGAACGTGGTCGGTCGAACACAAGGTCGTTTCCTCCGTTGTGCGGTATGCCAGGCCTCGTTTCCATCGCCTGTTCCGTCCAAGCCCTCCCGATGAACAAGACCACGCATTCCGTTCCGACCCAGCCGGTTGGCTCCCATGCGTTCCGTTGCCTCCCGATGAACACGGCGCATTCCGTTGCCTCCCCATGAACACGACGACGATGATGTTTCTCCGTTCCGACCCAGCCATGTACGTATGCGCGAGTAGGCGTTCGAGACCCTGCCCGTATCTACGTACGTGGCCGTATTTTCTTTCTTGCACCCTCGCCGCTGTACGTACATGTACGTGCACGCCTCTACTACGACCAGTATGTACATACACGTTCACGACCAGAATAACAACGCTAAGTACACTTCGACCAGGTGGGTCCCGACAGTCAGGCACTTCCTTGCCTGTGAAGATGTAGCTGGTGGGTCCCAGCAGTCACGGGGGGCGAAACGTTTTGTTTTTTTTGCCCGGACGCACTTCCTTGCGTGCGAAGATGTAGCTAGTGGGTCCCAGCAGTCAGGGGGGCGAATCATTTTTTTTTGCCCGGATGCACTTCCTTGTGTGCGAAGATGTAGCTGGTGGGTCCCAGCAGTCAGGGGGAAACGTTTTTTTCGCGAAATATGGTGGCCCGTCCGATGGGTCCCCGCTGTCAGGTGGAGGAATAATTATTTTGCGCGTAATAAGGAGGCACTTCCTTGTGGCCGCTGTGGACCCAGCTGTCAGCCTCTCCATGCACAGTACTCTTCCGATGGAAGTCGGTCATTGACCACATTGACCACGCCGCGCCAAGAGCACCACGGCGGTGGATGACGGCGAGGCCTAGGAAGGGGACGACGCAGAGCCGGGGAAGACGCATCAGTGGATGCCCACACGAAGAGGAGTACGAGGGTGAGGCTGCCGTCACCGCAGAATAACAGGGGGTGTGTGTGAGTAGAGGGATGGCCTGGGCAGCGGTTGGAGTAGTAGGGGGCGGTGAGGCCTCCGCGGCATCACAGCCGGCCACGGGAGGCAGGAGCACGCGGCACGACCAGCGCTGCTTTGGGCGGCTGGAGCACGAAGACTAGAGGTTCAAGAAGCACTATGGCCGTTGGATGGACATCGTACGGTCACTGGAGCTAGAGTCGTTCATATTTAGTAGGCCCACAAGTCAGCCTCCCACCAAGGCGAGTCCCAGCTAGTAGGGGGAGTATTCATTTTTTGTGCGTAATAAGGAGGCATTTCCGGTGTGTCCGAGCTGACAGCGGGGGGAACATTTTTTCGCGAAATACAGAGACCCTTCCGGTGGGTCCCAGCTATCAGGTGGAGGAATCATTATTTTGCGCGTAATAAGGAAGCATTTTCGTATGTGGGCCCCTACTATCAGCCTCTTCCGATGGCTGTTGTTTGTTGACCATGTTGACCTCGCCGCACCGAGAGCACAAACACGGTGGACGAGGGTGGGGCCCAGGAAGAGAACCACCTGGAGCCGGCGAAGCCACCACAGCGGATGCCCACGCTGAGGGGAGAACGAGCGCTGACTGGTCGGCTGCGGGTGAGGCTAACGTCGCCGGCAAAAAACAGGATGTGTTGGTGGTTAGAGGGATGGCCTGGCGGCAGCACAGCCAGCCACGGGAGGAGGGAGCAGGAAGTCGCACCGGCGCTGGTTTGGGCGGCTGGAGCAGGAAGATCAGAGATTGAAGAAGTACGGCGGCCGTTGGATGGACATCCAACAGTCACTGTTGTGTGTTGACTAAGTTGACAAAGCCTTGCGTACGCGTCAAATTTTTTTTTAGGACAGCGTAATAGTCAACCTAGTAGGCCCAGAAGTCAGCCTCCAAATCCGTGGAAAACAGCATACAGCCCATTAGCCATTATTTTCAATAATTTACAGCCCATTTGCTAATTCTTAAGGATATTTGAAGCTCATATTCTTTTTATTAGCATTACAGACCATATATTCTGGGCACTGCTAAAAAATTCAATGAAATTTTGCATATTTTGGTGGGGTCCGAATTCTTTTAATCACGAAATTTCGAGTCATGTTAAAAATAGTTTTCAAAAAAATAAATCAAAATAAAATTCAAAAAACAATTCTCCGCAAAAAAATGAATGAAATTTAGAATCTTAACTAGCAAGATGCCTGTTCGTTGCACGGAACATGAAGATACATTTGTATGAGTAGTTTATATTGTGGGTGAAAAGATGATATTTTAATGTAATTGCCAGTTGGCTTTGGTTTTTATAAGAGTAGAGAGTAGAGAAATCCTAAAAAAATTGATATTTTAATGCAATTGCCGGTTGGCTTTGGTTTAAAAATTTACAACCCATTTCTTACAACTCATAGCCCGTTTTCTGGGGAAGCCCATTTCTTATCCCTCCTCGTCTTGAAAGATTTGCAGCCCAGCAGGGCTGAGAAAAGCAAGTAGGCCTCGGTTTTGGTATTCTCCAAAAAAAAGAACTGGGCTAGCCAATTTCAGAAAGAAAAAATATCAAGTGGGCTCGTCATGTGCTTAATAAAAGCGTAAGCGTGGGCTAAACGGGCCACAGCCCCCGCACAACACGCAGTTGAGCTCCGTCTCTGAAACTGAAAAACAACTAGGCGAGCTGCCGGGTCCCTGGTGTTATCCGCTCGTTGTGTAATTTTCTTGTTTATTGACTACATTGGCAATGGCGTGGAACCTAGTTGTCAAACAATTAGGAGGAAGTATTGTTTTGGCTTGTAATAACGAGGCTCCTTCTTGCAAAATGCAATGACCCTGGTGGGTCCCTACTGTCAGCCTCTCCACGTACAGTCATATCCTGATTCCTCTTGGTTGTTGACCATGTTGACAACACCAGACGGCGGCAAGCACAGCGAGCTAACCAAGGCGGGTAACGACGGCAAAGCCTCGGACAGGAATGAACAACACCCATGAAAGATGCAGCAGTGTAGTGGCAGGTCGAGGGGAGTACGAGGGCAACAACATGCAAGTCAAGCATACAAATGGTACAAAAAGCCCAAGGATTAATTGTTCATCAAATTTTTAGACAAAACCCAGATTGAACATGACAGTAACATCTAACCCAACCACTCTTTTTTGCAGTCACAAACAAATGGATTGGTCTGATCCATAAAATCAACATCCTGTGCAAAAAAATTTATTTCAGGATGTCTACAACTTATTGTAAATATAAGCCGAGCACGTTTAGCAGCCCATTTGTCCACCTGAAACTTCTTTTTTTGCTGTTCAACATGTCCGTCCGTGAGAAATCTCTTGCTGTAAAAATTAAGCCTCATGGACAATAGTAACCTCGCGTTCAACAGGAAGAATGTGACAAAGCTTCTGTTTGCCTGGTTGGATGCATATCGTCCCATCGTTATTGTCCTCAAACGAATGTCATGAGAATTGAGAAAATCCTTGTGCTTATTACGCCAACGATTGGTTATATGTTTTTCTCCATGTGGTTCTCCCTAAGTAGACATGAAGATTGAAAACAGTTAAGGTCTAAAAAAAGAGTATGTCGAAAGAACGACAGCTGAACAGTTAATTCTAGTACAATATATACGGGCTTTCAATGTGCATGAAATCATCACCTCTATGTATAAATTCTCCAGAGATCAAAAGCATCGCAGCAAGCCAATAATTATGTCTAGATCAGAACTATACATTCTGATATATATGATCTTGACAGAATCCAGCAGCATTGATAGGCTATCAATGGACGAACTCTTCATTGAGCATATAACATAATATTAGTACCCAAAGTGTACTCCAAGATGTTATAAAACTTATGCGCACAAATGAAAAATGCAGCATATGATGACAAATGTGTAGATGAAAATATACGGTACCTGAAAAAGTGAGGAGCCAAACACCAACTCCTTGTGATTATTAAACGGGTCACGAATTACACCCAAGGTCTCCAGTTTGGGCGCAGAGACGACATTTATTTCTGAAGGTGTATAACAACTATGAAGGAGCAACCTTTCAAGTGAAGGGGCATCTTCGATGATGAGCTGCTGTCCTTTAAAACAAATTCCAATGCTTTTAAGGTGAGGCGACTTTATTTGGAGACAACTGATACCGATTTCTATTCCCAACACAATCAGCAAGCGCTCCAGGGCAGGGCAACTGGAGTGGATGATGCTGTGCAGTGAGGCCTCCGACAGATAAACCACCACAAGTGAAAGTTTTTTTTAGAAGTGGGAGTCGAAGCATTTGTGCCAGATCATCTGGTAGATGGCACCGGGCAAAGGTGGCGGTGTGGAGAGAGGAGGAAAACTGCGAGATGGACAACGGTGGTGTGGGCACGAATTCTTGGTATGTTCGTGGTATGAAACTTTCGTGGTAATGGTAGAACTCAAACTGCTGGAGTTTTCTGAATTCAGGGGATGTCAGCCATGCGTCCACCTTGCCGGGTATGGACAGCAGGTAGCTTGTCGGGATGCAGAGGCATTGAACGGGGCCTTGCTGGTGAGAAGAGACGATCGCTCTGATGAGATCAAATTCAAGAAGGACAGATATCTGACGACAGTGGAGATTGAGGGTGGTGGTGCGCCATAGAGGGTGCCACCGAGTTGAGAGGACTTGTGTGCGGCAGCAATCCTTGGTGGGGAGAAGCGAGATGATCTCCTCAAGGATGACGTCCGGGAGATCGCTGAT
>NC_041386.1:710004408-710047570 GCF_002162155.2 Triticum dicoccoides | reverse complement strand
TTTTTGGCGCTGGGGCCAGCCGACTCCATTTTCCTTGTGGGCGTCACACCGAGCTCACGGGTTTGAGTAGAGTAGCTAGAGACGAGCCTAGTGGCAGTGCGAGTGGGGAAGAAGGAGGGTTGGGGATTTCTGTAGGAGTGGAAGAAGAGGAGCAGGCGTTTTCTATACGAGTGAGGAAGAAGGTGAGCGGGGTTTTCTGGACGAGTGAGGAAGATTGGGGAGCGGGGGGAATTGGGTGGGGAGACAGAAGCGGGAGAGCGAGCTGTTCGTGTTTATAAGGCACGTTGCACTAACTACTCGCTTTTTCCCAAGAAGCACTCTCTTCTTTTCCGTTGCTGCATGACTGGCCATGCATGCAGGATGCATGTGCCCGCCGGCCACTGCATGCGCTTGGTTTGTTACTAGGCTTATTTAATAGGGTGGTTACGAAGTAAATTAAGGAGATTTATTTTCTCTGTGTGCGTCCACCAAATTAGAGGATGCGGTACTGGATGCATACACTCACATTAAACTAACATTCAGAAGAACAAAAGTTCAGCATGTCTATGCATCTCAATGATTCACCATACTATAACCAATATACAAAACTGTGAGAAGGTGTGGAAATAAAGAAAATCGATCGATGCTTCTCTGAGCAAAGGGCCTCCCTGCGCACGCATTAATTTCCTGGGTATGCTTGTTTCTTTGCAATGTTGCGAGCACTTTGAGCATGTTGGCAACTCCGCAGCTATCTAGCTGCCTCATCTTGCAATTGATGCTGACACATTTACAGCAAACACATGAGGCAATAGAGATGACTCAACATGGGTCCATATTATGCATTCCCCTGATATCCTATTCATTGTCCTGAATCTGAAAAGATAGGAAAATAGTAGCTATACTTAAACGGTGTTGCAAAACAGTAGCACATATCAATAGCTCAGCATGACAAAACACGATCATCTGGACGAAGGGGATACCGACCTGCCTGAGGAAGATTACATATAATTTCATAAGTCCTTGGTTGATTTCCACCTTCGGCTGCACTGCTTGTATGCTCCTCCAGACATGGCAGGATCGTTCCGCACTACATTCAGCAAGTCAACATACGAATAAGCTAATTTCATCTTGCGGTGGTCATTGTACCTAGTTACGAATGTAGGAATACCTGGAGCACCATGAGGTTAGCTGATAGCAGGTAGATGCAGCCATATAAATTTTTTGCGGTGCTACCAAAATTGAGGTTTGTATCCCTTCCCATTATGATAATTCTTCTTGAAGTTGGTAGAATGTGACGGCTTGTTCTTTGCATCAAACTTGCCTTTCCCCTGAGATTTGTTCTTGTTGTTTTGGGGCTGGTTGGGCTGGAAGTTCTTCTCGTGTACCATGTGGGCACTAGAAGCTCCCTCGGCGACCTCAGCACGTGTGTCTTTTGCTCTCGCCTTCTCCTCAAAATCAAGAGTGTTAATGAGATCCAAAACAGAAAACTCATGTCTCTTGTTTTTCAGAGAAGTAGCAAAATCGTTCCACAAAGGTGGAAGCTTGGCAATGATGGTCCCAGCAACAAATTTGTCCGGTAACACACACTTAAAGTACTCAAGTTCCTTAGAGAGTGACTGTATCTCATGAGTCTGCTGAACAATAGAGCGCTCATCAGTCATCTTGTAGTCACAGAATTCCTCCATGACGTACAACTCGTTGCCAGTGCCCGAGGGCCCAAACGTGGCCTCGAGCGCAGCCCACATGTCTTTGCCGCTGTCAAACAACATATACGAATCCACAATGGAATCGTCAAGAACAGTCAGCATGGCCTTGGTGTTATTGACATCAAGACACAGAATGTGGCCCTGCTTCTAAAACACATGTTCAAGTTTTATAATCATGCGGATGTGCCCTGGGTGGAGCTGGTTTGGAACACGTACTATCCTAACAAAGTCCCTCACGCGGTCGACACTGTGGGATCTTTCTGGTGGAAAGATGTAATGCAGCTCAATGGGACTTTTCGTTGCATCACCAAGATCATACCAGGGGATGGAGCTAGTGCTTTGTTTTGGAAGGATGACTGGCTGGGAGGCGAAGGCGGTGAGACAATCATGGAGATGTACCCACGGGCCTTTTCCTACTGCCTAAATGAGGATGACTCTATCACTAAAGTCCTCACTGCCACTGACCCGGCCTCGATCTTCAGTCTGCCCCTCTCAATCCAGGCTAGGGAGGAAGTCAGACAAATTCAGCTTGCTTCAGAGCATGTGGGTGTGGGCGTCGGCAGCCGCGACTCCTGGGTCTGCACGATCGGGCGTTACTCCTGGAAGAAGTTCTATCAGCATTGTTTCAAGGAGATCATGGCTGATGAGGCCTTCGGCTGGCTCTGGAAAGCCAAGAGCCCCATTAAATTCAAAATGTTTGGATGGTTGCTTCTGGTTGATCGTCTAAACACCAGAAATATGCTTAAACGCAGGCATTTTGCGGTCGAGGGAAACAATTATGCCTGCTTGTTATGTCAAAACCCCCCCGAAGAAACCGTTGAACACTTGTTCTTCTTATGTCCCTTTAGTCAACGGTGCTGGAGCAAAGTTGGGGTGTCCTGGCTAGTCGATGGCAATAGACTGGCCCTGCTGCGCGGGGGGAGAGAAGCCTGGAGACAACCCCTCTTCATGGACATCTTCCTCATGGCAGCTTGGAGCCTATGGATGGAGCGAAACAATCAACACTTCAGAGGGGTGCAACACTCTTTCGAGGCTTGGCTTGCAAGATTCAAGTACCTCCTTGAGTTGTTGGTTCACAATTGCAAGGAGAAAATTCGCCCTTTCCTTTCCACCTACATTGTAAATTTGGGTCGCTAGTGCTGTTGGGTACAAAGTAGCTCATGCGGCTGGGGGGGCGATCAACCCACATCTCCTCTTCTCCCACTGTCGTTCACCCTCAAAAAAAAAGGGTATCCATGTTCTGAAAAGCTTCCTGCTGTGTAGGATTAAGATTGCCCTCAGGCTTACCCTTAGTGGCGTCATAGCAGCACATGATCTGAAACCAATATACTGCTCTTATGCGCCACCTTTTATATTGCACCCCCTTAAAAGTAGGCGGCTTCCAAAGCACAGCAAAACAACTCAGAGTAAATTGCGTGTGATCAGGTTTTTGGATTGGATTGTTGAATATATGAGCAATTTAGTATGAGATTTAATCCGAATCAGCAGTAAATAGATCATGACGACAATTACAAATATCAAAGTAATGATGCGGACTAAACAAGGAGGACAAAATCACATACTGTATAGCGGGAGCAGAACCGATGTGGTTGATGTTGTCACTCATGTCCTTGATGAAGAGGTTACCGAGGTCGGGGAAGAAGGCTATCATTGAGGAAGTCGTCACTGGCAGCAGTCACACGAGTGTGCTCCCCAAAAACCTGATCGCCCCTCTCCCTTATAGGATCACGAAAGGCGGGGTTCGGAGGACGCCTATCCCTTCTCACGGTGCACGCCGGAAGGAGGGCTGGAGAAGAATTGCGTGGCGGCGCTAAGATCTGGAACGGTGCGAAACCATATGATACAGCGGCAGCTAGGGTAGAGCATGTCAGGTCGGAGTATAATAGTAGGCCTTTGGCCCCCAAACCCCACGTCCAAGTCAATAATAGCTCAAAAAAAGTCAATAATAACCCCACCAAGGTCTGTCTAAAAAAACAGAGTAATTAAGGCGTCCTTAGTCCCTTTAGTATAAATACAATATCATTAATAATGGCCCCACCTTTTGTCTCACAAAGTAGAGTATGTTGGAGTACAACCGGCTACACGTTTACAATCCGCTTCTCTTCTCTCTCCTTTTATCTCTCCTTCAACTAAGCACAAATACTATATTTAAATCCTTATAGCCTGCTTATGTCATCTAATTATAGTAGTACTTGCTCTAAAAGTTACTATCCACTGTGTAGTCTGAAATGCCGGGCGTGTAGCGGGTGGTGCCCTCGGTCGGCGCGCCGCTTCAACGGCGGAAGCAGTGAGAGGTCGCGTCGCCCTGACTTGCCATCAATGTGGAGCGGCGGGCTCAGCTGGCGCCGGGCGGGAAGTGCGCGCGGGAGGGGGGAGGGGTTTTTGTTGGGCCAAGAAGGTGAGAAGCCAACTTGGGATCGGTCCGGACGGGGAAATATCATGTGCTCCCATACTCTGCATATGACACTAGTGTATGTTACTACTCCCTCCTTTCCGGTTTATAGAGATGTTTAGAGTAACATAGTAATATGTTACATTACAAGTTACTCCCCACTATGACCAGCCTTGGCCTCTCCCGGTGCTTCACCATGTATAGCTGCTAAGCCTGCCACGTAGGCATAAAATATGATGTGGCACCAATAAACTAAGCACCTATGCATTGAACACTTGAGTTACTAAGCCATTTAATGCACTTAGCACCTCATCTAAAGAGCATTAATAGTATAGCCAGCTACTGGCTATAAGCCTACAGCCCATCTTATAGTCAACATGTACTACAAAGTGCCTAGGAGCACGTGCTAGAGCTGGCTCTTCACGAAGAGCCCGCTTACCTTATCTCTCCTCTTCTCTTTGCTCCAACTAAGCAGAAATATACTAGCTCGCTGTTTATTCCTTATAGCCCGCTGACTCAGCTCTATTGTATTGCTCTAAGCACATCTAAGCACTTGCGAGCACTCCCTTGACCATAGACCTTGACGGTGTACGTCACCTTGTGTCTCATAATTTTCCTCGTCATCATCTGAGTCCTAGAAGATCTCACCCACATCATCATTAGCATGCAGCCGCCTTGATAGACAACATGCACAGAAGGAGTAGAGGCGACTGGGGACGCACCACCACCACGTCGTGGGCGCTCCGTATGTGCTCGTGTGTGTGCAGCGTGCGTGTTTTTCCATCGGTGCTAGCTCTAAGGCCGAGACTGCGGTCATCTTCGTCTCCGACTAGTAGTTGAGCAACGGCGGCAAAGAGGTGCTGCAAGAGATGCGTATGCGCCGTTGCGTGCGAGCTTCACCGTAGCAAGACGAACCGGACGTCACCGCGGGTGGCGCACGCCTCCATGCAGCCGAGTGTGTGCGCGCATGCATGTGTTATTCACGTGCATTCTGCGGCCAAGCGTGTGTGCATGCACGTCTTGTGTACGTGCGTTGTGTGCTCCATGCTGTGCGCGTATGTGCATGAGTTGGATCGGATGGATTTAGTGCGTTCGCCTGTGTACATATTTTAGAGTGTAGATTCACTCATTTTGTTTCGTATGTAGTCCCTTATTGAAATATCTAAAAAGACTTATATTTGGGAACGAGGGAGTATAAAACATCTTCAACTTAGCATCCTGATGTACCGTTTCTAGTGGTTAGCAAAAAGTTCATGTTCTTTTAGTTGTTTATAGGTGGACAGGCGGCAAAAAACAGGGGAAAACGCGC
Organism: Triticum dicoccoides; assembly: GCF_002162155.2. NCBI lineage: Eukaryota > Viridiplantae > Streptophyta > Magnoliopsida > Poales > Poaceae > Triticum > Triticum dicoccoides. The sequence goes on along the minus strand of NC_041386.1, from coordinate 710,042,184 downwards.
AAGGTTCCTTGCAGACGCTCCACCGTGAGGTTCCTTGCTCCCCCTCGGTCATCGGAAATCTATGATCTTCAACTCTTTTCTTTTACGTGAGCTTTGTTCATCCTTTTCCCAACACGCGAGACATCTAGCATCAAGGTGCATGTGTCATGCAAGAAAATGGAGATAATCAGATAAGCAGTGCGTAAGTGAGTCATGGGGGGGGGGGGAAGAGGGGGGAAACCCTTTTCTGTAAGTGATTTGTGCACTTCGATGGCACCTACGCAATAATTTTTTCTCCTTGATGGCACGTGAATGGCACGTGAATAGTGCACGTACTCAACGACGGAGCACGGGATGGTAGCAATGACATTTTTGGAGAGAGTACGTACTACTAGTAAATAACTTTGATGTGTCCCATCAACTCGTAGAACGACGAGAAGCTTGATTACGCCTTCTCCCTCGCCAACGTGTGCGCGGTGGCTCGCAGCACGAGGAGAAACTTTTGCTTACAAGCGGTGGACGTGCAACAGTTCATTTGGTGTCAGATTGCCAGAAGCACTACTGTAGAACCATCGACTTCTGGAAGAGGTGAAGAGCCAAGCGCAAGGTCACCTACTAACCTTAAGCTAGGTGTAGTGGGAGTAACATAAGTAGAGGTACCTCCTTTTTTTATTCTAGAAACAACCACACGCAAATATCAAGGTGCTGGTTACGTAGAACAAATTTCCTGCAGTCCGTGCTCAGCACTCCTCTATCTCTCTTCTCAGCCAGCCAGCGGACACGCGGAGCCCATCGTCTGTTTTCTCACATGCGGTCCCACATGTCAGTGAAAACGCAAGCGGACCCACTGAACCTGGACATCTTTCCCCTCGACGTGCTGGTGATGAAAAACAAATCCAAGAAAGATCTTCGGTGGCCGCTTTTGGAGTTACTCAAGAGTAGTAAGATTCTATTTACAGTTTAACCCAAGATGCACATCTCGTGGCTTCAACTTATAAACTACCACTCTATTTTCTTTCATGACACGACCTGGATGTTGGATGTCCCACGTGTCGGCAAAAGGAGGAAGAACCCGACCGAATCTTCGGTTATGCTCTCGGATTAGACTAGTTGTGCTAACTTAAAAAATTTATTGTGTACTCCCTCCGTTCCAAAATACTTGACTTCCATTTGTCCAAAAATGGATGTGCCTATATACTAAAACATGTCTAGATACATATATATTTTGACAAATACTACCTCCGTCCGGGTTTATTGGTCCCCATTATATTTCGTTCCAAATTTTGACCATAGATTAAACTAACAAAATGCTTACGGATGTCACCAAACATTATATTTTTGAAAACTATGTTCAAATACGAATCCAATGAGATAATTTTTCTTGACATGCATTAACATTTTGTTAGTTAAATCTTTAGTCAAGATTTGACACAAACTACAAAGGGGACCTATAAACCAGGACGGAGGTAGTAGAACGGAGGGAGTAGAATGGATGCAAGTTTTTGTATTTGGAAGAAGAGTACATCCATATATTGATAGAGCGTTGGAGTTGGCCTTACAAGTGGGACCGCAGTTGAGGAAACCAACTATCGGCAAACCCCCACCTCGCCCGCCGTGATGGCTGAGTTAGAGAAACGATGAGGTTGAAGAGATTGCTCTAGCACAAAGTCCAAGAAATATGGTGCCAGATGGAAGTCGTGCTGGTGGCGTGTGCCGTACTCCTGGACGTGAATGCTTGTTCTGGCCCATGCCACCCTACTACTCCTACTACTTACTATATAGTACTACTAGTATCGAGGATTCGAGGTGCTGGTTACGTAGTACAATATGGCTATAGTAAAAACACCCGCACAACGCGCGAACCATGTGAAGCTAGTACAAATAGTGTACTACTATTGTTGATGATTGGCCTTATCCGATAACCTATTACAATGCACGTACAATTATGTATTCGGAAAATATTTTTGTGCCTCGTCGCACCACTCACTCACATAAGCAGCTCGAAAGCCATTCATAAATTTAGTAAGTTTATCACAGGCATATCATTTTATTACATACAACAGGTCATCAACCCACATCGACAACGAGGATACATTATAAATACTGAAGTTTTCACCACACAACAAATAACAAGCAATGAAATGAACTTCAACTCAACCATTCCTCGGCGTTGGAAACGCTTACTTTGAACCACAAGTGATTCTCTGGGACGGGGCATCTATAGTCGATCTCGAGACCAACGCAAGACTAATCATCCAGGCTGAAGCGGCCTACTATATCAGTACCAGGGTAGGGAACCACGCTAATGTCCGACGTATAGACACAGTTGCTTCTCATAAATGGTGCTAGTAACATTGTGTCAACAGCAGTTGGATCGCCTTTCACAATCATCGGATAGTTTTGTCCAAGGAAGAGTGAGTTTTCTCCAAGACTATCAATTCTGTACCAGGGAGAAGGTGTTGGCGCTAGCAAACTAGTATCCATCCCGAATACCATGCAACGGGTGTTGGAATAGGTCCGGAGAGTGCGACCATGGGAGACTACACCTGCTTCCTTAGCAGTAACATCATCAGTGGGTTGTATACACACGAGAAGAGTTGATCCATCAGAATTAGTTGCCAGGCGCCAACGAGTATATGGGCGCTGCTCGTCCTCATGCTCATGATCATCACCATCGTCATCTCCCCCTTGGTTATAAAAATTTTCAAGTATAGGTGGTGGAATTTTCACAGGACCTTGGAAACACAAGAAGAAGGTTAATTAGTAAAGGGAAACTTTCTAACCCGCATGCATGTGGATGAAACAATTATAATTACGATGGAAGACAAACGTACCGAAATCATAACGATTCCATGCAAAAACAGTGCCACGAGTGATGGCAGCAAACACAAGGCCCTCGTATTCAATTGCATCACAGTACTCATCCATGTACAGAAACTGATTTTTGAGCAATGTCCATCGAGTCAAACCAGCAACGACGGCAACAAGCTTGTCGAAGATAGCAACAACTTCATAGTTGTTGTAATTCCAAGAGCGGGTGGGAACTCGAGAAATTTCTATCTTCCGTAGAAGACAGTCACCATGATTGTATTTGAACGTGCGCACAATACCAGTGTGCTCAACCTTTGGGCAGTCTGCTAAGATTTTTGGAAGTGGAACCCGGTCACGAGTGTACACATTCACAAGTTCCCACTCGCAGTTGGACCCAAGGTAAACAACCCAATCTCCATTTGCGCCTGCCCAGGCCTTGCCCTCAAGCGATGGCATCTTAACATCATACATATCATTATCAAGCGGCATCAACTTGCACAGGGCGAGGCCTCCGTCGTGACGGCGCCGGTCATCAGGGTCACGGCGAAGAAGATAGGGGAGATCAAACCGTTCCTTGACTCTTGGGTTCCTTGTAATGATGTTATTAGTTGAGTCAAGAATGGGCTTGAACGAACCTGCCATGCTAGCCGAGGTGATGACGTCACACCGATCAATGAGTTCCTCACTAGTAGAAAAGGGAGAATTTGTCCCGGTTTGTAAGGGCCTTTAGTCCCGGTTCATGAACCGGGACTAATGGGCCGATACTAATACCTCCCCCCTTTAGTCCCGGTTCAAACACGAACCAGGACAAATGTGCCTCCACGTGGCCGGTGCGCCGAGCCCAGGCATGGGGGCCTTTGGTCCCGGTTGATGGCACCAACCGGGACCAAAAGTCGATGTTTTTTTTTAAAAAAAAGTGGCTGCTTTAGGGGTTTTGGGGGTTATTTTTAGGTTGTTATTAGCTAGCTAATAGAGAGAAGTGTCCTCTCTTATATCTTCGTCCTTGGTTTACCAATGTTGCTGCTATGTTCATTTCACCCGCTGATATAATAACTCATGCATGCTCGCATCATACATCATCATATATAATAACAAGTCCTACTAATCATGCATCATCATACAACTTCTACTCGTTATTAATAATAAGTCATACGATCATCATCCTCATAGTCATCGAACCCAACCCTACATAATTGTTCTTAGCAGATGATCATCAGTATCAGGTAGGACCTAAACACCCTTAAGGTAAAATAGCATAAAATAATATAGACCCTGACTCTCCATTATGAAGAATGGAGATCATCCTGTCTCCAATTCTTGCGCTTAGCTGCCTTTCGCTTCCAAGAAGCTCCTTATGACTGTCCATGCATTTTTTCCATTCTTTGATTGTCATGTCTCCACTTCTTTTAGAAACCCAGTATGGACAGTTTAGATTCGTAGGAAGACCTGATTGTATGTTCAAAACATGAAGGGTACCATGCGTATACATCAGATGAGGCACACAATCATTCGGGATTATCTGTTGAAAAAATAGTAATAACTTCGTAGTTAGCAATGATGTACTAGTTTTAGAAGTGTGCAAAAAGATGCACGGATGTTGTAATAGTAAAAACTCTTACCAGGGTATCTCCATGGTAGTTACCGTAGTTCAACACGTGCACTAGTGGCATGTATTGACCATAATGTTGAGGAGTTCGATTGTAGACATTGTAATTCTCAAGATCAGTACAAAATGCGATTAGATGATTTTTCTCCCTATAAGTTAATTCGGAGCCATCGGTATAGTGGGTTTTGTCTACCATCTTCCGCACGTTCTTTGAAGAATGAAAATAAGCTGTCAATGGAAATAAGATGTCAACTATTTTGAAATAAACAATATAAATTACTTAATAACTATGTTAAGCTCACATGGGGAAGAATTGGAGGTGTATCCACAAGGACCCAAATCGAAGGTCTCTCTTGCTCGATTGTAGGATCACCAAGATCCATGGTGACAAGCATACCCTCATCAAAACCATACATCTTGCAAAGTGCTTCCCAATTTTTGCAACCAAAATGGGTTACACTCTCGTCATTGTACAGCTTTACTTGAAAATCCACACCATGATGGGTACTTAGGATAATTTTTTTGGTTTCCATACTTTCATGGTCTTCAAAACCCATCCTCTCCAAGACATAGCGTCTTGCATAGCATGGGATAAGCTAGTCGAATTGGAAAAGATAAAAAATACACATTAAAATAGCACTACAAGAAATATGTCAACTTATGACCACCACTATTGGTCATTGAAAGGTCACAAATTTCCATTTATGACCTTTTTGTGACCAAAAACATAAGGTCAAAAGCTGGGCGTTGTAAACTGACTATAGCGACCTTTCTTCTGGAATGGTCGCATACGTTTATGACCAAAATACGTCTACTGTGGCGTTTTGGTCACTAGCAACCTCCCCAGGCCACGTAGGCATCCAGCGTGGCAATCTGACGTGGCACAAGATTCAGCCCGGTCCAATTCGGTGTTTATATGGGCCGAGCCCATTAATTCAGCCCATTTATATTTTTTCCTCTATGCTTTGATTGGCTAAATGGGCCTGGCCCAACAATTAGGATTTTTTTTCTGAGATGCAATCTTTTACAATCCATTTTTTTTGGGCCTCAACCTTTTTAGAATCTGAAAGTTATATTGCTCTTTTTAGAAACAAGTCCAACATAGTTTGGGCCATCGCCTTTTGAGAGCCCAAGTATTGAGTGCAATATAAATTCTGGACATGGCCTTTTCACAATCCAATAGTGGGCCAAGCCCTCTTTTATTTACAGCCAATATTCTCAAATCAGTATAGTAATAGTACTTCTTTCCCACAATAATAACACAAGTATAGAAAACTTTCTCACACAACTTTATCTCGCATAACATTAGACAGACGAACACATATCAATAACTTATCTCCTATGTTCACAAATACATAACTTTTGGAATAGCGGCACAAGCTGCGGCAATACAAGCATTCAAAAAGCAGAAGCCAGCAAGCAATATCCATCAGGAGGTGCCTTGCATACTGCCTCCTTCGAGCCTGTGAGAGAAAAAACAAGGTGAAGGTCAGTACGCATCAAGGATGTTGCTGTTCTGGGTCAAGCCAAGTCAAGCGCATAAGAGAATTTAGTCAACAAAAATTAACATGTGAACATCTTTCACAATCATCATTTATAAAAAAAACATATGCAAACAGTTGTACAATGGTTGAGTGCTCATACTTCTATTATATCAGGCAATAGCATTTACCAATAGTGATGATCAGTGCAATAGGAACATGCAAACAGATGTAGAATAGGAACATGTCATGTATCTTTCAAATATGCAAACAACTTTACAAATATTCATCACAGCAACCTATAACCACCTATGCTTACAAATCAGAAAGTAGACATATATACTGAACAAAACCAACAGCCAGGAATAGATGACTTAACAGTTCATGTTTGTTAACAAAACAAGAGTGGACATCTCACAGTGAGTTAACTATCTGATGAATTTAGTAAAACAAAGACTAGCATTCGGTGCTACAAGAGACAAAATAGGAATCCAAGTATCCCAACATCCCAATGTATGGTTACATGAATGTCGCACCAAACACAGATACATGAATCGACATCTCACACTGGTACTAATCATGCATGCATCACCTTAGGAAAATATATTGTAAGTGCGGACTGGCATCATGAAACAACCAGAGATTCAGAACAAGTCGTGGCTCTGAAATCCTTATAACCAGAGATTCATGTACCCAACTGAAGCAAAAACAAGCAGCAAAAAAAAGCCCCTCCTACTGACTGATTGCTCCCGAAAAAAGCCCCTCCATAACCAGGAGTAATCATATTTGATTTATACGACCGAATTGAGCGCAGGTAGTAGATCAGCCATTGCATAGCGACTGAATTTGAAATCTAACTGAAAAACTGGGTGGAGCACTAGCCAAACTGACACGGAAACAAGTAAACCAACACAGGTACGATCACATTGTCATCACGACACCGAGCAAACATTGAAGAAAGAAGGAAGTGACCAGCACAGAATCGAGCAGTAACAAAGAGGGGGAGGGGAGACGGGCAACTTACAACATCACTTGGGACTTCCACTTCTCACCACCGGCCTTGCCAATCTGCAATTTGAACCCCATACCAGATCAGGACACAGAAATCACAACAAAACTCATGGTAGCACCAGTTCAAACGAGCAACAAGACGTCATGATTTAAGTTTCATTCCATCCATTACAATCATAGTCCAGAGAAATCTAGAACAAGAGCTGCCTACATGCAACTTCATTCTGACTAGCAGCACTAATTTTTTTTGCACAAGAAGAGCAACAGATTCAGTGGCAACAGAGTGAACAAGACAAACAGAGTAGAATAATTGAATGATTGCAATGTTCAGTGGCAACAGAGTGAATACACAGATACTACAACATAAGAAAAGTTGTGGAGCAGCTGTACAAAGTGAATACAATCATATACATTGGCCAACTAATCACCTCCATACACATCTTTGGCAATGATTCTACATATTAAATACACCAAAGTTTAACACAACTCCTGGTCCAACCATCTTTGGCAATGTAGATTCAGATAGCATAAAACAAACATGCAGTACAACTTTTTTTATTAGGCATGAAACAGAGCAATTATTAACTTTCACTGCTAGGACTAAAAGAGATTATCAGTCGACATACATTGAGGTCGTTCCAGTGAGAATGTGCACCAACTTAGTTTTCCCCCTCTGCACAAGCTCATGGGAATGACCTCATCCTCCTCGACATAATCGTAGTGCATGGAACTAAAAGGCGTGAAGCTTGCAGCATGTAGTGGTTCTGTACTTTTTTGGGGCTGTGATCCGATCGAGTACTAATAGGCTGAGATGTGTGTCAACACCTCATCTAACCCCCTTGCAAGCACACGGTGCAAGCCCACAGTTCAACCTGTTAAAACTGCTAATTCTTGGTTCTGCATAGTCATGACAGCACAGGCAGAGGCGAGAATTTATCCAAGTAATGAGTAGGCTTTCTTTGAATATTACAAGTAGTGTGAAACAGTGGTCCAAAAGTGAAGGGGATTCCCATGAAATGCAACTGAAATTGGTACGAACTGGATTATTGTGCCCGATTGGATTATGGCAGAGTACGTTATGCTTCACATCATCATCATGAGGCCAGAGATCACGAGATTGATTACCTTCCGTGTAAACAAGGAGAACTGAGCGGCACAGCCCTGGCAGTTGGAGGCATCCAGCACCCAGGTCGCCCCTCGCATCGACGGCTTGGGCGGCAACCCGATCTTTTCCAACATCGCTACTGGCAGGAAGAAACCCTGCTTGTCTGCGAACTAAGAACTCTGCAGGTTAAATTTAATCACTAGAACCCAGATGAAGTTGAACAAAGAACTCTGCGACGGCGACGATTGAGAGGGGCGCAACTCCTGACTAGCGATCCGTGGATCTGGAGCGACAACTCATGATTGCCGTGCGGGGATGGTGAAGGCGAGGTGGAAGAGGAGGGGGGGAGGAGGCTAACCTTGTTGGCCTTGCCCTTCTTCCCGTTGGCGGCTAACTTCTCGTCCCCCTTGCTCCTCACCACCAACCTACAAGGAGCAGCCGAGCCTCTCTTATCTCCAGGAAGGAGAGAGAGATGGAGAGGGGCTCGTGCAGCTTCACGGGGTGCGAGGAGTAGGGATGGGAGGCGTAGCGCGAGGCCTCGAGCGCCTCCTCCAGGTCGGGCTGCGTGGCGGCGTCGCGGCCGATCCGCTCCGAGACGTGTAGCCCTGCCGAGGCGACGTGGGGCTGATAGCCTCATCCTCCGCCCACGCCATCATCGGAGCGCCGCGCCTCTGCAAGGAGGAGGGGCGGGACGGCGAGCAGTAGTCGGGCGGCGGCGAGCTGGGATCTAGGGATCGAGGGGAGGGGGAGGGTGAGTGGGCGGATCGGATCTGGGATCGAGGGGAGGGTGGGTGGGTGCGTGGGTTAGGGTTTTTTTCTCGGCACAAGCTCCACCGCTGGATGGGTGCGCGATAGACGGCTCAGACTGCGTCCAATTTGGTGATCCGCGTGAAGGCAGTTTCTCACGTCTGATTGGCCAGCTATCTCGCGCTTGAATCTCAAAATTTTGGACCCAAAACTTTGATTTCTTATAAAAAATATAACAATGGCATATCAAAATGATCTCGTATTTTGCATAAGTGTGGTGTGCATCTTGAAATGGCAAACAATGTTTTCAAATAGAGCTTTCATTTTCTTTGCAAAAGAACCATTTTCCATTTTTCGAGTGCCCAAAAGGAGGTTTTTTTGTGAAGGACCTCCCAAATAATTGTTGCAAAATTAGACCAAATCATTTTTATAAAATACTAGGCCATATTTAATGCACAATTGACAAAATGGTTGGGTGTAAAAAGTTTTGATCCACCTCTCGTGAAAAAGACAAATTCCTGCCGATTCAGTTGGAAGCGGGTCAAATTTGAACTGCAGCTGCCTCATAGTTTGCTATTTATTTTTTCCAAAAATCATTTCTAGGTACATAAGTATCTATTTAATCAGAGAAACACTAAGAAAATTCCAAGATTCAACCACTAGTTAGGAACGGTCATTCCCGCCGTTTTGACCGCATTTTGAAACGGGCATAAAAAATTCAAAAAAATCAAAAAAATTGGGAAACCTTCGCATTGTGTCATTATATGTGGCCAAGTTCCCAGGAAAAATAACAAACTTGTCATACAGCAATTATTTTAAAAAAGTGTTCTCAGAAATGAGCTATCATGTGTGAAGATTCATGGCTTTCAAGCCAAATGATCAATCTTATGGCCACATTCATGGCATAGTTTGTTCAAATGATCTAATATTGTGCACAAGGGTGCATATTGGAATGGCAAACAATGTTGCCTAAGGAAGTTTTCATTTTCGTTGGACGAAAAAACCATTTTCCATTTTTCGAGTGCCCGAAAGGAGGTTTTTTTGTGAAGGAACTACCAAATAATTGTTGCAAAATTGGACCAAATCATTTTTATAAAATACTAGGCCATATTTAATGCATAATTGACAAAATTGTTGGGTGTAAAAAAATTTGATCCACCTCTCGTCAAAAAGACAAATTTCCGCCGATTCAGCTTGAAGCGGGTCAAATTTGAACTGCAGCTGCCTCATAGTTTGCTATTTATTTTTTCCAAAAATCATTTCTAGGTACATAAGTATCTATTTAATCAGACAAACACCAAAAAATTCCAGGATTCAACCACTAGCTAGGAACGGTCATTCCCGCCGTTTTGACCGCATTTTGAAACGGGCATAAAAAATTCAAAAAAATCAAAAAATTGGAAAACCTTCGCATTGTGTCATTATATGTGACCAAGTTTCCAGGAAAAATAATAAAATTGTAATACGGTAATTATTTTAAAAAAGTGTTCTCAGAAACGAGCTATCAAATGTGAAGATTCATGGCTTTCAAGCCAAATGATCAATCTTATGGCCACATTCATGGCATAGTTTGTTCAAATGATCTCATATTGTGCACAAGGGTGCATATTGGAATGGCAAACAATGTTGCCTAAGGAAGTTTTCATTTTCGTTGGACGAAAAAACCATTTTCCATTTTTCGAGTGCCCGAAAGGAGGTTTTTTTGTGAAGGAACTACCAAATAATTGTTGCAAAATTGGACCAAATCATTTTTATAAAATACTAGGCCATATTTAATGCACAATTGACAAAATGGTTGGGTGTAAAAAAATTTGATCCACCTCTCGTCAAAAAGACAAATTTCCGCCGATTCAGTTGGAAGCGGGTCAAATTTGAACTGCAGCTGCCTCATAGTTTGCTATTTATTTTTTCCAAAAATCATTTCTAGTTACATAAGGACCTGTTTAATCATAAATACATGGTTTGGTGGCGATACATCGAGGTTTGGGCGGTGGCCGAGGGCCCCAACATTGGGCGGTGTAAACTCGCATGCCCGCCGCGTGGTCACCGCGTGACCGTGGCATTGCCATGTGTTCTGGGCGGCCTAGGCATGTCTAGTGGGTTGGGCACTCCCCAGGTTGGTGCTAGGAAGAAAATTACAACATAAGATTCTCACGAGGAGACCTATCGATGCTCAAACATGAATTAGCAGCCAAGTGTTTGATTAGCGGTATAGGAAATATACATGGCTAATGGGCGTGAGTTTTGGCTGAGGATGATCAGTTACTAAGAAGACCGTTTTCACAAATTTTCAGCTCAAAAGGAGGAGCCTAGGTGGTACTTGCTTTGCAAACTACCACACTGGACATAACTACGAATGTTGAAGCTCGGCTCAAAATAATGAATGGATTGAGCTGGCATTTGGTGGAGGATGGTTATTTGGGCATAGGAAAGCACTGTAGAAAATGGATGCTATTTGGACATGCCAAAGTGGTACTTCCTTCACAAACTGTTGTTCTGAACAGAATAGGAAAATGAATATTTTTGAATTATTTTTGAACTAGGCAAGGAAAGTTTTTACATATTTGACAAAGATATGACCCAAAGAATTTATGAGATTTTTTCTGGAATTTTGGGAATTACAGAAATATAGGTTGCTTCACAACCTAGGGCAAAACTGCCACATGGACATGACACATAGGCAAAACTGATGAGGTGGCGCCTAGTCATAGCAACCCACCACAATTTTACAAGGCTATGACCATCTATATTGGTCGTTAACAACTAGAAATAAGGCAGCGGACTAGCGGTGTTTGCTTTATGACCATTTCGTGTAAGGAAATTATGACCTTTCTGACCAAAATGGTCGCAATGGTTTAGGGTTTGGAGCCCCTCGAACCGCCGAGTCGACGACGACGAGGATGCGGGATAGGCATCGCCGACGTCGATTCGGGAACTAGCTACTTCTATATATAGTTAAATAAAGCAGTTTTATTAATTAAATGAACTAGCTAGTTCAACTACTAAACACTTACTATAAATAAATAAAGTAGTACATACTAAAAACAAACTACTTCTATATATAGTAAAATAAAGTAGTTTATTAAATAAACTAGCTAGTTCAACTATATATGAAGCACTTACTATAAATAAAATAAAGTAGTACTTACTAAAAATAAACTAGTATTTTTCTAACTAATTATATTAAAGAATTAAATATAGTATTTTTTGCATATATATGAACATACAAACATGCATATTCAACAATAATATCACCAAAAAAAATCTATTAATAGAAAAAAAATCTAACACAATATGAACAAATTAATTACACAATACGAACAAATTTATTACACAATATGAAAAAAATCTAACAGAAAAATCTATGAACTACACATCTAACAAAAAAATCTATGAACTACAAAAAAATGAAAAAAAATTCTAACAAAATCTAACAAAAATCATAAAAAGTTGCTCACGGCGCGCGGCGGCGACGGCGACGGCGACGGCGAGGTGCGGCGCGGGGCGGTGACAGCGTCGGGGCGGCGCGGGCCGGGGCGGCAGGGGACGGCGGCGTCGGGGCGGGGAGGGGCAGCGACGGCGCGGGCCGGGGCGGCAGGGGACGGCAGCGTAGGGGCGGCTCGGGCAGCCTGACGGTGTCAGGATGGATTCGTCGGGGGAGAGGAGATCGAAGTGGGGATGCGCGGGTGTGAAATTTTCCTAAGTTCTACTTATATAGCAAAGGCTTTGGTCCCAGTTCGTGGCGCAAACCGGGACCAATGCACCCTTTAGTCCCGGTTGGAGCCACCAACCGGGACCAAAGGCCTCTTTTCAGTAGCCCAAAGGGCGGGAAACAAAGATCTTTGGTCCCGGTTGGTGCCCCAAACCGAGACTAAAGAGGGGCATTGGTCCCGGTTGGAGCCACCAACCGGGACTAAATAGGGGCATTGGTCCGGGTTGTTGCCACCAACCGGTACCAATGGACCCGTCTAATTACTTATTTATTTTCTGAAGTTGTTTTTTAGTTGATTCTTTCTACAGCTGTTTTTTAGTCCCACCTCACCAAGCGAGAGGCACTCACAGCTGTTTATAAGCCCTGAGTGCAGAGACGATGAAGAAGAGGCTCAATGCTCACCTGCACGTTGCTTAGCTTCAAGCCTTGAGGAATAGGGTAGACTGCACAGAGCTATGTGTAGTGCAGTTTGCACTATTTTGAAGCCTTGAAGCAAATTAACGAGCATTGCGCCTCTTTTTTATTTTTAATGACTTATTACAACTCAGAAATAAATAGAAGAAAAAAATAGTTGTGATTAACTTTACTAAAAAAATGAGCACAAATGCTTATTTTTAATGACTTATTACAACTCGGAAATAAATAGAAAAAATAAATATAGCATAAAAGAAAAAATATATAAAAAACTACTCAAAAATAAATAGAAGAAAAAATAGTTGTGATTAACTTTACTAAAAAAATGAGCATAGATGCTTATTTTTAATGACTTATTACAACTCAGAAAAAAATAGAAAAAAATATATATAGCAGAAAAGAAAAAAACTATATAAAAAACTACTCAGAAATAAATAGAAGAAACAATAGTTGTGATTAACTTTACTAAAAAATGAGCACATATGCTTATTTTTAATGACTTATTACAACTCAGAAATAAATAGAAGAAAAAATAGTTGTGATTAACTTTACTAAAAAAATGAGCATAGATGCACTTATAGAGAAAACTCAACCTAAATGAGCATAGGTCAAATTCCGTCTATAAGGGCATCTATTTTCATTTTGAGAGGAGCTCAACAAGGCAGAGAGGGAGGGGCTTATAAACCGGTGTGAGCGCCCTTCGGTTGGCGAGGTGGGACTAAACTCTGACCGCAACGAGGACCAACCCTTTAGTCCCGGTTCGTGGCATGAACCGGGACTAAAGGGCAGCCTTTGGTCCCAGTTCATGCCACCAACCGAGACCAATGGTGGTGGGCCAGGAGCGAGGCCCTTTAGTCCCGGTTAATCCCACCAACCGGGACCAAAAGGTCCAGACGAACTGGGACCAATGGCCCACGTGGCCCGGCCGGCCCCCGGGGCTCACGAACCGGGTCAAGTGCTCCCATTGGTCCCGGTTCTGGATTGAACCAAGACTAATGGGCTGGCCTAGCCTGGACCATTGCCCCCTTTTCTACTAGTGCCTCCACCACGTCATCTTTCAGATCGGGGCAAGAATAACGGGGTCATTTCCGTCCTGTTCCCTCCATGGAGAAGACGATCGAACAATGGTAGAAGAAAGCATGAAGGGCTGAAGGAAAATGGAGGAGGGAGAGGAAGAGCGTGCGACAGCAGTTCCAAATTGAGAGGGAAAGGCGAAGCGTCGGTGGACGGTTGCCAGTTTGCCACAGTTCACCATGGGGCGCCCCGGCCTACACATTGGTTCGAAAATACTCCTACTAGTCGCCGTCCTCTCACTGATATGTTGGAACGGGACCACATGTCAACGAAACATGGTGTGTAATTTCTCGTGCAAAATGCGATCTGGCCGCGTTGGCCCGAAGTGCCGCATTAGTTTTTTTTTGAAAGTTTGCCGCATTAGTTATCGACCTTTATTTTTTTTAACATGCAATCTGAATGGATAGCTCCTGTGGTCATCACACGTGAGCGGATATAGTGATGGTTGATTCGCCCGAGCAACTTTACTGTGGGAATATGGGAGTACCAGCGGATTCAAGGAACGGAGAAATGATGGTTTCTTCGTCCGAGCAACTTACTATGGGGAAGGTGGGGCTCTGTGATTTGACTGCTCACTAGTCATTACTACTGCGGCGCAACGACCGGGGTGAATCTTTCCCTGAAGTTGTGTTGTGCACTCAATATTGCTGCATGGCAGGTGGAGCCGGATGAAGGATGTCCAACATGTCGGCGAAACGAAGTTGAATTGTTTCTGGCATTGCTATCAATCCTTCAGGATTTGTTTATCTGTACGCATAATTTTGATTAAATTGTACTGTGATGCTATGAAGGTTTCAACTCTGGTTCCCGCAGGAAAAAAAGGTTTCAACTTAGGATTCATGTGTCTTGCCTCGAGATTATCTCGTTACAACATTCCATCAAATACAAATGAAACTACCATGGCTAATGCATCTCAATGGTTCGCAGATCAGTGCCAATATTCACATCACAACTGAAGACAAAGTTGTGAGAAGGTGTACAAATAAAGAAAAATATATAATTGATCAGTGTTGTTCGTAGGCATGGCTCCATTTCCTTGGCACAGTGTTCATTGCTTGGCAGCTAGTTTCACCCAGCTCTGTAACCAAAAAAGAGGTGTATGAAGGACACCACAATCCGATCATTTTGTGCAGCTCCACTAAAATCGGGCGGACCATCCCTGTTTGCAAAGATATCCAGTCAGTGTGATTACAATAATGGTGGAACTAGATGATGGAACATAACACACATAAATAGAAGCCGATCACCTCTACGATCTCTCTTTAGGACTAACTTCTTGTCGGAGAAGATTAGGCACGGAGTTGGATGAGGAGGATACCAAAACCAATCTCCCTCTCTGCAGTCCCACAGAAATGTAAAAATGTTGCCCGTGTGACATTTTGGCGGAACTGCACAAAACACTCTTCAGAAAAGTGATTTGTGCAGTTCACCAAACGGTCGCAATAGCAATGAGGTGAAAATGGATAGCCCTGTCTGCAAAAGGAGGTCGAAAGGAAACAACTACTTCCCAATAACACGAGTTGAAGACACATACGCCGACAAAAAAGAAGCATGTTCCATGTAAAAAGGGAAAGATAGCACATGGTGGTTTATCAAAAATGGTTTGAGGACGAGATTGCAAGATGGAAAGTACGCCGGCCGAGATACGATTTAAGCAAACAACTAAAGAAGATCCACATGCAGCAACGTGGGAAGATGGGCAGTGGAGCAAGGCCGGAGGAAGTTGTACCCGAGGGTCGTTGGGATGTTACTAGGAGGGCGCCGGCGGCCGGGATCTTCCCATACTGCGGCAGCGAGCAAGTGGCAAAGGCCCTACCGCGCCGGAGCTTGGTCAGAGAGAACGGCGGGTACCGCAGATCGGGACGAGCTGCCTCAACGCCGTCGAATGGAGAGACGATGCACATCCTCCCTTTCCGCCGGCGGACGGGATGCGGCCGGATCACTGACCAACACTGAGAGAGAGAGGCCATGGCGGCCTTGTGTGAGATTGTGTGACGAGACTCACGAGAGACAAACCCATTTTTTCATTTTCCCCACGTCAATCATTTTATATTCTAGGCGTGGTACCCGACCCTCCTTCGAGTAAACAACCACTACACGCGTCAAATTATCACGTGGGCTGCCTTTTCGTACAGAAACGAACTCCACCGTGTACCCGCACGGGTGTGGCCGGGAACAAGACTTGAGTACGTGCGTCCTGCGTGCACTTCTTCTTTAGGTGCAGGTACATACGTGGGTGGGTGTGAGAGAGATGGTTTGTGCGAAACAAAGGCACTGTGTTGATGATATCTCAATCAGAAAAACGTAACATATGCAATGTGTGTGAAACGGAGTCATGAACATGAGATATCGATATAATTGAAAACAGGGATGAAGTGTGTGGCTGCGCGATCGATAAAGAGTGCCATCGAATTTGTGTTTGCCCACGTCAAAGATACAGGGGCGGCTGGCCTACTGGAATTTGAGAGGGCAGAGGTGCAGTTCTTCTCCGTGGCATGGATACCTACCAACAACATTTGACTATTGGTGTGTGTGGGGGGGGGGGTAGAGACCGGTCGACTAGTATATGTCTGGGGAAAGAGAGAGACCTAGCTATGTATTGAGGGAGATCGATCGACATCCATGGATATGTGTAGCAGAGGAATAAGGTTGGGAAAAAGACAAAGGTAGAGCGTCAGAGGGTTGGTGGTGGAGTGGCGTCTCACAAATGGTGGGAGAGGCCTGCTAGACAAACAGAGGGTGTGAGTGCAATATCAATAAGAGAGGGTGGGGTATGTCTGTCTGTCTATGCATGTGCGGGTGAGAGACTGGTCGGGAGGTATTCAAGGATGATGAGGGGAGAAAATATTGTTGTGGTAAGCATGCGTAACTACATAGGAAGATCAACCGTCATGTGTCCGAGAGAAGAAGAGACATAACTAGCGAGGTAAGTGTATTGGTTCTTGGTGAAAACGAATTATAGTCGACCTGGCTATATGTAGGGAGATCAGTTCATATACACGCATGCATGTGTTAGAAGCAAATAAGGTCCGGAGAGGCAGACAGGGGGAGAGAGAGTGGCTAGGAGGTGGTGCGAGAGGCCTACCATGTCGAGGGGGGAGGAGTGTGCGAGCATGTGACTAATGAAAATAGGGGCGGGAGTGTGCACCTGCGTGGAATCGTATTGGACATATGGGGGCATGGACGGTGAGAAGAGAAGAGGGGAAGTATATATGTGTTTGTTGTAGGCACACTTGGCTAGAGAGGTATATCAACCGGTGTGTGCCAGAAAGAAGGAGCCGGGGGCCTACACACAACACTCGTGGACGACCTAAAGAGAAATAGTGAACGTGCGCGATGGAGGGGACGCTAAGGGTGTGTGAGGGGGGCGGGCGTGTGCATGCACGATAGAAAGTTATCACTAGCTAGCTACAAATAGAAGAGGATCGTGAAGGTGTAAAAGACGAACAAAGATCATAATTCATTATAAAAAGGTGGATACAGATACTTGAAGAAGATATCATAATGTACAACATTGATTATAATTTGGGCTAATGTGTGGCTTTTGCAACTCAGGTCAAAATACTTGTCATAATGTAGGGGGCGGGGCACTATACTTTGTGTGATAAACACGGTGTACGTATGGAACATGGTTTAGATTATGAATATATAGTTAGTACCTCAAATGTACTATTATTTGGAATCAACATCAAGTGTATTCAAAAAATAGAATTCGAGTTCATGTAGTACACATAGTTCATATCTATCTCTATAGTAATCATGTGGTGTGTTATTATGGTAATACACAAATGATGGTTGAAGTTCGCAACAATCATGATTGAAGATTCTTATTGAAATAGAGAAACGAATTCAAATTTAGTTCGAATTGCAGCGTAGTATAGACATTTGGAATGCACTAAAATGTTGGCATGAGTAGGTTACATGCATTATACAGCAAAGCGAAAAAAATTAATCGGACATAACATGGATTCATACTCCCTCCTTCCATCTATATCGGGCGTAATGAGATTTTTAAGACTGCCTTTGACTATTGACAAGATTAATAGTACATGACATGCACAATGTGAAAATTATATCATCGAAAGAACATTTCACAGACGAAGTTAACGGTGTGCTTTGTGTAAGTTGCGTGTCATATATCATTGCTCTAATATTTGGTTAAAGTTAGCATCGAAAAACGCATTAGGCCCTATATAGATGGAAGGAGGGACTAGCTTTGAATAGCATTTGTATAGAAAAATGGGGCAAGACCCTCTCTTTGTGTGGTGTGAATGGTTTTATTTTTTTCGTTTTCTTTGACGGAAGTGCGAATTGATTTGGTACATACAAGTACAATATTACTACACGTTAGGCTTGTCCCTAAAATTCAACCCGCGTCTTGTTATATCCCGAAAATTCAGATATCATGCTCCTAAAACTGGCGCCATCACAACCCTGAGCGCGAAAACTCCCTCCAGCTGCCAAATCCCGACATGCGAAATCCCCCTTCTAACCCTGAGCCAAAAGGGCCGCTAGTTCAAATCGGTGGGGGGGTACTTTTGTAACACACCCTACATTTTCGACAAGCGCGTCCCTAAGTCATGCTTCACCCCCTCCCATCGCCCCCTTTTCACCATTCGAAATCCCAGGCCGCCATAACCTCTCCGCTCCAGCCGCGAAACCCCACCCTCCTCCATCCGCCACGTCACCACTGCCCAGCCGGAGCCTCTTCCCCGACGACGTCGTCCACAGCAACAGCTTGACGTCCCTTGTCCACCTCCCCGGATGAGGATCCGTCGTCCATCTCGTCGTCCCGCCAGTTCAGCCGCCCCGTCCTCCACCTCCAAGGAGCTGCTCCAACGATCGCCTCGTCTATCGCGGCTGCTCCATCCCCATAGCGCTGCCTTAACCTGCTCCACCGGAACTGCAGCATCCTCACCGACTCCTCGGACGAAGCCGAGGCCTACTCGGGGCCACCAAAGAGGTTGTACACTCATCGCATCGCACCTTCTCCTTAACTCGACCTCCCGACCCCATGGAGCGGCTACCTTGAAGCCGGCGCCGCGGGCGACATCTCCACGGCGGCTCTCCCCCAGTGCGAGGCCCCTTCAGCGGCGGCGTCCATACCAGCCGGATCTGCTACTTCTGCTCCGGCTCTCGCTCGCTCGCTTGCGCTGCTGCTGCTGCTCCGGCTCTCGCTCGATCGCTCCCTCGCCCAGCTGCAGCTGCTTCTCTCCCCCTCGCCCGTGCTGCTGCTCTGCTCCGATTAAGCCACACTTCAGTCGACTGAATCGACTTTTGGGTCAGTCGATTTTCAGGGGTTGAGGGGGGCTCGCCGGAGTTAAGGAAGAACCACCCACAGCGGGGACGGGGGCTCACCGGAGAGGTACCCCACTATCTATCTTAGGGTTCAGGGTGGGGGGCCTAGTGGGCTGGTCGGGGCGGCGGTGGTGAGTTGTTTCGGGGCGGTGAGGTGGCACTGGGGCCGGCGGTTTGGCCGGTGGTGGCAGGCGGCTCAGGGGTGTGCAGGTTGAAGATGAACTGCAGGCCCTCCCTAAACTACATGTCAAGTGTCTCTCTGCTACCATTGCGTTCAGTTTCGACAGTAGCATTCAGATTCCACAGTTAATTTCAATTTCAACAGTTAAGTTCAGAGTCAACGGTTTTTACCTCATCTGTTGTAGTCAGGTGGTTTTTGGTGATGTTAATTTCACATCCATTTTTCATCATCTATTGGAGATGCTATTAGAATCCCACTTGAGATTGACAATGTATGTCTTGTGCTGCTTCAGCCTTGACGTCTTACAGCTCACCGGAGCTGCTCCAATGACAGAACGATCCATCACAACAGAGCAGTGCCCTGGATGCCGTCTACAGATTCCTCAGATCTTCCTCCACACCTCCGACAGCCACCTCTGCCTCAACTGCTTCAGCGACCAACCCAATGATGCTGAGGTCGACATAGCTACGGCAAAGAGGTTGTACACTTGTTGCGTCACTTACTACTATACATTCACGTCGATCCATTAGGGCTATTTTGGTTCAACGGAAAAACATAGCAATAGGGAATTTTCCAATGGCACTCTACTATTCAATTATTCATGCATTTTATTGAAAGGAATGAAGCAAAACATCCACCTGGACCTACTTTTCAAAATCCTATGCATGAAAACAAGACCAAGTGCATTAGTGCCAGAATAACATTCTAACTGTACACTCTTTCATATGGTTTCACTTTATTTTGGCCATGTTTCTTTGCATTCCTCTGCTCTTCCAATTCCTGTAAACCAAACACCCAAGTTGATAGAAATCCTGTGTTTACAAATGCTCTGTTTACCATGTGCATTTTTCTATCCTATTCCGGTGTTTTTCCTATCCCTGCGTTTTAAGAATCATGCAAGCCAAATGAGGCCTTACAGAATTACTTCAGTTACAGGTACGTGTCGATGGGAACTTTGTGTGGTTTGTCCTACTCCTGCCGCGATGTCGTCCACCTCACCTGAGCTGCTCCAACGATAGAAGCATCCACCAAACCAGACATCACGACTCCTGACCGTCTTTCACCGCCTCAGATCTCCTTCGCTGCCACCGGCACGAACCCCAACGGCATCACAATCATCGACTCAGTAGATGAACCTGAGGAGTACACGGGTCCACAAGAGAGGTCGCACTCTTTTGTTTCTGCTTATGTTATCCATTGCTTAAACTTACCTGCTACTTTATCGTCCTGTTCAGCTCTTGGACTCCCAACTCAGGTCCAAATTCATGTTCAAACTTGAGTTCTAAATTAGTTGTGGGGCACATATTGAGGCAGCAATGAATAGTATGTCTGTCTAATATCTGGTTCACTTAGGGTATGGCTATGTTGTTCATCTTGGGTGGGAAACAAATAGTAAAGCAATCATCATCTGTCTTTTTATTAATTTAAAGCAATAATCAGCCTGCTATCATTATTTTTGGATCCATCCACTGGTTGTTACCATCACTCTAAATTTCTGCATGCTCTCCTTACATAATCTCACCATATTTTTTCGTATGCATGTCAGATATTATACACAGTCATGCTGAACATGTAGAGAAAAAGAGAAGAGTTTTGCGCGGCAATACAATGTCATGCAGACATCCCTCCATGGTGGGTTCAATGGCAAACCCTCCCCACCCCTCTCCAGATTGTAATCCAGAGGAAGATATCTATTCTGAGGCGGATTCAGACGCCGCTGACTACTCCTACTTACCCCCCAAGGTGTTTGCTCTACCTTGGCATGATGATGTTAGTCATATCATGCATATGTTGCCTTGCAGTGCCTACTTTTGACATCATATATGTCATCTGCTTAGTTTAGACATGTTCTATAATGCCACATGTTTAGTTTCTATATCATATATGGGAATTATGCAGTCTCATGTCTTTTAGCCAGCCATAATATATGTGAAATGTGCAATGCCATCCTGTTTAACCAGGTATCATATATTTGAATGATATCTTGCCCATCCTTTTCTTCATTACATTTCCATTTGTCGACAATGTTTGTACATTAAACTATTCTTCCTGTGAATCAGCCATTTGGGTGGGAGATGGAAAAATCTGGAGTGAAAACAAGGCCTTTAGAGCAGACAGTGCTACCTGTCGAAGCAGATCTCTTGTTGGGTCCCGATAGCTCCTCAGAGATGGATTCAGAGACAGATGACCAGTCCTATTCCCCTACTGAGGTGTATGCTCTAACTTGGCACGGTTATACTGCTCATATCATGCATACGGTGTCTTGCATTGCATAGTTTAGACATCATATACACAATATTCAACACCATGTTCTTAGTTCAGACATCATATCGAATGCCCTCTGTTTAGCATATAAATCACATATGTGAATTAAATGATGCGATCCTGATTATTTAGATAACATGTAGGTGAATTATGTCATGCGATTCTGTTTTGTTATTCATCATATCTTTGAATTATGTTATGCTATGCTATCCAGTTTAGATAGACATCGTATATGTGAAATTATGTCATGCTATCCGTTTTAGTTAAACAATATACATGTCAACTATTTCATGCCCTCTTCTTTCCACACTATCTATTGCATCTATCTCTCATACAATGTCTGTACATTCAACTATGTTTCCTGTTTATCAGCCATTTGAATTGGAGCGGTGATGCCAGTATCTAGCGGAATAAAAATACGGTCTTCAAATAAAACAGTGCTACCTATTGGTGGAGATAACACCCCGGTTGTACATGCACAAGAACCAGCCCTACCACGCATAACCCAAACTCTCGCAGAATATACCCCTACTGCGATGGACAGAGAACCAGCTTCACCCAATCTAACCCCAACCCCAGCCGATAGTAACCCAGTTCCTGTTGACACAGCACCATCTCCACCACAGAGCTCCCAAACAAGAGCAGTTAGTAAGGCAGCTCCAGTGCCCAAAGGGCGGGTACTATCACGACGAACCCCAGCTCCACCAGTTAGTACGCCTATTCCCGTGGAGGAAGCAAAACCAGCCAGTCGTAGTTTAGCATCTATCGCATTTGATGTTGTTAAATCGTATGTGCGTATCTTCCCATCTTGGAAATATTATACTGAAGATGAAGGAAAATGACAGTTGCAGGTGTTTGTCCAGGAGTTATGTGTAAGTAATGTTATTCATGGCAATTACTTTGCTTTGTCCCATACATCCTACCTCCATGATGGTTATAATACAGCAAATTTTCCCATTTTTCTCTATAGAGAAGGACCGATTTGGAAACTTAGGATGAGGTAACCTGTGCTAATACCTCTACTATCTTCAAGAATGCTTGGTGGCAGTATCGGAATTACCTAAAAAAAACGTACTTCACCGGCAAAGAAACTCATCAAATTCTCTTACGTTCTCCTGAGACACATTTACTGGACGATGACTGGGAATGCCTTGTTCTGTACTGGTCCCGAACCAAGAATGTGGTAAGGTCTATGAGCTCATTTTCTATTTTAAGTATTATATTCTTGCGTCTTACTGTACTCTATTCATGTAGAACAAGTGCCTAAACTTGAAGAACAACTGTTCTAATTTAAGATTCCATTGCTATCATAGTTTAAAAAAGCGCTAGGCGTTAATTGTGCGTTTTGCCACCGCCTTGCACTTTACTGACCAAAGCGCATGCTTATGCGCAGCTATGCATAGATTAAGTGTAATTATGTGCAATGCGTTTTGCTAACGCCTAGAGCCTAGGCGCGCTTAGGCTGGCCATAGTGGGGGTAACATAAGTAGTATCATGCACTTGGGACTCGCAAACATGCTTATGTGGCAGGCAATTAAGGAATAGATAGATGGTTATAGTAACATAGGTAGATACCGTAATATAATAAATGTGATGCTACTATGTGTCATGCATGACAATAAATGAGACCACCTATGATACTAATCTAAAATACTATGCACTATAGAGGTAGTAACATAAACTAGTAACATATGCATGTTACTAGTCTAAGTTACTCCCCACTATGACCAGCCTTAAGCGCTCACTTAGGCGCGCCTTTTTTTAACTATGATTGCTTTGCTCTTGTATCATTGTATTTACTCATACAAACTTATTTTTAAATTGAAGGATCCAATCAAAACTCCAATGGCACGACAGGTATGTTCACGCATGTTTCTTTAACAGGTTTGCTCTTATCAATAGCTCTTTTGATTTCAATTTCAATTTCAATTGTGTATACAGTAGACTTTCATATCATGCACATTACTAGCATCACAACAGAGCCAATAGTGTTGTTGTACATGTAGACCCATGGTACCCATCTGAAATCTTGTTGTTCCATGTAGTTTCCCACGCTTTGTATTCTTTCACTGTTGCTTTGTCTTGAACTGATATGATTTGAACCGTGTCTCTATTTTGATTTCGCAAGACAATGCGGTGACCATAGGACATAGATATATGTTTGTTTGATGCTTTTATTATGTACTAGTACTTGGCAATAAAAGACTTGGTAGTTTAATCCTGTCCACCTTACTAATGAACTGGTTCACCGAAATGAGTTTCATATACTAGTACATGCTAAACTTGTTATGTGTCTGCTTGTTTCTTCTTTTAGAATGCTGACAGAATATTGGGGAAGAGTGCCTTATTAAGCAATGGTAAAGGAAGTAATGCAGATAAGGTTCAGGATAGTGACACATCCTTGTTGGTCTCCAACAAAGCTGATAAAACAGCTAAGGAAGACTATCTTGAAGACAGCAAGACAACCCCAAAGTCCTGTCTTGGTTTAGTGTTCGAGTTACTGGCCACTACCGCTTGCACAAGCTATTCAAACTAACTGTCTGAATCAGTTTGGTTTCTTGAGTCTCAACTACAAGCTGAAAGATATCGATCACCTGTGCTGCGACAAGAAGTGGAAGGACTGCGGAAGTCCCTGGAGCATTCAGATGCATATTTTCTGGTGCAACAGCAAGCGTTGGAGGATTTTAGCGCCAAACAAGACAAAGCTAATCAGCTTGCTAAGCCTATTGCCAGCATGGTGGATACCCAGGATAACGTTTCTTGAGCTCTTCTGAAGTTGTTTCAGTTATGCTCTTGTTTTGCTGTCGCGTTTATTTGCACTGGTGGCCAATTTTGACGGCCAAGTGTATGTAATATGTTGCTTTGTTCCCTATATTTGCACTGGTGGCGAACTTTGATGCCTAGTGGATGTAATATGTGTAATAGCGGTAACAGGCTAGCCTTAATTGCTTGCTTATTTATTTCCTTATTGTCTTGTTTAGTTGTTTGCTTGTAGTCACTACAGTTCTTTTTCTGTGTTTTTCTAGTGGCCACAATAGCCTATTTTTGGTAACTAGGCCAAAATAATCTTGGCAACACACGGACTGTTGTAACCATGGGCCTCCTGCAGGCCGTATGATCCATGGGCCTTCGTTCGGCCGTAGGAGCATTGGCCTTCTATACAGGCCGTAGGATCCATCGGCCTTCTATACGGGCCTTAGGGATCAATGGGCCTTCTATGGGCCGTAGGGTCCATGGGCCTTCTACAGGCCGTACTATCCATGGGCCTCATACGGGCCATAGGATCCATGGGCCTTCTACAGGGCGTATCATCATTTTGCCAATCATGGGTCGTACTATTCATGGACCATAACGGGTCGTTAATAGGCCGTATTTGATAACTCTATGAAAACAGCCCAACGGGTTTTTTTTACAAGAAAACGGCCCAACGTATTAACGGTCCGCAAACGGGCCGACTGTAACGACGGGCTGAATTTGGCCCACAATCAGAAAATGACAGTAACGGGCCGTATGTAACCGAATGCTGCAAATGAGCCCAAGAATCAATGGGCCCTGAGAAGGCCGAAAGATAACTTGGGCTGGAAACGGCCCAATGGAATAACGGGCCGTTAATGGGTATAAAGTGATACACTGTTCATTACGGGCCAGTTTCACCACGGGCCGTTAATGGGCCAAGAGTTACAAAGGTCCTCATATGGGCCGAAAGAAGTCATGGGCCACACACGGGCCGGAAGTTAAAACGGGCTGAATCATATTGGACGGCCCAGATGACGCTACTGGGCCTAATTCGGATAGGGCGTAATGGGCCCTGGGTTAGCGGGCTGTAAATGGGCTATATGCGAACAGGCCGTTAACAGGCTTTCCGTGGGCCGGCCTGCCACCTTTTGACCAAGTCAAACGGGTCGGCCTTTTCACAGGAATGGGCCTTTGTTGGGTCGTGCCACGTGTCGCCGTATCATAGGCGCCTTCGGTCCAATGAGCGGATGACATCTGTCCCAACGGTGAGCCGACACGTGTTTCCTCCAGCCAATGATGATTTTACACGTGGAAAATCCCCATTGGTCGGGGCTGTTAACGGGTTATCGGATCCAAAACCCGACCCGATAGCTTAACGGCGTTCCGTTACGGTGGATGCCACGTGTCGGTCACCCTTGACGAAAGCAGTTCTGTGACGCGCGATTTATCGTCATGGAAGTGGACACTTCCGTGATGATAATTTTGGTAATGTCATGGAACACTTCTACGACAACACAGGTATGACTATCTTGATTCTGTCATAAATTTGTCATGGATGTACATGCATGATAAAAAACGCGACCCACTATGACAAACACGTATCATCACGGAACTGTATTTTTTTTGTAGTGCATACGGCTAAGAATCTGGCAAATCCCTTTACAAAAGGGCTACCACGTGTTGTGATAGATAGTGCATCGAGGGAGATGGGTATGAGACCCACATGAGTTGCCATGGTGGTAACCAACCTATGTGATCGGAGATCCCATGAAGTAGGACCTGGGAAAACAAGCCAGTGGTGAACTGAGGAGAGTAACTACAGTAACCCACTCTCGATACTGTATGGTACGATGACTACTGTCTTAATGTGTTTCAAAGCTTATGTAAGCAAGATCCTATCCTACAGAGTGATCTTTGGAGGAACTCACCTATGTGAGCCCGACTGCTGGTCACAGTCTATGAGATTGGGGTGATCTCCAGTAAGCTCATGAATAGGCGAGGAGTGTGACTTATATGCTCCATCCGAGGGGTCAGCCTGCGACAGCCTAGTACTAGTAAGACATGTGGTGAAGCTTCTTTAAACCACACTGACAATTCAAGAAAAAGTCCATTGTTCAGTTGTGAAGGAGTATAGCTACTTGCTCTAGGTGAAGCTCAACCTTAACAGGTCTTCACTGAAACACTAGTATATTGAAACAACAAATGGAACAGAGGACACAATGGGCCCTCGAGATCTGGTGGGGGATTGCTGAAATTTGGGATGGGATTTAGGCCCATAAAGCAATTTCTGAAAATCTCTAAGGGCCCATGTGGGTTTATTGGCACTAGGTGTAGTGCGAAGTTTAGTCCCACCCCGAAAGTGGAAGAGGAGTTGGACCTTCTTATAAGGGTTTCTCTTCTAAATGCTATTGGAGTTTGAGAAGAGAAGAGGCCCTCGCGCACTCCTCCTCCGTCGCCCACCTCGCCATGCCACGCCTCGTCACGACGCGCCGCGGGTTGCGGGAATAGTCGAGCTGAGCTCACACCTACGCACTTATTTTTGCCAGACACTAATGGAGAGTTGCTGATAGCTGGGCCACGATCTGAGACGTCGGATCATGGGCTGTCACAGACTCGGATGTGGGTCAAGCCTATGTCTCTCCACGCGGCTGCGCCTATATAAGTGTGCGATGTCTCCTAATCCTAGCCTCCACGATCAAATCACATCTGCTCCACGCGAACCGCCCACCGTCGTTCCTCTACTGCCGCTGCCACCGGTGACTCCATCCCGTCCGTCGCGTACACGGTCGATGGGAGAGCAGGTCTCCGAAACCCCGTCTCTCCTGTTTCTGTATGGGAGAGAGGCAAATAGGTTTTTGGGAAGCGGCGACTGCTCGCCTTCGATCCACTACTTCCTCTACGTCCGCTCGTCTTCGTCATCATCATGTCCACCGACGCCGAATGTGCCGCCGTCAGGAAGACCAAGGCCGACAAGAAGGCCGCCGAGGATGCCGCTACTGCTGTCACCGCTGCCGCGGCTTCTGCCTGGCCTACTGGAGGGTATAACACGTTTATCCCGCTCCTGTTTATTTTCGTATTAGCGGTACTAGCCGTATCTGTAGATTTGTCTACTGTTTGCTTAGTACGTGCGTGTTTAGATCAGAGTCTGTATGTCGTCAATTCAGTCAATGCCAAGCTAGTGATTTATCTATGAATTAAATTAGTCGAAAAATTGCCTATTTACTTAGCACTTCATGCATCTCCTCTAATCTCACGCTCGAACTAGCTTAGTACGGTGGATTCTGAACTCGCCGGAGAAGAAAACCTGAGGTAAAAATCAGAGCAGAGACGGAGGATTTGGGTCCAGCCTCCTTCTTGGGAGCCTTCCTTTTTTTTCTATTCTTTCAGAGTGAATAGTTGGGGTTGGTTTGCTGCACGATGCACCTCACCCTTTTACAACCCTGCTGTCGATGCAGCAGTACATGGACATGCTCTACAGTGCGGCGTCTGAACATGTGTCAAGCACACCACATGCTGACACTTAGTATGTCTGCCAGCTGACCCACTGTCCTGACATCTTCTCCTCCACGTAATCTCTGATGAAATGATATTTTATATTGATATGCTTGCTCCTGTCGTGGTGGACGGGTTTCTGCTGAGTGCCATTGCCGATTTATTATCCACCATGAGCATAAATTGTTCTGGTTCTTCAAATTTCAACTGAGATGGCAATCTGCTCAGCTGAATGCCTTGACAAGCTGCAGTAGCAGAAGCATGGTATTCTGCTTCATATGAAGACTCTGCTACTACCTTTTGCTTGTGAGAAATCTAACTCACTATATTGGGACATATGAAGAACACTACTCCGGTTGTGCTCTTTCTATCATTGATATCCCCAGTCAAATCACTGTCACTGTAGCCTATTAGTTTTTTTGTTTTTTTTTTGCGAGGGTAAAAGGATTTTTATTCCAGTGTGATAGGGATACAATCAAGTGGCACAAGTTCCTCCACACACGGTGGACTCCTACCTAGTCATACAGCAGTTGTATTCTCCGTACGACTATAATACGCCAGCCAATCTGCAACCCTATTCTGAACTCGATTAATCTTCGATGGAATAAATTCCCTTTCACCCATGAGACAATGCATCTCAGCAACTAGATGTCCATAATGGCAGCCAAGATTCCAGAAATATCAACAAAAGAAAAAGAAATACCAACTAACAAAGAAATACTCCCTCTATCCGGAAATACTTGTCATCAAAATGGATAAAAAGGGATGTATCTAGACGTATTTGAGTTCTAGATACATCTCTTTTTATTCATTTTGATCACAAGTATTTCCGGACGGAGAGAGTACAAAGAACAAAGACGAAAACACATAAAATCAGAAAAGACATAAGAAACAAAGGAAGAGATAGGAGGGCTTGATCGCACAATTAATGGGCTTCGTCCCAGAAGCAAAGCGACTGATCAAAATATGAGGCCAGTTAAAAAAAAGAAAAATAAGACCACGGCAGTCCAGAAAAAAAAACCATAGCACGAATTCGAGAGCAAAAATGAACGGCCAAGAAATTGACCGATCCAAATTTACAACTGAAGCAACTTGCAAGTAGCTAAAATTTTATTTATAACCATATATTGTAGATCACTCTTACAGGACTTAACCACTCTCACACCACATGTTCACATTTCTTACACTTACGTATATATAGGTGATATGTGGATATGGAAATATAAAAGGTTGCATTTCATGCACTTTATTGAATATATATGCCATGTGTTTTTTATTTGTTCTTTCTAATTACCTAGGTAGCGGCGTGCAGCAGCATCGCCTCCACAGTGAACCCCGGTCCAAATCCCATCATCACCCCCCAGCCTTCATCATGGCCAGCTCCCTCTCCTTGAGGATCTTCTCTTTGGCGCCTGACCTCATCGAGCACGAAGATCACCGTGGCGCCCAGCATGTTCCCATACTCTCTCACCACGGTTCTGCTCGCCGCCAGCTTCCCCGGAGCAAGCCGGAGTGCCCTGACGATGTGGTCCAACATCACACTGCTGCCGGGATGCACGGCCCAGAAGAGGTTGTTCCATTCGACGACACCTCCGCTGCCGGCTAGGCGGTCGCCAAATGCATCTAGCAGGCACTGCTCAACGATGCCCGCCGCCAGTCTTGGCAGTCCGGTGGCAATGGTCCCGCCGATGCCACCGCTGCCGAGCTGCATGGTGAGCATGTGCTCGGTGTCTGGTATCACGTACTGGGAAGCTGACACCATCTCAAACAGCGGGCGCTCGTGGACGTAGGGTTCAGCACCCACGATGACGGCGCCTGCACCGTCACCGAAGAGCCCTTGGGGGATGAGGGCGTCGAAGGAGTCCGCCTTGTCGGGCCCGCGGAAGGCGGTGATAGTGAGCTCGACGCAGGCCACGAGGACGCGCGCACCGCGGTTGTTCTCGGCGAGGTCCTTGGCTAAGCGCAGGGCGGCGCACCCGGAAGCGCAGCCGTTGAGCTGGAGCACGGTGCGCAGGACATCATGGCGGAGGCCGAGGAGGGAGACCAAGCGGACATCGGTGCCCGGGGCGTGCGATCCCGCGTTGGTGCTGACGACGAGATGGGTGATGTCGCCCACCGGACGGCCCCATTCGGCTATGGCCTTCGCGGCAGCCGACGCGGCGAGTTCCGGCGCGGCGGTAGCCACGACGTCCAGCCGGGCGTCGAGGGACAAGTTCGGGTGCGTGGCGAGCATTTCGTCGGTGTGGTGGAAGAAACGCCTGCCGATGCCCGTCATCCCGCATAGCTTGGCGAAGGTGGGCTTGAGGTCGGTGAGGTGGTCGCTGTTGGTGACGCGGAAGTAGTAGTCGGGGTAGTCGCCCTGGGGCACGCAGTGGTGCGGGTTCGCCGTGCCGATGGCCAGTACCGCCGCGGCCCCGTCCGCGCGCTGCACAACACGGATCTCACGGACGGTGGTGGCTGGGATGCTGCTGCTGCCTGCCATAGTCGTCTTCCTGCATGCAATATTAAAGAGAGGAGGAATGTTAAAGCCGGGTTCTTTCATCAGCTTATAGTCAAGGATTTAACTAAATTAACCCCTACCTTCTACTCCTATCCTACTCCATAACTGAACCCGAGAGAACTAACGTACGACCATAAATTGGATAAAGTAGAGAAGAGGGATACTACAGTAGTACTGTAGTATGTATTGAGCGAGCTACCTAGTGCAATATGGTGTAGCGAAGAACAAAGGAAACGGGGCGAGAGTCTGATCGGTGCGTTGGGAGATGGAGGATCCACAGAGGAGGTGGCAAGTATTTAAGGACGTGCGGGAGCAGGGCACATCCGGCTTCTCTCGTCACGTCACGTGCAAATATCGCCTAGGCAAATAATTGAAGGCTAGAGGTGAGGTGAGCCCCTCACGGACGTCCCGCAAAACGTAATCAAAACGGGGGCCTTTACGGACGTCCGAACCACTGCCACGCTCGTTTCCGACAAACCTAACCCACTCAAAACCCTCTTCCTCGCCCCTGCGCTTTCCCGCTCGACGCCACCTACGGGTATTCATGCCGTTCTAGAGTGGCCGCTCTGGAGACGCCGGCCCAGCAGAGCAGACGTGATCTGTCACTGGCGCTAGTGTTGAAGCGGCTCGCCGGCCGAGGACACCGCCTGCGTCATGACCCCGGTGTTCGCGTCTGTTCAATGTCGGAGAGACGTTTACTAGACGGATGGGACGAATATCTACCTGCTGGACTCGCTCCATGTCGCTGAGATGCGCCAATACGGAGTGTTCCTAGATAGAAGGTTCGTAAAAGAGCTCATCTAGTGAAGTTTAGTAAGAAGGTACAATTCATTAATCCGAGAATAGAGGTAGGATTGTGTAACTATTAAGATATATCAACCGCAGAATACAACGAGCTGCATCCCTCGTTAATATAAAGAGATGCATAGTTGTGTGTGGTTCAACCTCCGGACGGGTATGCAACGTCACTAAAGTTACGGTGGCTGCCACTTGGACCGACACCACAAGTCATCTTTCATGTTGCACCGTACAGAAACGGTTGAGGATCGTAACCCAAGGTGACTGGGTACTAAATGATAAACAGCGCATAATTGTGCTTCCTCCTTTCCGGCTTACAGGCTCATCTTATATTTTTTTCTTCGTTTTAGTAGTTCACAGATGAATTCATTTATTAGCTTGTAGACTCATCATTTCTCAGGAACCGCTATGCTATAGTAACATATATTATGTTACTCTAAAAACCTCTCTCCTTATTAAATACATGACACATAAACAAAAATTTCGTGGAGTGCGCTATGTTAACTAATTTTTCTTTTCGTGGGCTAGGGAATAATTATTGCATATTAGTAGACCATTAGCCTACATATCCAGCGCTATGGCGCATCAGCCGCACTATGCACGGGTTGGCATACTAACCTTTTTATAATGGAGGGGAAGGACGGCATGCATGCTACTCCCTTTGTCCGAGATTATTAGGCCTCTTCTTATTTTGGGTTAAATTTTTTGATCTAAAAATTTAACGAACAAAATGTAAGCTATATGTCAGAAAAATTATATTGTCGGAAAGTTCTTGCAAATACAAATCGAACAGTATATTGTTTTATAGCATATAATTTATATTTAAATAGTCTATGAATAGTCAAAGTCTGGCTCTAAATATGAAGGGGCCAATAAAGCCGGACGGAGGTAGCATGCTACTAGGAGAAAGGAGGGGCATCTAGGTTTGCAGGTTTGAGATTTCTTTTTATCTTTTCATATGTGCAGGTTTGAATTAATGCCCAACAAGTAACCACTTCGGGTGGAAACAATAAAGAGGGCGGGCGATTTGCACTCCAAAAAAATCTGACATTGATGAGATGACCGAACAATTGCGTCCTGGAGATACATAATTCTGCAAAACTGAATGTCCTTTGAACAGGCCATTAATTCCCCGGGAGAACATGTTGTTAATGATTATGTAGGCCTAATAAATGGATGTATCAACTCTGACATGAAAAAGAAATTAACAAAGAAAGACTTGTGCATACGTGCATAGGACAGGATACTACCCTAGCGTATGTGCACATGCAGAATGAACGATGGCGTATCGTTCGGGAGCGAAAGCTATCGTACGTCCAACAATTATGTGAACGCAAAGGGAGGACGCAGCGAGCGAGAGGTGGGTCAGATTCTGGTACATACGCAGTGACAGTACACCACGTACGTACGTGGCCACATGACATACTCCCGCCCAGAAATACTTGTCGAAGAAATGAATAAAAATGAATGTATATAAAACTAAAATAGGCTTAGATACATACATTTTTTCGATAAGTATTTTCGGACGGAGGGAGTCATGTAAACAGGCATCTACAAATGCCAACAGAACCCATTAGAATTGTCAAGGATTCACAAAACTAGTGTTTGGTACTCGTTACGAACAATGACAAAGTCCGGCGGTGCTACGTGACAGAAGACTCCTTCGCAGTGTGGCTTCACACGCTGGACGTTGTCGGTCAGGTGCAAAGGACGCACCCGCGTGTGCCTGCACCCTCCCATAATCTCTCCGGCCCCCTTAATTCAACTGGTGGGCCTAGTGTGTCCTTCCATAATCTCTCCCACGAGAAGATTACCGGTGGCCCCGATGTGTCCTACAATATCTCGCACCCTATTTTTGTTAAATAGTAGCAAAGTTGGTTTTTTATTCTTCTACTCCCTTCGTCTTTCTAGAGATTTCACCAAGTGACTACATACGGAGCAAAATGAGTGAATTTACAATTTAAAATATGTCTATATACGTCTATATATGGTAATCCATTTGAAATCTTTAAAAAGAAAAATATTTAAGAACGGAGGAAAGTATATGAAATGGAGCGTCCCAAGATATTACTATTACCTGCCGCGATGTAAGATTTTACTTATTTATTTATTTTTGTGATTGAGGTAAGATGTTGTTAATGATACCATGTGACACATGCGATAATCAATCCAAATTATACAATAAAAATGTTGTTAATGGTTAATATGGATTTTTTACTTTCACAAATAAGTAAATAAATTAGAGTGGTATCAAATCATGAAGGTATAGATAAGGTAATATATAAATCATTGTAATAAATGTTATCTTTACGACCTTACTGTATTTTTTATTTGAGTGGTTCCAATTTTGATTTCTGACATGGTTGTTGGCTCAAACATATTTTTCGTTTGATTGTTGCGGTAGGAAATAGAATGTTAACTGTTACCCTCGTTTTGCGGTGATTGATCTATCGGAAGTAGATTGGTTTTGTGGTCTCCTCCCTCTTTCTTCTCGCATGCGCGCCTCCTTCCGTCGAACCAGCCAAATCTTGAGATTGAAATTTGAAGCTAACAAAGATTCAAGATGAAGATCCAAAGTGGATTAATCCAACCCAACAATCGACGACTCGAACTGCAAGGGCGAAGCATGAGCGGCACCTACAACCATGCAATGAAGGTATGTATTCCCGTATTTTCCTAGTTATGCCTAGTTGTGTCGTGCAAGAAATTATTAAAGTAGTGGCTACAAACATTATTCACCAATTTTATAATTGAAATTATTCGATTGCAAACTCACGTTTGTGTAGACACATGAAGAAGAGACGAAAACCAAGTTTAGTTCTGAACAACTAATCGCCCTTTGATATTTTTGGTAGTTAAGTACACAATCTATTTTAAATAAAATCAATAGACATGTAATTATGTTCATTTCTACCGTAGTATACTGGCCGTACGGATGACTAGAATTTACGGTGTACTTATGTCTAGAATACGAGAATGCTACATACACCGTGACTTTCTTTGTGTGATCTTCCATTGTCATCTTCACCCTGTCCTTGTCCAAAACCTGGTTCCGTCCCTGGAGAGTTTACCATGAAGAATACGCGAAAGCGGAGGAGGGGTCTAAAAAAAGTCAAAAGATTGAAGAGTACATGGTCGTATATATATTATATAACTGTTGGAAACTGCTTATAGACGGGGTCACATTAGTGGCGGACGCAACCTAGCGTCTGCCAATGGTAATCTAGCATGATACAAGTGACGGGCAGAAAACTCTCCCTGCCACTGATATGTAATTTACATACCAGTGGTGAGCACGAATTTGTGCCTGCAACCGGTAACATCGTTGTGCCAACTAACTTGTGTAAGTACATTCTGATTTGTCACAAGTTAGTTGGCAGAAGCATGTTCATTTTTGCGTTGTTGTACAA
Organism: Triticum dicoccoides; assembly: GCF_002162155.2. NCBI lineage: Eukaryota > Viridiplantae > Streptophyta > Magnoliopsida > Poales > Poaceae > Triticum > Triticum dicoccoides. Next base: position 710,007,564 of record NC_041386.1, on the reverse strand, counting down.
GGAAATCGAATCTTAATTATTATTTATTAGTATTAATTATAAATACACCGGGAGTCATAGAACTTGCACGCGACGGTCAGTTTGGTGCATAAACTTGCAAAATACGTGTTTCTAGTCATTCAACTTGCACTGACGTTTATATACGGTCACATTTCGCGTACGCGGGCGTATTCGTGGCTTACGTGGCATGCCAGCGTGACTAGGGCCCGCTATCAGCCTCTGTCGCATGGTAGATTTGCACAAAAATCCTTGGTTTTTTTATTTACATATAAAGCTCAAAACACAAAATGTAAAATCAGGGGATGCCGGGGGTTGCAAACCCACAACCTGCGCTTAGTGATCTCGGGTGACAACCAATAGGCCGACTATTGTTCTTGTTATAATTACACGCACAAACCTTTATATCATATAAACGCGGCTGAAAATAAATTTAAAAAGAAATGTAACCCGAAAGATGGGAGCACTGTGCCTCAAACATGTGACCTCGTGGTCTACGTTAAGTAAGATTACCACCAGACTACAACAACACAACATGTGCAGAAGGGATAAACAATTTTCACGTTGTTATTTCCTCTTGTTCTACGTACGAAAACAACTTATATTCTTGTGTTTGTGACAATTTTAAAAATATTTGTATTACCAATAAAAGGTGCGTGACATTGTAAAAAAATGAACATTGTAAAACATATTTGCTGATTAAAAAAAAACATACGTTGCATTGGAAAAAATGTTCACGCATTTTGAAAAACTGTTCATGAAATTTTTAAATGTTATACAATGTAAAAATTGTTTCGTACCTTCGCAAAAATGTTTAACACGTATTTTGAAAAGGTTTCAAAGATTTGTGTGTGAAAGAATGTAATCATACGTTTAAAAAATATTAAACATGTATAAAAAATATTAGATGTATACCTAAATGGATAATGTGTATGAAAAGAAAAGACATCAAAACATATATGTTTAGAAATGTTAATCATGTATTTTGAAAAGGTTAACGTGTATAAAAATGTTTCTGGAGTATAAAAAACTACAATGTGTATGTAAAACTAGACATCTAAACATCTATTTGAAAAAATATCTTCTATTGGAAATTTTTTAATAATATATAAAAATTCTTCTGATGATTTGCAAAAAATGTACAATGTGTATGTATAAGTAGACATCAAAACATATATTAAAAAAACAATGTTCTATTAGAAAATGTTAAAATATATGAAAATGTTTCTGATGTATATTTTTTTTAAATGTGTATGTAAAAGTAGAAAAATGTTTTTCCCTTTTACACATGTTGTGTTGTTGTAGCCTGGTGGTAACCTTGGTAACGTTGACCATGAGGTCACATGTTTGAGCCACAGTGCTCCCTTTTTCGGGTTACATTTCTTTTCAAATTTATTTTTTGGCGGCGTTTATATGATATAAAGGTTAGTCGTGTTATTTGGACAAGAACAATCATTGGTCTGTTCGTTCACACGAGCTTACTAGGAGCAGGTGTTGGGTTTGAAACACCTCCATTCCCTATATTTGTTTTTCCATTTTTAGGGGCCTAATATGTAAATAACAAAAGCCAAGGATTTTTCTGCAAATCTATCATCTGACAGCAGCTGAAAGCGGGCCCGAGAATGCCATGTAAGCCACGGATACGCTCGCGTACGTGAAATATGACCGTATATGAACGTCCGTGCAAGTTGGATGACCAGAAAAACGTATTTTGCAAGTTTATGCGCCAAACTGACCGTCCTATGCAAGTTCTATGACTCCCGGTGTTTTTACCTCAAAAAATAATTCCATTTTGCGAGAATAAATAACCATGCAGATTTGTATATCATTTGTCAGCATGTACTGGCAGATAATTATGATTTGTCACAGGTTAGTTGGCAAAAATGTGTACTAATTTTGATTTGTAACAAGGTAATTGGCAGAAACCATATGAACAAACCCCCTCTATTTTGAAAGATAGGCCACTAATCTATCAACAGTATTTTTTTGTTTATGTAGTAGTAATATTACATATTTACTTAGTCAAATGTACCCTTAAATAAATACATCCTTTTACCTCCTATGAGGTAAGTGCGAGCACCTTGCAGTTTCTCCTACGTCCTTTGTACCAAAAAGGTTTCCCCAACTTTATATATAAAGCAACCATCACTGAACCAACCGATACAAACACACACCACAACAACACTAACAACTCGACATACCACACACACCCAAGCAAGATACAAGGGCGATTGCAAAAGCTTCACAACCCCAAAACACTCCAAGCAAACTACTGGAAACCGCTTGATGTCTCTGGAGCCCTCCATCACAATGAAGAGACGAAGCCTTGCACGACGAACCACATGCTTCAAAGAGGTGTCTTCAGGAAGGACACGACACTGAAGTGCTGCCACCGTCTGATCAAATGATCAAGGTTTCCCCCGGAACAACAAGACGGATGAAGAGAAATCGCAACGACACCTTCAAGAAGGAGATGACGCACATAGGCGCCGTCATTGTCGGCCGGGCCAAGCTAGAGAGGATTTTCATGCCGGCAAGCCCTCTTCGCCTCCGAGACGGAATACATCAGGCCACAATGATGGTCGTCGCACCATCCCCTGCCATCGCACACCGGCCGCCACGCCGCCCACACGACCCAAGCAACCAGTCACCATCCGAGTTGTGTGCCCCGCCCCCGGGTACCGCCGCTCCCACCACCAAGGACATCGCCTTGGTATCCATGGCCCCAACTCCATCCTCGCTCATGCTTTAACAACGATGACTGATGGATGCCGCCAGGTCCATGCCCACCCCGGGCTGGCTAGATCTGGGCGCCACCGCCCCGCCTTGTCATTCCTGGGCAGAAGGCGAGCTCCCCGGCGGCGCATCGCCACCAGACGGGAGGCATGTTTGACTCCCAGTCCCTTCAAATGACGAGTCAAGACCTCAACGATGGTCGGAAAGTTGGAAAGGCCAGTCCTTCATGCATCCCCCACAAACATGGTTGGGCAATGGAGTGGATCCGAGCTTGGATCGATGCCACTGCCGGGAGTCCCATCCACCACCACCACATTCGTCACGAGCAGCGGGTGCTGCAACACCCACTGTGAGGACGACCACGATGGAAGCCCGCACGCACACGATGCCCAGATCACGCACGTTGGCTCCGCCCAACACCGC